>NW_012106463.1:1967385-1984710 GCF_000951045.1 Mandrillus leucophaeus | reverse complement strand
TTTTTGAGACGGAGTCTCACTCTGTCACCAGGTTGGAGTGCAGTGGTGTGATCTTGGTTCACTGCAACCTCCGCCTCCCAGGTTCAAGTGATTCTCCGGCCTTAGCCTCCCAAGTAGGTGGGACTACAGGCATGCATGCACACCACCACACCCAGCTAATTTTTGTATTTTTAGTACAGACGGGGTTTCACCATGTTGGCCAGGATGGTCTTGATCTCTTGACCTCATGATCCTCCTGCCTCGGCCTCCCAAAGTGCTGGGATTACAGGCACGAGCCACCGCGCCCAGCCATCTTTTAATTTTTCTACTGAATTTTAAAATTTCTGCTATCATATTTTTATTTCTAAAAGCTATTTCTAGTTCTCTGTTTCCCCCACACTCCTAGAGGGGTGAGGGAATTCATCATTCAGTCTGTAGACTTCCATTTAAACCCCTTGTTTTCAGTTGTGTCTAGCATATACTGCCCAGGGTGTTTGACCCAGCCTTTCATGAGAATAAACCTTCAGGCTTCTTCCTGGATAGTAGAAGAGCAGTCATTTGACAATAGTATGTTGGGAAGAAGATCTGGGGATCTAAATGGTCATTATAAAGCTTTAAAATAATCTTTTCTTTCTACCTACACCCCACAATTCCATCTTCAGAGACATCTAGTGCCTCCAATTGCAGAATTGTCCAGGGTTCCATGGTGCTATTTATCTTCCTTCTTTCAGCTTTCTCTGATTTGTCCCAGTATGAGTGAATCTGAATCCTGATTCAGGAGCAAAACAAAAGTTTGAAGTCAAAGCCAGAGAAATGGTGCCCATAGTCAGATACAACTACAAAAAGATGATATAAAAGATGAGCAAAAACATGAAAGTTTCTGCAAGTGGAAGGATAATCATATGAAAAGTCACAATCTGGCTGGGCATAGTGGCTCATGGCTATAATCCCAGCACTCAGGGAGGCCAAGGTGGGGGCATTGCTTAAGGACAGGAGCTCAAGACTGGCCTGAGCAAGGTAGTGAGAGCCCATCTGTACAAAAAAAAAAAAAAAAGAAAAAAAAATCGGTGCATAGTGGCACACATCTGTAGTCCCAGCTGCTAGAAAGGCTGAGACAGGAGGATCACTTGAGCCTAGGAGGTCAAGGCTGCAGTAAGCTATGATTGTGCCACTGCAATATAGTCTGGGCAACAGAGTAAGCTCCTGCCTCTAAAAAAATAAAAAAATAAAAAAAAGTCACAATCTTTGTCTACCTTCTCTCTACATTTCCCTGTTTGAAAAGACTCTGCTTTGAGATAATGTGCTAAAGAGGAGCTGTAGTTCCCTGTAGTTCTCTCTGCTGACCCAAACTATTCCCTGAGGGAGAAGCAAGGCTATAAATGGGAGAATGAATTGCAAGATCAGAACCTGGAGGTTGGGGAAAAGTTGAGATGTGTGTCCAGGCTTTAGGACTAAGGTCAACAACAATGTGAGGATGGAGAAGATCCAATTTTATGTGGTTTTTGATTTAGAAGTGTACAGGAGGGCCTGGTGTCTTAAAGGAGCCACTGGGAGGGGGCTAGGTTGTGGTTTCCATCCTCCCTGTCCAGTTGGCCTTTGAAGACTGGCTGGTTGATAGAAATCTACTGGTTAGGAACATTCCACATTACTACACTAAATATAGTGGGCCTTTACAAAACTTGGAGGTGTTCCTACACAAAGAGAATGCTGTTAATAAATTCTCCATCCAAGGGCATGAGCTCTGGGTTGTTGGTCCAGTGGGATGTGCTGTAAGACTCAGCCAGACCAGCAATTTGCTGCCAACCTTGGGCCCTGGGGAAGTTTTGAGAGGGAATAGTTGTGTCCTTAATATCATATTTAATAACCTTAAATAAGCATAGGTATAGACTATCTTCACTTAAGAGATGACTCAGAGTTAGTGAGCAACAAATTTGCTTAAGGAAGGAGAGAAGGAAGCACAAAAGAAAGGAAAGAAAGAACTTGTTTCCATTTACAGCTTTGTCATTCAGAAATTGGAAAGTATGTCATGAATACAAGGATTTGCTGTGAAAAGGTGTTGAAATCCCAATGGGAAGAGGAAGTTGAAGATGTAGTGGGTTAAGGAAGGAACTTTCTAATCAGAGAGAACAGGGCAAAGGAAAGAAACAGAGAAACAAGATGGTGACTGCTAGCCAGAGGAATTTTAGTTTCCTTCCTCCTGGCAACACTGGAGAGATTCCCACAACTCTCAGCATCCGGAACTTAGTTCACAATAGGTGCAGGCAGGTAAGTGACAGCTAGTGGGATGAGTGGCTTTCCGGAAGGGTGGGATGGAAAAGCTCAGGACTTAACACAACCAGAGAGCAGAAAGGGATAGAAAATGACCACTAGACAAAAGCTGAACTGAAAGTCTGGCTGCTTTTGGTATTTAGCACATGCAAGGAGGGTTGCAAGGAAACAAGGTGTCCATGCTGCTGGTGAGGTAAACGAACTTTCCAGACAAAGATGACCCAGGGATTCTTAGTATCTATATACAGTCAAATGCTTAGAGCTTTCAGAGTTAGTGTTTTCTGTTAAAATATAAACACAAAAAATGAATATAACTGTGATATGCTGAGTTCCCTAAAAATAGACTCTGAGATGGATATTTGCATGCAGAGAGTTTATTGGAGAGTGCCTACGGATTCAATATCAGAGAAAGAGTGAAGGAAGTAGGATTGGCTAGAAGAAGTTAAACTGCAATAGGGTCACAACAAAGGACTCTTGGCCAATCCGACAGGGAGCTCTGGAGTTGTCCTGCTTTGAAGTAAAGAAGGCTGGGCCTTAATACCTGGGCATGGACTAGTCATTAGATGTGGGCTATCTATGAACTTGGGCAGGATGACTCTCTTTAGCTGAAGACAATTATCAGGAGATAAATTATCTGAGAGCCATCAGCAGCCAACATTCCTAGTAGCTGAGGGAATGATTGCCTTAATCCAACCAGGAGATCTGAGTGGCAAACCACAGCATTCATTACAGCCAACCCTTTGTCTTGTATCTACTAATTTTGCGTAAGTTCTAGGAATAGTTCCTCCGGTATCCTGGTTAGACCCTTTCTCGGGTAAACTCACAAGCAGAAAGTTACTGGGGTAAACTAGGACCTTGTTACTGACCTCTGGTCTGAAAGTTGCAACTGATACTCATTGTGTTCCTGTTCTACAACCCATTTTATTTTCACTCACCCTCAGCTCTGCCATCCGGGTGGATTACCTGGTGGGTTTCTGGTTACTATGTCCTTCTTGGGCCATGGCTGCCGTTCCTGCCTCCATTTACCATCAAAATTGGGCAAAGTGATACCAAGAGATGTCCCAGTCAATCACCAGGACCTCCAAACCCAGAAATCCCAGAGTTGCAGGGATAAGAAGCACAAATAACACAAGTGGATCACTGTAAGCAATAGTAAGCAGGGCCCAGGGCCACTCCAACTTCTTACTTTTGGTTCCCAGACTTATGTGTTGTACCCATTGAGAACACATGCCCATATAATGATGGTAGATTTAGAGTGTATGCTGCATCCAGGAAGATGTCACTCTCTCTTTGCAGGGTATCACCTATAAAGTAGCACCTCAGTTGCACCTGCAGAAGGTGATTTCATTACTCTGTCAAGCTGACAGCTTCTGTACACAGAAGCTGTATGGTATGAAACAGGAACAGTGGAATAATTTTGGTTTTAAAATATAGGCATATAATCATAGGTATATACATACAATATGCAAGTATAAAAGATATGGAAGGAAAGTTTTAACAGCAGTTAACCTTGGATGATTGGATTACAGATGGACATATTTTTCTTTCCATGTATCTGAATATTTTAACACATATTACAATGAACACATATCACTTCGTTGCTTAGAAGCGGAGAAACTAAATAAAATGAACATAAAAATATTAACTGTTAAATAAATCACAATTATTTAGAAAATAAAAAGAAGAGGAAGGTTGGGAATATGTCACATTATGGGTAAACTCAGATAGATGGTATTTTCTCCCTTTATGTGGCATTTTCCTTCACCATGCTGACTCAAAACAGCTCTTTCAATATCCGTTGAACTGAGTTTTGATCATTGCTGCTTTATAACATCACCTGACTGTCCAGTCCACTATCTATACATCTCTGCATAGTTGCCTGCTAATGTGTCTGAAATGTCTAACTCTCCTATTCCAGTCTGTATCAGTCCTGTTCCTGGAATCTATTTCCTGTAACTGCAACTGCATCTGCCTTTGGATTTTGCAGTCAGCTGGTTACCACAGTGACTAGTGTCACTTATTTCTTTCTGGATATCTGGTAACAGATTTTCTTCTTTGTGTGTTTGTGTAATTCTTCTCAAATCTCTTTGTAGTCCTTCCTCAATTGTCAACCCTCCTCACTCTCATATTACCTACCCACCCATTCCCAGCTCCACCTGAACTGTCCTAGTTTCAGCTGCATCAGAAAGTTTGGGATGATAGACTATCTGCTCAATGTAGCCATGTCCTGGGCCTGTTTTGGGGGGCACAGAGGTGGATACCTGCCCAAAAGGGCAACAGCTTATGATTTGTGCACTCTGGTCCTAAACTAAACTAAACTAAACTAAACTAAACTAAACTAAACTAAACTAAACTAAACTAAACTAAACAAAACAAAACAAAACAAAACAAAGGGCAGTGTTGAAGCTAACAATGTATCAATCAGGGTCTAATCAGGAAATTAGAAACCACTCTAGATACCTTAAACAGAAGGGATTTAATTCATGGAATTTCTTATACAGGTGTTGGAAAGCTAGAAAAGCAAAAAGGGGAAGCTAGGAAAACCAAAGATTCGTATTTCAGGAAGTCATTACTACCTTCAAGACTGGGAGAACAAAAGTGAGCCAATGCTATGAACATCCTCCAGAGCTGCCACTGCTTCAGGGACTGAGACTGTGGGAGGTGGGATGAGGTGTTCCCCAGTGAGTGCTCAGATCTCAGGGAGCAGCACCATGAAGAATTCTTGAGATATGGAGAGAGTTGCCATGGTTCATAGTTTCAAAGCAGTGAGGTCCAGGTGTTCTGTGTTTCTGTCATTAGATGAATTGAGACAGCTTGTTATAGCTTTTTTTCCTGCCTTGTACATGAGCTACTTTGAAGGAGGTCTCTGTGTCTTGCAAACCAAAAAACCTTTCCAAGACACCCATTGCCTCAATGGTCTCTAGCCCAGACCTTTTTCCTAACATTTTCCTTTACCATACTGGCTCAGAACAGCTCCTTCAATTTCAGTGGAACTGCCTAAGAGTTTTGATTGTTGCTGCTTCATAACATAACAATATTTTTAAATCCATGAAAGAGTTATACAGCATTATCTTTTTTCCTTCGTGAATCAATATGCTTCTCTTTACGAGCATTTTTTTTTTTTTTTTTTTTTTTTTGAGACAGGGTCTCACTCTGCCACCCAGGCTGAAATGCAGGGGCATGTTCAGGGCTCATTGAAGCCTCTGCCTCCTGGGCTCAAGCAATCCTCTCATCCCAGCCTCCCGAGTAGCCTGGTTAATTTTTGTAGTTTTAGTAGAGACTGGTCTCAAACTCCTGGACTCAAGTGATCCACCCACATACTGGCCTCCCAAAGTGCTGGGATTATAAGTGTGAGCCACCGGGCCTGGCTGTATTCATTAGTATTTTACAATTATTATGTCAAATTCTGGTTTATAAAACTCTTAATGCCCCATTAATTATAATTGCATTAAATCTATGAATTAATATGGAAAGTGTTATTATGTCGGTTATGTAGTCTTTCCAGTTACGAGCAAAGATGGCTATCCATCCAGTCTAATTACCTTTATTTTGTCATTATGATTTCAGAGTTTTCTTTTTAGTTCTTGTTAGGTTGGCATTAAAGTATTTAATGAGGATTTAGAATTTCATGTGGAGATGGGATTACTTTTTGCACTTTTATTCCTGGCTATTGATTGTAACAACTATTTTACAATCTGTTTGTGTTTCCTGCTGACCACTTGAGGAAATGAGAAATTGTCCAGTATGAGAAGAGGTGCTTAGCAGAAATGAATTTGAGCTGCCTGTTTACTTTCACGTGTTTGGGTCTCTTGTGGACATTGTTTGAGTAGTGCCTGGCCCTTGTGAGCCATGCAGGCAGTGTACCTTTACCATTTTCCTCTATGAATAAGCAGAGTTAATTGACCTGTGCTGGGATCAAACCCATATCCTTAAACCCCCTAATGGCACAGGCAGCGCAGACCTTTGCTTTCAACAGCTCTCATTTCAAATAATTAGAGCTGCCTGGGCTGCTTTGGGAGCTATTGGTTTCTATGGTATTAAAGACTGAAGTGACTAATTATTTCAGAATTGGTTGCAGGTTTTCAAGCAATGGATTAAGGGTTGGTCTAAATAATGTCTTTAAAATATCATGTTTCTTTAAAATTACGTCAGCAATATGTGTTCACTGTAGAAAAATAAGAAAACGCAGATGAGCTAAAAGAATGCCCATAATTCTACCATTTAGAGATAATCACTGTTAGGAAGACTTTGTTGTCTTTTCTTCTTCTAAATGGTTCCCTATTTCTGATGCAAATAATTACACAAATAAATATGCATACTTAATATATTTCCTAGTTTCTAAGTTGTACTTAACCATTTTTCACATTTCTGAAATTTAGGTGCAATTTTATAATCAATGATTAAATTTAATAATGTGTTTCTCTTCTCCCATGAGAGAACCATAATTAAATAAAGTCTGTTGGGAGAAAGATTTTTAATTAAACTTTTAATTTTTAGATAATTGTAAATTTATACATAATTGTAAGAAGTAATACAAAAAGATATATCCTTTACCCAATTACTCCTAATGGTAACATCTTACAAACTTATAATACAGAATCGCGAGCAGCATATTGATATTGATAAAGAACATTTCCAACATCATAGGATATTCCATGCCACCCTTTTATAATCATACCCATCTTCCTCCTACCCCCTCACCCCACCTACTCTGTTACCCTGGTAGCCATATATGTTCTTTATTTCTATAATTTTGTCATCTGAAGAATGTTTCAAAAATGGAATCATACGATGTGTAAATTTTTGGCTTTTTTTCATTCAGGATAATTCTCTGGTGATTCATCCAGGTTTTGCATGTATTGATAATGTGTTCTTTTTTATTGTTGAGTAATATTCCACAATATAGGTGTACTCAATTTTTAAACTATTCACTCATTGAAGTATATCTGGATTGCTTCCAGTTTTTGGTATTACAAATAAAGCTGATGTACAGATTTTTGTGTGAATATAAGTCTTCATTTGTCTGAGATAAATGTCCAGGAGTGCAGTTGCTGGGTTGTATGGTAGTCATATGTTTAGTTTTTAAAGAAAGTGCCAAACTGTTAGAGTGGCTGTCCCATTTTACTTTCCACCAGCAATATATGAGTGATCTGTTTTTCCTTCATCCTTAGCAGCATTTGGTGCTATTTTTTATTTCAACCGTTCTTACAAGTAAGTGAATTTCTTTTAGTAGTTATAGTACTTTTCTTTTCTTTTCTTCTTTTTTTTGAGAAGGGTCCCACTCTGTTGTCCAGGCTGGAGTGTAGTGGTACAATCACAGCTCACTGCAGTTCAATCTCCTAGGCTCAGGCCATCCTCCCACCTCAGCCTACCAAGTAGCTGGGACTACAGGTACACATCACTATGCTTGGCTAATTACATTTTTTTTTTTTTTTTTGTGGAGATGGGGTCTTACTTTTTCTCCAGGCTGGCCCTGAACTCCTGGGCTCAAGTAATCCTCCTGCCTCAGCCTCCCAAAGTGCTGAGATTACAGGCATGAGCCACAGCGCCCAGCCTATAGAGCTCTTCAAATGATCTATTTCATATTGGGTGAGTTGTGGTTGCATTTTTCAAGGAATTGGTCTATTTAAACTAAGTTGTCAAATTCATGTGTATAGAGTTGTTTTTAGTATGCCTTTATTATCCTTTAGATGTCTGCAGGGTCCATAGTGGTATCTCCTATTTCATTGCTGATATTAGAAAGTTGTGTCTTTTATCTTTTTTCTTTCTCAGTCTTGCTAGAGGTTTATCAGTTTTGCTGATCTTTTCAAAGAACTAGCTCTTAGTTTTGTTAATTTTCTCTATTCTTTGTTTTTCACTTTCATTGATTTCTGCCCTTTGTTATATTTCCTTCCTTTGCTTTGTGTTTATTTTGTTCCCTTTTTCTAGGTTCTTGAATGTGAGCTTAGACTATTGATCCGATAATTTTCTTCTTTTCTTATATGTGCTTTTAGTGCCATGAATTTCCCTGAAAGACATTTTATATTGCATAGAGAAAGCCTTAGTGTATCTGCTATGTTTATAGCTACCTACCAAGGAATTCAATTCAACAAATATTTATGGAGGGCTTGGGCCAGGCACTATTCTAAATCCTTGGTGTATCATGGAACAAAACAGACAAAGATCTCTATCTTTGTAGAGCTTATATTCTAGCAGGGAGAGATAAGCAATAACTGGTAAGCAAAATATATATAATATGTTAGAAAATGATAAGTGCAAGAACAAAAGGTAAAGCAGGGGCAAGAAGGAATAGATCTGTGGGGAACTATAGTATTTATTTCCACAGTGTGTACTGTATGGCATTTATCCACCATAGTTGTAGAATAAAATAAATTAGTCAGGCAAGCCTTCTGGAGAAGATGAAATTTGAATAAGGATCTAAAGGAATTAGGGGAGTTACTCAAGTCATTATCTGTAAGAAGATTTTTTTTTCAGACAGATAGGGCAGCTGGAGCAAAGGCCCCACGGTGGGAGCATGCCTGGATATCTGAGAAAAAGCAAGGCAAGTGTGGCTGGAGTGAAGTAAGCAAGGGAAAGTAGTAAAGATGGAGTTGGAGGTAATGGGACTAGGGCTTTGGCTTTTATCCTGAGTGAAATGGGGAGCCAGGAGTATATGTGAAACAAAGGAACCACATGATATGACTAAGGCTTTAAAATAATCACTCTAGCTGCTATATTGGGAATAGACTATGGGTAGAAGCAGGTGGCCTCTAAAGCTACTGGAGTAATGCAAGTGAAAGGCAGTGTGGCTTGGAGCAGAGGGGTAGTAGTGGGAGCAATGGGAAGTGATTATATTCTAAATTTATTTTGAGGGTAGAGTTAATAGGATTTCTTCACAGTTGGACATGAGGTGTTAGAAAAAGAGAAGGGTCTGGATAACCAGCTTGATGTAAATCCTTCAACATAAGTGGCCACATGCGATAACGTATGCACACCTCCAACCCCTACAACTCTGCTTACTGCTTGTTAGGCTATGACAGGCCCTTACCTAGGGGCAGCTGATCAATAGGCTGGACATTGGCCTGTAGGGTGTCCTGGCAGGAAAATTCTGCCCAAAAACATGGCAATTAAGTATGTCACTAAGATATTTTCTTTCAATAATCAGAACTGGAGAGACACAGGGAAAAATTCATCAGTGAATGAAAGCTGAAATGTGCAGGGTGAAGCCAGTATTCAGACTTAATGAGTAAGCAGGAACCATGAATAAACGGGCGCTCTGAGCAAACAAAAGTCACAAGGCAGCGAAAAGATACACAGAATAACAACAGAAATGATAGACGATAACCAAGACAGATCAAACCCTTAGGAGAGAGTCAATGGCTGGTCTCGCTCACAGGCCAATCCTAGAGCCAGTCAGTTCCTCTGTTACCAGAACTGGGAGGGAGAATGGTGCTAGACAGGCAAAAACGAAAGGTGTGCACCATACATGTAGAGTCAGGCTGGAATCAGTGCCATGGAAGTCAGAACCACATGAGAGTCAAAATTATGAAGGTGCAAGAAAGCCAGAGAAAGCAGAGGAAACCAGTCTGCTGAGAGAAGCATCTCCAGCAGATGCTCAGAGAGGCACAGATGGCAGAGGATGCAGCCACCTGAGAGTTGGGACTTCTTCTGATCTTCCTGTTTCAGTCCCATCACAGGGTGACCTAGCTATGCTGAACCCTGCACTTCAGTGCCTCAAGAGATTGCCTCTTGTATCAGTTCAAAACACCTTTTCTATTTGAGCTGGTGTGAGTAGTTTTTGGTCTATGCTCCCAGGATAAAGATGAAACACTTGGCTGGAAGTTTCTCGATATTTACTTATCTCTCAGATTTGAGCATGGCAGATAAGGTACAGGAAGTGAAAATATAAATATCTAGTACAAAGAAGAACTAACTGTAACCATGCAAGGCATTTTACATACTTGCTTTCATTTAATCTGTAGTGTGAGGGAGGTATCGTTACTAAGGCTCACAGAAACTTAGTGCAGTTCATCCTCATTATTCATGAATGGATTTGCCTACTTGCTAAAATTTATTTGTAAGCCCAAATCAGTGCTCATGGAACTTTTGTGGTCATTTATGGATATGAGCAAATCCGTGACAATTTTGGGTTGTCTAACATGAATATTCCCCGCTGAGGTTGAACAAAGCAATGCCTTTTTGCAGTCTATTTAGTGCCACGTGTTTCTCATTTTTGTGTTTTTTGGTGATTTTGCTGTTTACAATGATTCCAAATAATGATGTTGCAGTCCTGTCTGGTGTTCCTGAGAGCAAGAAGGCTGTGATGTGCCTTATAGAGAAAACGTGTGTTAGATAAGCTTCATTCAGGTAGGAATTATAGCCCTGTAGGCTCTGAGTTCAGTGTTAATAAATCAACAATATATATTAAATAAGGTGTCTTTAAACAGAAACACACATAAAACTAGGTTACATATTGATTGGTTGATGAAAATGAGACCAGAGGCTTGCAGGAACCTAACTTTGTATTTCCCCTGCAACAGCTCATAGCAAATGCTAAGTCAATGTTTGAGATTTTACAGAATATTAACTATCGTAAAAGAGCATGAGAATTGACTGTAACATGTCTAGGATCAAGCAATCTGTGGAAGAGTGGAGTGCCCAACTCCAAAGCCATGCCTTTCTAATTCTGGGCACCTTGTGCTCATTCTATCCCACCATGCTACCTTTCAGAAGAGAAAGAAAAGCTGCTTTGCTCACCTTCCACTGATCCTTCCACTGCATAATGCTGCCTTCCCTGGAGCTTGTTGCCCAGTTGGAAAATCAACAGGTATGTGAAACAATTGTGAAAAATGTCAGATAGTCTACATTAGGGCTGGGATAGTAATGTGTGCCACATTTGCCCTCATTCATCCCTTAAATACATGTGGCTGACATTGCTAATCTATCATAGCTTCTTTTCCTGCTGAACTCAGATGGAACTTCCCAGTCCTTAACTCAGGACTCTAAACCACAACTACCAGTTACTCAGAGTTGGCATCTAAGATGAAATCTTTATCTTCCTTGCATAAGTGTTCTTAGAAAATCAAGCATACTCCTGGAGGATCTGAGTTGCCGGGCTTAAGGAAATTTATTTGTGTTTCAAAGCCTATATCCTCTTAGGGAGCACTTAGTGTCTTGGCTAGTGGTAACTCTTAGTGTCTTGGCTGACTCTGCTTTGGAAAGGCTTTATGGAGTCCTTTGTGTAAGACTTTGCTTCTGCAAGATTCACTGTAGTGGGGACCTCTTTCTTGTTCATCTCTGGATCTCACCTGTGCCTAGAACACCAACTGGTATAGAATTGGTGCTCAATGATGTCTGCTGAATAAATGCTTAGGCACCTAGATCAACACCTGTCTTCTCCAGGGAGAAAGAGCTCTCATGTGGGCCAATCACAGAAAGGAATTCTTATGGGTATATAGTGGGGCCATCACAGCTAGGGGTAACAGCTCTTTAGAGGAGGCAGTCAAGGGATTCTAAATGAAACTGAACCAGATAAACATTCTATTGACTCTCTCTGCTCCTTTCATCTTCTCCTATGGCTTACCTCTATGCCTCTGGTAAGATGGACCTGGGAATCCCACACAAGAATGGGGTGGAGGTACACAGGGAAGAAGAGGCATGAGGTACACTGCTTAGGCTGGGATCTAGTCTTGGCTCTGAACTAAAGGTCCCTAGGCTTCAGTTTCTAGGCCTGCTTAGCATCAGTGCTGCCCAGTCTCACATAGCTCTGGACTCTTACTCTTCTATCTGCCCAGTCCAATTCCTCTTACTTCACCCTATATCCTTTTTCCTTCTCTTCTTCATCAGTCATAGCAATAGAGGTTTGAGAGAATATAAAGAAGAGGAGATGGGAAGCTAGACCAGGAAGACATGGATACATTTGACTGGGAGCCTAAGGAGAGAATGTCACTTAGTAGTAGGGCAATATGACATAGAAGTCAGAATTGAAAGGACGTTGTTACATTTCTGAACCATGTTTGTTATTTTATTATTGGAGGTGATTTTTCAGTTCAAATCTCTGCTCTTGTGTTAGGAGAACTACAGGAAGCTGGAGATTCCCAGTCTGCAGCTAGTTCTGAAGTAGTATAGTACTTAAGGCAGTGGAAGATAATGGTGAAAGTACATAAGAGTATGGACTCTGCAGTAAGATTGGGCTGGGTTACCACTTGCCAGCTCTATGATTTGGGGCAGGCTCCTTAATCACTGTGTATTTTAGTTCTTTTATCTGTAGCATGTTCTTTATGCAATCATGACTGTTAAAAGAAATGAAGTTTATAAAGATTTTTGTGAAGTGTGTTTACAAAACTCAAATGGTATCTATTATCATTGGTAATACTAATATCTTATGTTATTTACTTGCAAGTGGTGAGGGCTTTCCTTTTCTTCTTAGCTCTGAGAAAGAAAGCAAAATAGACTGAGTTTCCAACAACGTATAAGAGGAAGACAGGCACTCATAGGAATCTGTGACTATGTCCAAGAAGCAATCCTGGTAATGTTAGGAAGCCTGTAGTCTTCCCCATCAGGGACTAGAGTGGAGGCTTTGGAGACCATTAATTTCTAAAAACGTATGGTGACCGACTAGGAAAAAACTTTACTTTGGGAAAGGTTGCTCTCATTGCCTGCTGCCCACCTCTGCAGTCTTGGAGGGTAAGGAGTGGCTATTTCCACCTTAACCAAGAAACAAACCAATAAGTCAGAGAGAGGCTATTACGGTATTTTAAGCCTTGACATACTTAGTTCTGTGTTCCCAGCTTCTTGGATAGTTTCTCATAGCTGGACACATTGATACACAGCTCTCCACCCACACCCACACTGTCCTGGTGTGGACAAAAACAATGGGTATTTTTCCATTACCCATTGTATTTGTTTTTTACTGCTGCTATAACAAATTATAACAAAGTTGGTGGCTTAAACAACACAAGTTTATTATCTTGCAGTTTTGGAAGTCTAAAGACCAATTGAGTTGTCTTCAACTAAAAATCAAGGTGTTGGATGCCAGGCACAGTAGCTCACGCCTGTAATCCCAGCACTTTGGGAGAATGAGGCAGGTGGATTGCTTGAGGCTAGGAGTTTGAAACCAGTCTGGCCAACATGGTGAAACCACATCTCTACTAAAAAATACAAAAATTAGCCGGGCAAGGTGGCTTACACCGGTAGTCCCAGTTACTCGGGAGGCTGAGGCATAAGAATCGCTTCAACCCAGGAGGTGGAGGGTGCAGTGAGCTGAGATCGTGCCACTGCGCTCCAGCTTGGGCAACAGACTGAGACTCTATCTCTAAATAAATAAATAAATAAATAAATAAAATAAAATAAAATAAAATAAAATAAAAATCAAGGCATTGGCCAGGCTGTAATTCTAAGAGCCTCTGGAGGGGACAATCTATTTCTTTGCTTTCTCCAACTTCTAAGGGCCACCCTGGGTCATGGCCCCCTTCCATCTTCAAAGCCAGTAATGGAGAGTTGAGACCTTACAATGAATCACTTCAACCTCCGATTCCAATATTACATTTCCTTCTGTGATGGTTTGAATGTGTCCCCTCAAAATTCATGTTGAAACTTAATCCCCATTGTGGCAGTGTTAAGAGGTGAAGCCCTTTGGGAAGTGATTATGTCATGAGGGATCTGTACCTTATAAAAGAGATGGAGGGAACTAGCCTAGGCATTTGTTTTCTTTCCTTTTTTTTTTTTTTTTTTTTTTATTTTTTTTTTTTTTTTTTTTTTTAAGACAAGGCCTCACTCTGTTGTTGCCCAGGCTAGATTAGAATTGCAGTGGTATGGTCACAGTTCACTGCAACTTGAACTCCCAGACTCAAGCCATCCTCCCACTTCAGCCTCTTGAGTAGCTGGGACTAGCGGTGCATGCCACCATGTCTGCCTATGTTTTTATTTTTTCAGTAGGAATGGGTTCTCACTATGTTGCTCAGGCTGTCTCAAACTCTTGGGCTCAAGTGATCCTCCTGTCTCAGCCTCTCAAAGTGCTGGGATTACAGGCATAAGCCACTAGGTCTGGCTGCTTAGGCCCTTTTTGCCCTTCTGCTTTCTGTCATATGAGGACACAGTGTTTGGCTCCTCCAAGATGCATTTCATTCAAAAATGGCAGCAACAGGGTGCATCTTAAAAGCAGGAAATGAAGCCCTCCCTAGACACCAAACCTGCTGACACCTTGATCTTATACTTCCCAGCCTCCAGAACTATAAGAAATAAATTTCTGTTCTTTATAAATTACCCAGTCTCAGGTATTTTGTTATAACAGCACTAACAGATTAAGATACCTCTGACTTGTCTGCTTGCCTCTTGTACAATTAAGAACCCTTGTGATTACATTGGGTCTGCCCAAATAATCCACAATCTTATTTTAAGGTCCCCAGATTAGTAAACTTAATTCCATTTGCAACCCTTGCCATAATTCCTCCTTGCCATGTAACATAACATACTCATAAGTTCCAGAGATCAGTACATGGATGTCTTGGGGTGTCATTATTCTGCTTTCCACAACCATTAGCCACTATGTCCTGCTCTCTGATTCTAGAATTAGGACCGAAACTAGTAAATTGCTTTAGATAGTGGGCCTGACCCATCATCTCTTTGATGGTGTCCATGAATCCCATGCCTGAAAAAACTGGTCTCTGCTTGGCCTGATGTTCTCTCTCCTTCACTTGACCTTTATATAAAGTGGTTCACAGTGCATTACACTGAGTATGAGAGTATTTTAATTGATCTTCCCAAACAGGTGAGTAGAATAAACTATTATTTCCTCAACAATATTTAGATTATTTTTTGTGACAGCTAGGTTAATAGATCCAATTTTTCTTTAATGCAGTTTTCAAATATAAAAAGCCTGTCTGTTCATAGTATATCACAGTCTTATCTGATAGGACTTTCGTTAACTCAATTAATGCCTGGGGACAGTTTATACAAACTACAATTATCATTAGCTACCAGTTCCTGAAACTACTCAGAAGTGACATGTATATTTTTTTAGATGCATGTATAAAGGCACACTCATTGATATAGTTTGGGTCTGTGTCTTGCCTAAATCTCATGTCAAATTTTAATACCCAGTGTGGAGATGCGGCCTGGTGGGAGGCGATTGGATCATGAGGGCAGATTTCCCCTTTGGTGCTGTTCTTGTGATAGTGAGTGAGTTATCATGAAATTTGATTGTTTAAAAGTATGTAGCACCTCTCCACTCCCTCTTTTTCTCCTGCTCCAGCCATGTAAGATGTGCCTGCTTCCTCTTTGCCTTCCACTATGATTGCAAGTTTCTTGAGGTCTCCCCAGCCATGCTTCCTGTATAGCCCGTGAAACCTCTTTTCTTTATAAGTTAAACCTCTTTTCTTTATATGTTATCCAGTCTAAGGTATTTTTTAAGTAGCAGTGTGAGAAATGTCTAATACAAAACATTGGTACCTAGGAGTGGGGCATTGCTATAAAGGTAGCTGAAGATGTGGAAGCAGCTTTGGAACTGGGTAACAGACAGATGTTGGAACAGTTTGGAGGGCTCAGAAGAAGACAGGAAGATGAGGGAAAGTATGGAACTTCCTAGACCTGATGAACAGTTTTGACTAAAATGCTGATAATGCTGATAGTAATATGGACAGAGATGGTCAGGGTGATGAGGTCTCAGATGGAGATGAGGAATTTATTGGGAACTGGAGCAAAGATCACTTTTGTTATGCATTAGCAAAGAGCCTGGTGGTAGTGTGTCCCTGTTCTAGACATCTGCAGAACTTTGAATTTGAGAGACATGATTTAGAGTATCTGGCAGAAGAAATTTCTAAGCAACAAAACATTCAAGAATTGCCCTGGCTGCCTCTAAAAGCCTATGTTCATATGCATGAACAAAGAAATAACCTGAAACTGGAACTTATATTTAAAAGAGAAGCAGAGTGTAAAAGTTTGGAAAATTCACAGCCTGGCCATGTGGTATAAAAGAAACACTCATTTTCAGGGAAGGAATTAAAGGAGGCTGCAGAAATTTGCATATCTCAAAGAGAGGGAAGCACTAATAGCCAAGACAATGGGAAAAAGACCCTGAAGATATTTTAGAGACCTTCACAACAGCCTCTCTTATCACAGGTCCAGAGGCCTAGGAGAGAAAAATGATTTTGTGGATCAGGCCCAGGGCACACTGCTCCCTACATCCCAGCCACTCCAGCTCCAGATGTGGCTCAAAGTAACACAGGTACTTGGGCTGCTGCTTCAGAAGGTGCAAGTCATAAGCCTTGGTAGCTTTCATCCAGTGTTAAGCCTGCAGGTACACAGAGTGCAAGAGTTGAGGCTTGGATGCCCCTGCCTAGATTTCAGAAGATGTATGGTGATATGACTTGGTTGTGTTCTCATCCAAATCTCATCTTGAATTGTAGTTCCCATAATTCCCACGTGTTGTGGGAGAGACCCAGTGGGAGGTAATTGAATGATGGGGGTAGTCACCCCCATGCTGTTCTTGTGATTGTGAGTTTTCATGAGATCTGATGGTTTTATAAGGGGCTTTTCCTGCTTTGGTCGGCACTTCTTTCTCCTGCCACCATGTGAAGAAAGACATGTTTGCTTCCCCTTCCACCATAATTGTTAAGTTTCCTGAGGCCTCCCTAGCCATGCATAACTGTGAGTCAATTAAAGCTCTTTCCTTTATAAATTACCCAGTCTTGGGTATTATCTTTGCAGCAATGTGAGAATGGACTAATACAGTAAATCGGTACCAGTAGAGTGGGGTGCTGCTATAAGGATACTCAAAAATGCAGAAGTGACTTTGGAACTGGGTAACAAGCAGAGGTTGGAACCGTTTGGAGGGCTCAGAAGAAGACAGGAAAATGTGGGAAAGTTTAGAACTTCCTAGAGACTTGTTGAATGACTTTGACCAAAATTCTGATGAGCATTTTTTCATGTGTCTGTTGGCTGCATAAATGTCTTCTTTTGAGAAGTGTCTGTTCATATCCTTCGCCCACTTTTTGATGGGGTTATTTGATTTTTTCCTGTATATTTGTTTTTTTCGTGTACATTTGTTTAAGTTCTTTGTAGAGTCTGGATATTAGCCCTTTGTCAGATGGGTAGATTGTA
>NW_012106463.1:1952563-1965925 GCF_000951045.1 Mandrillus leucophaeus | reverse complement strand
TATTGAGGATTTCTGCATTGATGTTCGTCAGGGATATTGGTCTAAAATTCTCTTTTTTTGTTGTGTCTCTGCCAGGCTTTGGTATCAGGATGATGCTGGCCTCATAAAATGAGTTAGGGAGGATTTCCCTTTTTTTCTATTGATTCTATCTGAAGTTAGTCAGAGGGTGAGATGCCTGAATTAGTGATTTGAAGATGAGGCAGGTTGACGTGATGTGAGGGTTTATGGTATGACAGTGGAAGTGGATAGCAGAGGTGGAATGGAGGGAAGATCATCATTGGAAGGAGAAAATTTGTAGTAGTATTAAAGTATGTTCTTTATGAGACTGGAGTACCTGAGTTTAGATCCTGCCTTCACTACTTAATGGCAGTGCAACCATGAGCAGATTTAATCCAATAGCTAGGAAGAAGACTAACTGATTAGCTGGGGATAGCTCAGGGCAGCAGTTTGCAACTCATTAATGTGATGGGTTCTACCATAAGAAGAAAGCAGAATGAGAAACATAAAGTAAAGAAGGTATTTTTGGCATGGGCCCAGGGGAAAAGTAGTCTGGCTGAAACCATTCAGTTTTGTCAGTCAGGAAGCAACTATCTACGTAAACAGGAAGTAGAGAAGGTTGCAGGATAGGGCAGTGGTTAGTTGGTGACAAACAAGAGCTGATACCAGATGGGTGTAAGTGGTTACATGTAAAAGACATTCTGATAGAGGCCCAGGCATTTCATGTTAATTATCCCAGTCTTCTCCTGGGAGATCTTGTTTCAACAGAGTGTCTATGCAACATGTGTTGAGTCCTATTCTCAAATAGATAAGTCCTTGAGAGACTGGTTTTTGCCAGTTGTCTGCTGGGTAGTTTTATTTCATCTCATTGAATCATCTCAACATTCTGTGAGGATGGGATTAGGTGAAGAAACCAGCTCAAAGGGATTAAGTTACCTGGCCTACCCTAAATTCATTTACAGCATACTATCATACAACACTTTGGAAATTATCTCCTCTCTGAAAAGTAACTATTAGGCATAACTTATTAGAAAGAAGGTGTATTGGCTTTCTAGAGATGCCATAACAAATTACCACAAACCTCGTGACTTAAAACAACATAAATCTATCCTTTTACTATTCTAGAGGCCAGAAGTCTGAAATCAAGGTATTGGCAGGGCCATGATCCTTCTGAAGGTTCTAGAAGAGAATGCTTCCTTGCCTTGTCCAGCTTCTGATGTCTCCAGGCACTCTTTGGCTTCTAGCTACATAATCCGATCTCTGCCTCCATCTTCATCAGGACTTTCCTCTTTGTCCTTGTCTTTTACTCTTCTGTCTGTTATAAGGATACTTGTAATTGGATTTAAAAATCCATCTGGATGATCTCATTTCAAGATCCTTAACTTAATTACAGCTGCAAAGACCTTTTTTTTTCTTTTCTAAATAAGACAACATTAACAGGGGCCAAGTATTGGGACATGGACGTATCCTTTTTGGGGCCAACTTTTGACCAACTATAAGAGGTATCACTATTATAATATAAATGCAGATTTTGTAGTATTTTAATAACAACTAAGGGATTGAGAGGAATATGTCTTGATTAGAGTTTCCATGTCTAGATTTCTATTCTTTAAAATAATAAACTTTTACAAAATGCTAGTTCCCCTAGAAACCCCCCTCAAACCTTTGGCCTATTAGAATTTCAGAGCAAGAGGGGAGTGTGATGCAAAGGCACATGTACTTTGAAAATGCCCTCCAAGTGAACGTGATATATCCTTCCTACAAGGTACACACCCACATGTGTTTGAGAATTGCTCCTCTGAAGAAATACTATTCCAAGGCTGATGGATGGGTAAGAGGGAGCTTCAAGGTATATTGACTGTGTGTTGAGGGAAGAGAGAGAAAAATCTATCTGTAGTGATAATGGAGGCCACAAATTGGGTTGATCTGAAGAACCTCAAATCCAAAGGGCAGGGCTGGAAAGAAAGATCTGATTACTACAAGAGAGTAACACTGTTATTCATGTGATCTGTCTGCAATACAAATCTAATCATGTCACTCTAGCTTGAGATCTCATTGGCTCTCTATGAATAATGGATGAATTTCAGATTCCAGAACACAACACACAAGAATTTCACAAGCTGGCCTCTACCTACTCTTTAGACTCATCTTTCACCATTCTCCCTCAAAGACTGTCTGCTCCTGCCATACTAAAATTCTTGCTACTTCTCAAACATGTCTTATCCTTTATTGCTTTCCTAGCCTTGAACATGCTGTTCCATCTGCTTGGAATGCTCTTCTCTGCTGCATAATTCCTGCTACACCTCCAGACCACTTTTCCTGCCACTCCATTTTCTATCCTGCATTAAAAAGCCTCCTCATTCTCTTCAATGAGTTTGCATCTGCCTCTGCTGTGATTCTAAGTCACTCCATTCATGGGAACTGTTGGCCTTGTGTCCCATCTTAACTTCCCCTGAGTCCAATACTTTGAGAGCTTTTAGAAAGATAAAACTGTGTCATATCCATCCCTAAATCCCCAGTGACTAGTAAGTCCTTAATAAACATTTGCTGAAAAATGAAAGGATCAGATCATTATGGCTTCAAGTCTGAAATACATACTTTGTTTGGTGATAGTGGGATCCAGGCTTTAGATCTTAAGCCTGTCAGACTGGAGCCATAGGCAGAAAAGAACACAAGGGAGTAAGACTGGAAGGGGCACAAGAAGAGGGAATTGTAGGAAACTGAGAGATTATCCAGCTTGGAGGCATAACAGGGGTTGTTTAAGAAGATTAGGAACCCTCAGTTCATTCTCCCATCTTCAGCATGAAAACTACTGAAGTGGAATCATGTTGGAATTCCCCTTAATACCAGTGACAACACATCAGGAGTGATGGGAATGACAGATGAGCTACAGATAGAAAGTGTCATACTGACACCAGGGAGCTATGTAGTTATGGGATGAATTGAGGGAAAGAGGACAAAGGGAAACACATATGAGAGAACCTTTAGAAAGTTCCTGAATAAGAAAAGAGGGATTTGATGTTGGGTCCCATTGGCTGGTGAATAGTCTATTATATTTTTGGTAGCTGTCATTCTCAGCCAATTCTGACAAAAGTGAACTATATTGCCCACACTTGCATTTGTTCTAAGGGCATATAATTCATAGGCTGGCAACCTCTAATGAAGTCTTGGTATAAGAGCTTTTCTTAAAAGGATGTTAGTAGCATCTGAATCAGTTGGCTCAAGCAGCACAGTGTAACAGTCAGGAATCCAAGGTCTAAAACCAGAGTGTACACCAATTGGACAAGTTAATTAACTTCTATGTGCCTTTGATTTCCTCTTTAGTAAAATGGGTATGATAATACCAGTACATACTTCATGAGGTTGCTTTTGAGATTCAAATGGGTTAATATGAGTAAAACCCTTAATAAGAGTGATCAATAAGTGTTATGTACGTTGTAACTATTCAGAGGTAAATACACTAAAAAATCACCGAGTTGAAATAATAATAATTATTTTTCTAGCATATAAGGACCTGTAATAGTCAAGACCCAGTTGCAAGTGACAGAAACCCAACTCAAAATAGCTTAAGAAAAAAAAAAAAGGTTTTTATCGATTTGTCTATCTGAAAAGCCCAGGATTATCTGTAGTAACTTCAGTATGGTTTCAGGGTTGCAAAGTCACATTATTAAGACTTGACTTCTTTATATCTCTTAGCTCTGCTTTCTTCTATACTAATTTTATACTCAGGCAGTTTCCTCTTGTAAAAGCAAGATAGCTGTTGGCAATGCCACACTTGCGTTTCCACACAACTTAGTAACTTTCAACTTAATAACCCTGGTAGAAGGTCCAGCAAAAACTTCGCCCCTGATTCTTGTTAGCCCAAATTGGATCACATACTTATTTCTGAACCCGGATCATATGTCTACTGCTGAGTGAGCAGAAAACCTTTCCACAAAGGCAAATCAAGGTTTGGTTACCTTGATTTGCAGAAGAAAGGCAATTAAGGCAGATAGGGATAGATTCAGATTTTGTGGAACTTAAAGCTTTATAATTTTGGGGTCTTCTTTAATTTAAAAAATTTACACATTTAAAAACAGGCATAAAAGTTAGTTTTATTTAGAATGAGAAAATAAATCCCAACAAATTATTGAACTCTTGGAGATTTAGGTTCTTAACTTCTTAGATCGATTTAGACAATTTACCAGAAATGCTAACATATAAATGCTTGTTGATTGTAACTTGGCTTTCTCTCCCCACCTAGAATACTCCATTACTCCCAGAACCTTGCATGCAACTGAAGGCTTCTGAAGCTTAAGCTTTGTTAGTTTCACAATAAATCCCCCTCTGGACACAGGGCAAGCAAAAACAAAATAACAACCACCAAAAAAACCCTAGCAGATATCCACTTCATACATTTCTTTCTTTTTTTTTTTTTTTTTTTTTTGAGATGGAGTCTCACTCTGTCGCCACGCTGGAATGCAGTGGTGCGATCTTGGCTCACTGCAACCTCTGCCTCCCAGGTTCAAGCAATTCTCCTACCTCAGCCTCCCAAGTAGCTAGGATTACAGGCACAGGCCAACAGGCCCAGCTAATTTTTTTTTTTGTATTTTTTAGAAGAGATGGGGTTTCACCATGTTGGTCAGGCTGGTTTCAAACTCCGACCTCAAGTGATCTGCCCATCTCGGCCTCCCAAAGTGTTAGGATTACAGGCGTGAGCCACCGCTCCCAGCCTCATACACTTCTTAATAGTAGATTCCTTATTTTAAAGAATGGGCAACTGAATGTATATCCAAGTAACTGCTCAGGCCACCACGTCTGGAGAACCCTGGGTATTGGCAGTACAAATGATCATCATTTTGTACTTTGTGGCAACGGCCAAACCCAGCTGGATTTTTGCTACACTGATTTTAACAGCTCTGCACTCACGTAATTCGGTGCTTTAAAAGGCCATGTTTTATTTGGCACTGATGCTTTCAACAAACTTACAGGGACCATTGGCCCCAGGAGCCAAAAGCTGAACCTGTGCTGCTACAGCTCCTGGCCCTGTCCTAATTTCCTCTTCTTCTTCTCTGTTGTTTCTTCTACCTTTCACTTCTCTTCTTCCTCTTTGTTTTCCTCCACCTTCTCTTATTCCTTCTCCTCTTCCTCCCTGATTGTTTTGACAGATCACTGAGTTCAGACAGTACATCACACATGAGGCCTAAATTATGAATAAATTCCATTGACGTCAGGCCATTTGTACATCCAGTGAACTTGGCTCAATTTTTGGCATCTCTAAGCCGTGTCCACTGGAGATGCAGATGAGTGCCTTCAGGGCAACAGAGGCATTCCAGATGGTGGTGTTCAGATAGACTCCCCAACACACTGCCTCCCATCCGGGCCAGCCCTCAGAATGCCATAGGCCACTCTCAGCACATCCCCTCAGCTGCTGTTGACTCTTGGAAGGAGCGCAGCAAACATACTGTGACTTATCAGGGCAAACCTGCAGATGATTAACTTTGGGCTCATTATATGCTGCATTTCTACCCAAGTGGACTCCAGGCTGGGGGTAAAAGCAGTGTAGGAGAGAGGGCAGACAGAGTGAAACAACAGGAGTTTGGCAGCAATTATAAAAGTTTTCCCCAGCAAAGGAGACACAACAGTAGGAGAAAAATAGATGTTTAAAAATAGACAAACATAAGTTAAAGTCCCTGCTATTTCACTCATTACTTGTGTGCACTTGTTAGGTTGTGGTAGATATCTGCCCAGTATTTTTCCCACACCCCTGCTTCTGAAAACGCAGCCTCTTTTCATTTGGGGGACTCCTTTACTACTCCACATGGCCTCAGGGCTCATACCCTCCTACCCTAACCCCATCTGTCTCTTAGGGAGTGATTATCCCCAGCAGAGTCAATTACAGTGTCACAGTCCTGTGGACACAGCAAATAAGCATGTGGCTAATGCCAGTCCATAAAGTCCTTCTTTGAAAGTTTTTTAAAAAAATTCTATATTGGATCAAAGCTATGTAAGAATGTTAATATACTTTACAACTCCAAAATAAGGGAGAAAGGAAAATCGCTGTCATACCAGCTGGGCGAAATGGAGACATTCAAAGTCAAAAAGCGATGCCTTCACTTCCCTGAATCACTGCCATAGCTACCTAGATTTATGGAGGCAATGTGGGATTATACATATGTGAATTTTCCTGGCAGCTAAAAGTTATCCCTTCAGAGGTAAAAGGGCCCCCCTCTTTTTTTTTTTTTTTAAACCATGTTATTCACAGGTTTTTCTAAAATATTTCACATATTTCCCTTACTTTTTAAGTGGAAGATACCACATTTAGCCTCTTCTGGATGGCTCAGAGGCATCAAAATAAGTGTCAATTAATAGGCTATGTGATAATATGGTTTGGAGTGTTTTTTTTTTTTCTTTTTTTCTTTTTTTCTTTTTTTTTGAGACGGAGTCTCGCTCTGTCGCCCAGGCTGGAGTGCAGTGGCCGGATCTCAGCTCACTGCAAGCTCCGCCTCCCGGGTTTACGTCATTCTCCTGCCTCAGCCTCCCGAGTAGCTGGGACTACAGCCGCCCGCCACCTCGCCCGGCTAGTTTTTTATGTATTTTTAGTAGAGACGGGGTTTCATCGTGTTCTCCAGGATGGTCTCGATCTTCTGACCTTGTGATCCGCCTGTCTCGGCCTCCCAAAGTGCTGGGATTACAGGCTTGAGCCACCGCGCCCGGCTATTTTTTCTTTTTTTTAAAAGACTGTCCCAACCTGCACTGCCTAACTCTTTCCTGCTTACCCAAGCACCACAGGGCAAGCTCTCAACAAGAATGAGCTTGAGGTACCCTGGCCTCATTCATGGCCAAAGCCCTGATTCTATTCGTGTCTCATATCCCCCTTCTGATGTGTTCTTGCATTCCTCTGGCTCCTGAACTTCTGTTTGCTTCCTGCTTTTAGCCCAGCAGTTTTCCTTTAGATCTCACCTGTGACACAGCTGCTCTGTGACTGACCTTTGGTTCTCTTCCTCATATGCCGGTCTGCCTTTGCCCTTAGGCCCTGTTCTGTCTCCAGCTGGCAATTGTAGTGAGACAGGCTGGGGTCCCATGACGAGGATCAGATGCTGGTGTTCCTGTCTCCTTTCACGTGGTTAAATGGACTGGGATCATTTACTGTAGAGACAAACAACCTTAGATACTACAGTAACCCTCAGAGTAAGATTTTAAAATAGCTGGAGATAGAGGAAGGGTTATAGAAGATATTCATATTACTGCAGAGGGCATATTGTAATTAGGCAGTATAGAAATCCGTTTTCTGGGAAGCATCAATTACTCTCTTTACTGATTAATTGGGTTATACATGCTTCTTTGGAATTGTCAAATTTCCAAGCCTGACACTAGGCTCGATTACTGGTTCCTACACTATCCAGGCCTACCTATCTCTTGTTCCTTTTCTGCTGACCCAATAGTCCAGGGCTGCCAAAGGTATAACATTTTCTTTCTGCTTCCCTTCTTTCTGAACAGGTCTCTTTCTTCATCTCCATAAAAATGACTTAAAAAAATAAAACATAGAAGTGCATCTCTATATATATGTTGAAAGTGGATGTTATACTTCTCAAGGGTCAAAGGGAGATAACATGCTAAAAGTATTATTCTGAATGAATAGATGACCCGATTTAAAGCTATAGGAAACATTGCGAAGGATGAGTCATTGCCAAATTAAAAGTTTACATTAAATATAAACTTTTGAGTCCCCTTTTAAGAACTTCAGAGAACCCTGGCTAAGCCTAAGTTGTCAGTGGCCACTGAATTGCTAAACCTCTCTTGCCTCTTTCACACGCAGTTCATCCACCCATTCCAATGCAGAAAGCACATAAAATTCCAGCCTGGAGGCCTCACCTCTGATATGCAGAGAGAAATTTGCCCCTCTTTTATTCACCCTTCCTACTTACCCACTTCTCTGTTCTGTTCACGCTGGCTCTGTGATTCCATGGCATACTGCAGTGCAGTAGCCCTCAAACCTGGCTGCAGAGTGGAATCTATCCAGAGAGCTCTTGAGTGGTTCTGGGGTGCTGAGCCCAATCTCTCCCCTCCACTGTAAGACTTCATTGCAGTCTTTCACTGCAGAAAAAAAAAATCTGGTGTCCAGACCCAAACACAACCAATTAAATTAGAATCTTTTAGGCATGGAATTTCTCTTCTCAGTATTTTATTAAGAAAATTCTCAGACAAGAAAGTTGAAAAATTTACAATCTTGCCACCTGGATTTTACCATTAGCATTTTATTATTCATGCCTATCCATTTAGTAACATTTTATTACCACATATCTATCTATCTGTTAACAATCCTCTAACTACTAATCCACTTATTTTTTGACACATTTAAAAGTAAATTGGACCAGGTGTGGTGGCTCACACCAGTAATCCCAGCATTTTGGGAGGCTGAGGCTGGAGGATCACTTGAGGCCAGGAGTGCAAGAGCAGCCTGGCCAACATGGTGAAACCCCATCTCTACTAAAAATACAAAAATTAGCTGGGCATGGTGGTGCATGTCTGTAATCCCAGCTACTTGGGAGGCTGAGGCAGGAGAATCACTTGAACCCGGGAGGCAGAGATTGTAGTGAGACGACATCGTTCCACTGTATTCCAGCCTGGGCGACCAAGTGAGACTCTGTCTCAAAAAAAAAAAAAAAAAAAAAAAGGAAATGCAGATAAATAATGTATTACTCCCTGAGCCTGGGTAGTATGCATGTGGGTGTTTTTCATTATTCTTTATACTGTACACATATATTATAGGTATTGTATTTTATCCCCCAAATAAAAAGACATTTAAAAAGAATGAATAGTATTCTTTGCCCACGGGAAAATACTTAGGTAGTTTTTTTCTGTGTGGAATACCTACCTACCCTACTCTTTTCACCTATAGAAAGTCTACCTTTTTTAAGGAATTAGTGTAATTTTCCCCTGCTGAAGAATCTTTCCCTTTCTTCTGCAGCCATCTTCCTTCCTTCCTTCCTCTCTCCCTCCCTCCCTCCCTTCCTTCCTTCCTTCAGATGGAGTCTTGCTCTGTTGCCAGGCTGGAGTGCAGTGGCGTGATCTCGGCTCACTGAAACCTCTGCCTTCCAGGTTCAAGTCATTCTCCTGCCTCAACCTCCTTAGTAGCTGGGATTACAGGTGTGCCACCATGCCCACCTAGTTTTTTGTATTTTTAGTAGAGATGCGGTTCCACCATGTTGGCCAGGATGGTTAGATCTCCTGACCTCATGATCGCCTGGCTTGGCTTCTCAATCTCTTTCTTTTGAATTTACTTAATATCTTTGCCATTCATCCTAGCTCCAAATTAAATGCTATTTAATTTATACTCTTTTCATTTCAGGTAAAAAAGGTAGCTTGCTGACACTAGTCTCAGATCCATTCCCACCGCTTCCCTGCTCTGCTCTGTTGCTGCCTTTTCACAGGCTGTCTTGTTCTTTGGTTCTTAATAGGTTAAAACAATGAGAAGCACCACAGGAGGACTGAAAACAGGGGAAGAGAGAAGCCAGGCCATTTTTCACTCTGTTACCTCCATCCTTTGGAATCTGGCAGTTTCCCTCTGGACAGCCCCTCCCTTCCTTCTCCTGATCTACTCGGGCAGTTCTCCTGGTGGTTTTGGCTCCTTCTGCCTGACAGCCAAGGCTTCTGGGCTCTCGTGACAACTGCTTCTCTCAGTGTCACCCTTGCAACAAGGAGAATAACTTCCCAATTTTACTAATCTGTGAATTACTTCACCATTCCCTTTTCGACTTCTTCACTGCTCCATTCATCTACATAACTAATCCTCTGTTGAAACAATTTCCCTTCCTCTGAAAGACGTGTTTTTTTTGTTTGTTTGTTTGTTTTGTTTTTTGTTTTTCCTGGCTAGATCCCAGGATCCCAGCTGACACCATGTGTAGGGAAAAGAGCACAGGCTTGGAAACTAGAGGGACCTAAGTTTGAATCCTATTGTTTATTCTATGAACTTGTTTAAGTTACTTAATCTCATTCTTAAACTAGGGGTTATAACACCTACTTCACTGGGTTGCTATGAGTGTTAAATGGCATACTATATGAACAGTGCCAGTACCATAGTTAGGACTCAATAAATGGAAGCTACCATTATTGATTTATAAACTCCTTGACAGTATAGCCATTTTCTTCTTTTTGTGTCTCAGTGCTTTACCTAAAGGTGTTTATCACATTACTTCCTCTTAAATTTAATTTAATCAGCAACTTATTGAGCATGTACTACATACTGACAATTGTATTAGGTAGTACTTCTGGAAGATATGATGAAAATACAGCCCTTGCCTTTAATATGCTTACAATCTAATGAAAGTGAGAGATGTGACAACAACTAAGTCTACAGAAATGCAATCTGACAAACACACCAAACTGAGGTACAAGTGACACCAACAGGTACATGGTTGAAGGAATGAATGAGTGACTCTGCCTAGGAATATCAGGAACAATTTTGGAGAGGAATAGGCGCTGTGCTGGCTTTGAATGAAAAGAAAACTTTCAACAGGCAAAGAATGAGGGAAAGGAGAATTTGGGCTGAGGAAATGACATGAACTAAATGGTGGAGCTATAACCATGCATGCACATTTAGAGCACAATTTCAGCACCTTTAACGGGAGTATGTGGAGGGAGATGTAGGGAGAGACCTTGAAATCCTTGATAGCTACTGGGCATGGACTTGATCCTACAAGTAAAAAAATCAATACAAATTTTTGAGAAGGGGAGTGATTCAATCCAATTGTAACTTAAGAAAGAAGAAACAGAGTATGGAGACCCATTATCAAGTTCTTACTATAGTCCTACTGTGACATAATGCACAACACATGGGGATAGATAGGAAGGATGGGCAAGAGTGTTCATTCAAATTGGCTTTGAAACAGCATTTCTCAATCTGTTTAGCATATGAGTGTCTCATGAATCACAACAATAGCAAATATAGTCAATTATTTTTTTAATGTACTTAGAAAAAATATACATTCTTTATACTAGCCTATGATAAGGCTCTATGTAATCTGACCCAGAAAGTTCTCAGACTTCATCTGTATGCTTTCCCTTGCTTAGTCTACTCCAGCTCTATAAGCCATTTTTCTGTTGCTTGAATAGGCCAACCAGGCCCTGGTTCTGACTCAAGGCCTTTGCAGCTGCTGTTCTATCTGCCTGGAGGAATTTTGCTCCAGACCTTTGTTTATCCTTACATTTTCTGCCACTTCACTTCTTACTACCCTTCCTTTTACTTACCCTCCTTTGAGGCATTCAGCCTTCCTACTCTTTCTTGAATAAATCAAGCATGCTCTTGCCCCAGGGCCTTTGCACTTGCTGTTTCTGCCTAGAATTCTCTTCTCCTAGATTTCTGCATGGCTCATTTCCTCACCTCCTTCAGGTCTTTCTTTGCTTACATGTCAACTTTTCAGTGAGGAGTCCCTGCATCCCTGTTTAAAAATGTGAAGTTAAATATTTTTTCCCCATAGCACTTAACCACTTGGGATATTATGTATTTTCCTTTTTCTTTTTGTTTTTCCATAGTAGAATTTGAGGTGCATTAAGGCATATATATATATATATATATATATGGGGTCTCGCTCTGTCGCCCAGGCTGGAGTGCAGTGGTGCAATCTCTGCTGACTGCAAGCTCTGCCTCCTGGGTTCATGCCATTCTCCTGCCTCAGCCTCCCGAGTAGCTGGGACTATAGGCACCCGCCACCACGCCCAGCTAATTTTTTGTATTTTTAGTAGAGATGGGTTTCACAGTGTTAGCCAGGATGGTCTCGACCTCCTGAACTCGTGATCCACCTGCCTCGGCCTCCCAAAGTGCTGGGATTACAGGTGTGAGTCGCTGTGCCTGGCCAGGGCAGACAGTCTTGTAGAATTTTGTTTCTTGCTTTATCCCTGGTGCCTAAAACAATTTGTGGTATACACTAAGTACTCAATAAACATTTTTTGAATGAATGACTGAATAAATGGATAAATAATTCCAGTCTCCTCATATCTCAGGTCTCAGATAAAATGCCTTTCTCAAAAATGCCTTTTCTGATCCTCCCATCTAAAACAGCCTTTCTTATCCTAATTGTGCTTTATAATATCATTATGTTTTACTTTTCTCATAGTACTTGTCGTTATCTGAAATTATTCTATTTATTTACTTGCTTATTGTCTTCCTCTTCCCTCCTCCATTAGAATGTAGGCTCCTTGAGACCTGGGCCCTTGACACGATAATTGTTAAATGAGTGAATGTACAAAGCACTGTGTTGAAAGCTTCAGATGAATTATCTCACCCACTTCTCACAGCAACCTCAATTAAATAGTACCATAGACTTCCCTTATCTCAAATGAGAAAACAGAGGTTTAAAGAGCTTATGTAGCTAGAAAGTGGCAGAGCCCAGATTTGAACACAGGTATTTTGATTCCAGGACTCATTCTGAGTTAGTTTATGTAACTGAAGACTTCTCAGAACCTTGTAAATCTACAATCTACAAGAGAAGGAAAGCATCTACAACACTGCCCAAATTTACTTGACCACAGAAGCCTCTTCTTTGTGGAAAGTTCCTAGAATTTATGGATATACTTTTTAAAATGTGTCTATAAGGTTCTAGCCCTTTTGACTTGGAAGTTGTTAGAGCTTTCTTTACAGGTCTAACATAACTTCATTGTAATTCAAGGCATGTCACCCAACATGCCCAAGAGACATGGTGGGAAGAAGGAAGAGAGGTCTGCTCAATGGAAAAGCAAAGACATTCCGGGGTTACTGTCAAAGAAAGTAATAGAGGAGGAAAAATATCTAGGGGAGAGAGAGAGAGCCCTAAAATGTGGTCCTAATAAGAGAAAGGAACAAAGATCAGCTTTCTTTCAGCAAAATCTGTGACTATTCAGTATGTGGTCCTGGGTAAGGCAGCAGAAAGTTAATTCTGGCATGTAAATTCCCAGTGGGTGAGTAGACATTGGTGTTGTTTACTCAAAATTCATTCTCTTTCTTCCTCTTTTCTAAGAGAACACTGTATCTTCCCTTGTAATTCACCCTCATGCCCTTAGCCTGTGCTTCCCTAAGCCAATCACTCCCCTCACCAGTAAATGCTGTAGGAATGCATAGGTTGCCTTATGCAGCTGTGATCAGTAAGACATAAAGGCAAGTCTGCCTGGGGACTTACATCCCTTGTAAGTTGGATTCCTAGGTATATTTTATTCTCTTTGAAGCAATTGTGAATGGGAGTTCACTCATGATTTGGCTCTCTGTTTGTGTTACTGGTGTATAGGAATGCTTGTGATTTTTGCACATTGATTTTGTATCCTGAGACTGCTGAAGTTGCTTATCAGCTTAAGGAGATTTTGGGCTGAGATGATGGGGTTTTCTAAATATACAATCATGTCATCTGCAAACAG
>NW_012106463.1:1912256-1951580 GCF_000951045.1 Mandrillus leucophaeus | reverse complement strand
GATTCATTGATTTTTTGAAGGGTTTTTTGTGTCTCTATCTTCTTCAGTTCTGCTCTGATCTTAGTTATTTCTTGCCTTCTGCTAGCTTTTGAATTTGTTTGCTCTTGCTTCTTTAGTTCTTTTAATTGTGATGTTAGGGTGTCGATTTTAGATCTTTCCTGCTGTCTCTTGTGGGCATTTAGTGCTATAAATTTCCCTCTACACACTTTAAATGTTTCCTAGAGATTCTGGTACATTGTGTCTTTGTTCTCATTGGTTTCAAAAAACATCTTTATTTTTGCCTTCATTTCATTATTTACCCGGTAGTCATTCAGGAGCAAGTTGTTCAGTTTCCATGTAGTTGTGTGGTTTTTAGTGAATTTATTTATTTATTTTTGCATACTATTTCTTTTTTATTTTATTTTTTTTAATCATACTTTAAGTTCTAGGGTACATGTGCACAACATGCAGGTTTGTTACATATATATACATGGGCCATGTTGATGTGCTGCACCCATTAACTTGTTATTTACATTAGGTATATCTCTTAATACTATCCCTCCCCACTCCTCCCACCCCACAACAGGCCCCGGTGTGTGATGTTCCCCTTCCTGTGTACAAGTGTTCTCATTGTTCAATTCTCACCTATGAGTGAGAACACGTGGTGTTTGGTTTTTTGTCCTTGTGATAGTTTCCTGAGAATGATGGTTTCCAGCTTCATCCATGTCCCTACAAAAGACATGAACTCATCCTTTTTTATGGCTGCATAGCATTCCATGGTGTATATGTCTTAATCCTGAGTTCTAATTTGATTGCACCGTGGTCTGAGAGACAGTTTGTTATAATTTCTGTTCTTTTACAGAATTGGTGTAATTCTGTAAAAGGACAGAAATTTCTTTTACAGAATTAGAAATTCTGTATTTTACAGAACTAGAAAAGAGCAGAAAATTGCTGAGGAGTGCTTTACTTCCAAGTATATGGTCAATTTTGGAATAAGTGTGATGTGGTGCTGAGAAGAATGTATATTCTATTGATTTGGGGTGGAGAGTTCTGCAGATGTCTATTAGGTCTGCTTGGTGCAGAGCTATGTTCAATTCCTGGATATCCTTGTTAAGTTTCTGTCTTGTTGATCTCTCTAATGTTGACAGTGGGGTGTTAAAGTCTCCCATTATTACTGTGTGGGAATCTAAGTCTCTTTGTAGGTCTCTAAGGACGTGCTTTTTGAATCTGAGTGCTCCTGTATTGAGTGCATATAGATTTAGGATAGCTAGCTCTTCTTGTTGAATTGATTCCTTTACCGTTATGTGATAGCCTTCTTTGTCTCTTTTGATCTTCGTTGGTTTAAAGTCTGTTTTATCAGAGACTAGGACTGCAACCCCTGCTTTTTTTTGTTTTCCATTTGCTTGGTAGATCTTCTTCCATCCCTTTATTTTGAGCCTATGTGTGTCTCTGCACATGAAATGGGTCTCCTGAATACAGCACACTGATGGGTCTTGACTCTATCCAATTTGCCAGTCTGTGTCTTTTAATTGGAGCATTTAGCCCATTTGCATTTAAGGTTAATATTGTTATGTGTGAATTTGATCCTGTCATTATGATGTTAGCTGGTTATTTTGCTCATTAGTTGATGCAGTTTCTTCTTAGCATCAATGGTCTTGACAATTTGGCATGTTTTTGCAGTGGCTGGTACCGGTTGTTTCTTTACATGTTTAGTGCTTCCTTCAGGAGCTCTTGTAAGGCAGACCTGGTGGTGACAAAATCTCTCAGCATTTGCTTGTCTGTAAAGGATTTTATTTCTTCTTCACTTATGAAGCTCAGTTTGGCTGGATATGAACTTCGGGGTTGAAAATTCTTTTCTTTAAGAATGTTGAATATTGGCCCCCATTCTCTTCTGGCTTGTAGAGTTTCTGCCGAGAGATCTGCTGTTAGTCTGATGGGCTTCCCTTTGTGGGTAACCCGACCTTTCTCTCTGGCTGCCCTAACATTTTTTCCTTCATTTCAACTTTGGTGAATCTGACAACTATGTGTCTTGGGGTTGCTCTTCTCGAGGATTATGTTTGTGGCATTCTCTGTATTTCCTGAATTTGAATGTTGGCCTGCCTTGCTAGGTTGGAGAAGTTTTCCTGGATACTATCCTGCAGAGTGTTTTCCAACTTGTTTCCATTCTCCCCATCACTTTCAGGTACACCAATCAGACGTAGATTTTGTCTTTTCATATAGTCCCATATTTCTTGGAGGCTTTTTTCATTTCTTTTTACTCTTTTTTCTCTAACCTTGTTTTCTCACTTTATTTCATTAATTTGATCTTCAATCATTGATACCCTTTCTTCCACTTGCTTGAATTGGGCTATTGAAGCTTGTGCATGCATCACGAAGTTCTCATACCATGGTTTTCAGCTCCATCAGGTCATTTAAGGTCTTCTCTACACTGTTTATTCTAGTTAGCCATTCGTCTAATTTTTTTTCAAGGTTTTTAGCTTCCTTGAGATGGGTTTGAATATCCTCCTTTAGCTCTGAGAAGTTTGTTATTACTGACCTTCTGAAGCCTGCTTCTGTCAACTCATCAAAGTCATTCTCCATCCAGCTTTGTTCCATTGCTGGCGAGGAGCTGCGTTCCTTTGGAGGGGAAGAGGTGCTCTGATTTTTAGAATTTTCAGCTTTTCTGCTCTGGTTTCTCCCCATCTTTGTGGTTTTTATCTACCTTTGGTCTTTGATGTTGGTGACCTACAGATGGGGTTTTGGTGTAGATGACATTTTTGTTGATGTTATGCTATTCCTTTCTGTTTGTTAGTTTTCTTTCTAATGGTCAGGTCCCTCAGCTGCAGGTCTGTTGGAGTTTGCCGGAGTTCCACTCCAGACCCTATTTGCCTGGGTATCACCAGCAGAGGCTGCAGAACAGCAAATATTGCTGCCTGATCCTTACTCTGGAAGCTTCGTCCCAGGGGGCAGCCACCTATATGAGGTGTCTGTTGGCCCCTACTGGGAATTGTCTCCCAGTTAGGTTATACAGGGGTCAGGGACCCACTTGAGGATGCAGTCTGTCCGTTCTCAGAGTTCAAACGCCATGCTAGGAGAACCATTGCTCTCTGCAGAGCTATCAGACAGGGATGTTTAAGTCTGCAGAAGTTGTCTGCTGCCATTTGTTCAGCCATGCCCTGCCCACAGAGGTGAAGTCTAGAGGCAGTAGGCCTTGTTGAGCTACATGGGCTCCACTCAGTTCGAGTTTCCCACCACTTTTTTTTACCTACTCAAGCCTCAGCCATGGTGGATGCCCTTCCCCGAGCCAGGCTGCTGTCTCGCAGATCGATCTCAGACTGCTGTGCTAGCAGTGAGCAAGGCTCTGTGGGCGTGGGAGCTGCTAAGCCAGGAACAGAAGAGAATCACCTTGTCTGCTGGTTGCTAAGACCTTGGGAACAGCACAGTATTTGATCGGGAGTGTCCCATTTTTCCAGGTAGTCTATCACGGCTTCCCTTGGCTAGGAAAGGGAAATCCCCCAATCCCTTGTGCTTCCCAGGTGAGGTAACGCCCCACCCTGTTTCTGCTCACCCTCCATGGGCTGCACCCAGTGTCCAACCAGTCCCAGTGAGATGCACCAGGTACCTCAGTTGGAAATGCAGAAATCACCCATCTTCTGCGTCGCTCCCGCTGGGAGCTGCAGACAGGAGCTGTTCTTATTTGGCCATCGTGGAATGCCCCAACATTTCTTTATTTCTGGCTTTCACATTGGCATTCTTTCCCACTTTTGTGTAGTTCCAATTTTTTGTTTAGTATTATTATGTGTTTTTTTAAAACCAAATATCTTAGAAGTACTATTAAAGAAATTAAATTTTAGATAGGGAAACAAATCACTCATTCCCAGTAAATAGCATTATGTCATGCATTATTCCATTTTAGAAATTCAGCTTTGACTCCCTATTTCAGGTGATTGCCAGTTTGCTATTTCAGGAGTAAGGAGCCAAACATCAGTTACACAAGCAACTTGCACGAGGTCTTGCAACACAAATGGGTCAGTGCTGACTCAAGGGTGCTGCCTAAATTGGGGGGAGTGGGACTTGTGTTGGAAACAAACAAGAGAGGAGTAGCTGACAGATCAATGGTGTAATACTGGAGTAAAAATCCCCAAACTACTACAGCCAAGGATTTTGGGGGTTCTTTCCTGTTCCTAAACTATGTTCTAGCCTCCTGGATGCCCAGCTACATAACTATCCCTGAGTCTGGGATGAAATCTGTACTTGAAACCAACCAAAGGTTGCTGTTCTTCCACCTCAAAACACAAATCTAGCTACTTGCATTATTGCCTGAAAGCCTCTAGATATGGCCTGGAGAAGATGTAAACCCTCTCAGACTCAGTCTCTTGAGCTAGTGACTCTGGGTGAATGGAGGCTTAATACAAATAGAGCAAGGGGTTCTTCATGATCACATAATCCTGTCTACATGCTCACTTTGGGGAAAATCAGGATGCCATGGGCTTCAGAATCAGAGTTTAAGAGATTTATAGATGCCTTAACAAGCAAAAGTGAACACCCCTACTCCCAACTCCATGAACTTGCTCAGGTAACTTGTCCGAGGACACATATCTAGTGAGTGGAAGAATGAGATTAAAATCCAAGTTGTCTAACCCTCAATACCTATGCACATAACCATTTTGCTAAATGAGATTTCCGTCAAGGTCCATGCCAAATAACTTCATGCATGAGAAAATCTCGTGAAGGGCTTACTGTCAGAAAAAGGTAATGAGATCGATGTTTACCCGCACCCTTCACCATTCTCCACCTTTCACGTCTACCCAAAATGTAGTCAATCCTCTCACTCTCTACATAGAGTCCTCACTGGTTCCTCACTATATATTCATGAGTTCATACTTCACACCCAGCATAGCACACACGCATCAGTGGGTCCTAGCTCCGGTTCAGTAGAACCACCTATAATGGCACATCTAGTTTTTAGATCTCTCCCATTAGAGCAAGAGGATCCAGCAGGATGGAGAAACTCATGAACACTAAACTACAATTGGAGAGGGAATTTCAGTTATGTGATAGAGACAGTTTTCCAGAACTAGACTCTTGGGCAAAACTGTCTTGGCAATGAAAAGGCTGAGCTATCACCAAGCTTTTTGGGAGTAGCAAAGAAAACTGTCTCATTTATCACCACCTCTTTGGGACATTTGTTTGGGGGAAAAGAGTGCCCTTGACCTGGCACATTCATTGGGCAGAGAGCTCTGTGTCAGGCTTTCTAGTTCCTTTTAGACTTTCAGAGGTATGAAAAAATCATACTAATAGAAACTTATTTCTGTATATGTATATGTATATATATTATTTTTCTTACAATTTTATAGTCTACAAAGTGTATGAAATTTGACCTTTTTTTGATGGGAGGAGTAGAAAGTCATGCTCATAATCTTGGAGTAGCCTTTTGGAAGGTACTAAAAATGGCTGTTGGTGGTGATAAAGTTTAAATAAAACTTGGATGTGCAAGACAAGAGGCTGCAGGTACTGGTCTAAAGAGCAGGTAAATATATAGAGAAAGGCAGAACCCAGTCTGCATTGAGTGCTAGCTGAATTTACACTGAAAGCAGGAACAAAGATGGTAAGTGTTTCTCATGGATTAGGTGTGGGCTTGGCAGATGACAGCCAGCCTGGAGCCATTTCAGATTTCACCTGAGTTCTGCTCAGAAAGATCAAGTGACCCCAACAGAAGATGGGTTCACCTGATTTCCACTGCTATGGGGGGATACATAAGTAACCAGTTGAAGGTCAATGCTTCACCCACACTATAGACCGTTTGATGTGGGGGCTTCCAATGTACACATGAAAGCAACTGTGAGAAGAATCGTCAGCTTGGAACATCAGCCAGAAAGAGCTGGATTTAAATATTTGTCACAGCTAGAGGTAACCAATGCCAAATTACATTGGTGACATTCAGGTAAGACATTTCTTGCTCCCTCTTATTCCTCTCACTGTTTTAACCCTGGAGGATCCAGAGGCAGCCTGATGGTGAGTAAGGAAGGATAAGTAATTCACCAGGTAGGGAAAGAGAGATGAAGCCAGCTAAGCACCCCTCTCCCACTGTAAGCACTTTGTTAAGGGGAGAAATTTTAAATGAAATTTTGAACTTTGACTCTTACACTTAAATTGCTGAACTTTTAATTAACAAAAGAGGACTATCCATATGACAAGATGTAATCAGATGACTTTATTATCTAGGAGTGATCTGCTCTGGATTTCTCTCAAGCAAAGCACCACTTCCTCAAAATGGGCAATGAGGAGAGGCAGAAAAGTTGTTTTTTTTATTGCACCCTATGAGTCCACTAACTCAAAGTGTTGGGTGCGTGTCATAGTGTTTTGTGCTGAATTTTCCTGTTATTTGCAAGGGTTCTAATACCATACAAAATATTCCATATATAGACTAAACATCAAATATTTCCAGCTAATTATTCAAGTAAGACAAAGATGGAAATTATTAGGCATACTAAAAGCAGCAAATATTTGGCTTCAGTAAATTCTTATTGGACTTAAGCTGGTTGACTGTGTAATTACAAATTCATGAAACAAATTAAGTATTTATACAAAATGCAGAAATGTAGTGACAGGAAAAACAGATCAATAAAATTATGAATTGGAAATCAATATCAAGAAATATTCCAGGAATTCAAATGCAAAGCGAAGTTTTAATTCCATAGCTCTGGTGACAGGGATATAGCTTGTGGCTTGATTCCTTTACAAGAGAAAAAAGACTGATGCTTAACTCTCTTTTGAGAAAGTTATCATATAATCTTCTGTTGGATCCCTACAAAATACTCTGAAAATCACTCTTAGCAAACTCTTCCCACCATTAAAATACATTTCCTCTAATTACTAAATGTCCTTTCCAGTAAGCTGAGAGAGATAGAGTTTGAAGTAAATATTCGTATTCATATTCATTCTTAGCTCACTGCAGCCTCCAACTCCTGGGTTCAAGTGATTCTCCTGCCTCAGCCTCCTGAGTAGCTGGGATTCCAGGCATATGTCACCACGCCTGGCTAATTTTTTTTTTTGTATTTTCCTTAGAGACAGGGTTTCACCATGTTGCCCAGGCTGATCTTGAACCACTGACCTCAAGTGATCCACCCACCTCCGCCTCCCAAAGTGTTGGGATTACAGATGTGAGCCGCCGCGCCCAGCCTAATTCTACTTTCTTGACTGGTTATGTTCTGTAGAATATATGTGACATCTCTATATTCAGGCCTTCCTAGGGCCCCAATGCAAAGATAAAAATATTTGGGGTACATGCAATTTTAGTCCATTCCTTGTAATATCCTAGAGGTCACATGAGAAAATAAGGTAGTTAGAAGTTAGATTTTTCTTGAAATCACCTCTTTTAAAAAATTAATTATTTTCAACATTTTTGAGTTAGAGGTACATGTACAGGTTTGTTACCTGAATATATTACGTGATGCTGAGGTTTGGGGTATGAATAATCCCATCATCCAGGTAAGGAGTATAGTACCTAATAGTTTTTCAACCCTTGCCCCCTTCCCTCCCTCCTTCCTCTGGTAATTCCTGGAGTCTACTGCTGCCATCTTTATGTCCATAAGTACCCAATGTTTAACTCCTACTCATAAGTGAGAACATGTGGTATTCAGTTTTCTCTTCTTGTGTTAATTTGCTTAGGATAATGACCTCTAATTGCTGCAAAGAACATGAGTTCATCCTTTTTATGTCTGTATAGTATTCCATGGGTTATATGTACCACATTTTCTTTATCCAATCCACCACCGATGGGTATCTAGGTTGATTTCATGTCTTTGCTATTGTGAATAGTACTGTGATGAACATGAGAATATATTTTTGGTAGAATAATTTATTTTCTTTTGGATATATACCTAGTAATGAGATTGCTAGGTTGAATAATAGTTCTGTTTTAAGTTCTTTGAAAAATCTCCAACTGCTTTCCACAGTGGCTGAACTAATTTGCATTCCCATCAACAGTGTATAAGTGTTCCATTTTCTCTGAAGCCTTGCCAGCAGCTGTTGTTTTTTGACTTTTAATAATAGCCATTATGGCTGGTGTGAGATGGTATCTCACTGCAGTTTTGATTTGCATTTCTCTGAGGATTAGTGATGTGGAGCATCTTTTCATGTTTCCCAGCCACTTCTGTGTCCCCTGTTGGGAAGTGTCTGTTCATGTTTTTTTGTCCGTTAATTTTTTTATTTTTTTGAGACAGTCTCACTCTGTCACCCAGGTTGGAATACAGTGGCATGATCTTGGCTCATTGCAGCCTCAGTCTCCCAGGTTCAAGTGATCCTCCCACCTCAGCCTCCCAAGCAGCTAGGACTACAGGCATGCAATACCATGCCTGGTGCTAATTTTGTTTATTTTTTGTAGAGACGGGGTCTCACTATATTGCCCAGGCTGGTCTCAAACTCCTGGAATCAAGCAATCCTCCTGCCTCAGCCTCCCAAAGTGCTGGGATTATAGGCGTGAGCTACTGTGCCTGGCTTCTTTTGCCTATTTTAATTAGGGTTATTTGTTTTTTGCTTGTTCAGTTGTTTAAGTTCCATATAGATTCTGGATATCAGACTTTTATTGGATGCATAATTCACAAATATTTTCTCCCAATGTGTAGGTTGTCTGTTTACTCTGTTGATAGTTTATTTTGCTATGCAGAATCTCTTTAGTTTAATTAGGTGCCACTTGTCAGTTTTTGCTTTTGCTGTAATTGCTTTTGAGAACTTGTCATAAATTCTTTCCCAAGGCCAATGTCTAGAATGGCATTTCCTTGATTTTCTTCTAGAATTCTTCTAGTTTGTGGTCTTACATTTACATTTTTAATCCATCTTGAGTTAATTTCTGTATATGGTAAAATGTAGAGGCTCAGTTTCATTGCCCTGCATATGGCTAGCCAGCTCTCCCTGCACAATTTATTGAACAGACAGTCCTTTCCCCATTGCTTATTTTTGTCAATTTTGTTGAAGATTACATGGCTATAAGTGTGCAGCTTTATTTCTGGATTCTCTTTTCTGTTCCATTGGTCTATGTGTTTCTGTACCAGTACCATGCTGTTTTGGTTACTGTAGCTTTATAGCATAGTTGGAAGTTGGGAAATGAAATCACCTTTCCTCAGGATGATCACCTGGGCCCAGGGAGGTCAAGGCTGCAGTGAGCTGTCATCACACTGCTGCACTCCAATCTAAGCTACAGAGTGAGACCCTGTCTGAATGAAAAAGAAAAAAAAAAAAAAAGAAATAATCTGTTTTGAAATGTTTGTCAAGACACTCAGGGAGAGATTTCAAATGTAACAATGTAATAGTTTAAAAACCTTAAAAATCCAGGATAAATAAATGCAGGCCTACAGGACCAAACCTTATCAACACTACTGATGTATTCAGTAATTGGATGTTTCTAATTCATGTGCATCAAAAGCCTTTATCATGAAACAGCTATAAAAAGAAATGGCAAAATTAAAAAGCAGAGAGGCTAAGGACTTTTTCTTGAGTTCTAATTCTGACACTTATTAGCTGTATAATCTTGTAGAAGTTGATATACCTGTTTTCTGCTAGGTAAAAAGGGAATATATTAATGGAATTCTGAATCAATTATAAGGCAAAAAGGAAAAAATAAATAGCAGTCACAATATCACCTGATAAACTGCTAAAGGCTAGAATTGAGGATGTGGCTTAGATGTGTAGGAATAATAGGTTTACTGACACATAGCGCCACACATATAGACCAGCTGGACCTGCTGGTCTCCCTGTGCATGAGCCTGCCCCTGTAAAATATATGATATAGAGGAACAGAATAGAGTGCATGCTCTCTGTGGATATTATGTTAAAATGAAGGAGGAAGGAGCTGAGATGAGCATTGTAAAATTCTTCTTCCAAACTTATCAATAAGGAAAGTCACTAGTGTTTCCCTGGGGAGGACTGACAGAGGTTGGCAGAGAGCACACAGGGGTATTGTGCCAGTGAAGCTCTTTCCACAAGGAAAGAAACACTGGAGTAGAGGGACAGTTTTAGCCCTGAACATTTCCCAGACTCTAATTCTCTTAATACATTGGGCTTGACCATTTAGCCTATATTCCATCAAGCTGTAGTCATCCTCTTGTGGAGAAGCGATCAGCAGACAATCAAGATAGTTCTATTCTTACTATTCTATTCATAAGACTGTTCTCCTAACACTAATTGTGATCCTCTGTGCTGTGGGTCCTCCTGGTACTGTCCAGGGTTGCTTCTGACCACAGAATGCTCTGAAATAGGCCAGATTAATACATTACATAAAATAACTTGTAGGCAACATTGTACCCATGGCTGAAAATCAATTTCCCACCCCAGACGATGTCTAGCCAAGTTGTCCTATTACATAGTATGTATCTTTGGGTCCACTGAGAAGCAGATGCCAAGAAAAGATGAGAAATGGAAGAGATTTATTGGATGGAGGAGCAGGTGAAGACAGGGAATGCCTCCAAAGCATGGTGTAGGTCTGACATCTGTGCAAGAAGAGAGGGAAGGAAGGACAACTGGGTAGGTAGAATCTTAGACTGCAATGCAGCAGTTCTTAGAAAGGTTAAACCTGGTTAATGGAGAATCCTTCAGCCAAAGTTCCTTGTTGGAAGAGTTCTATTTCACTGGAATGGGCATGTTTTAGTACCCTAGTCATCTTCAGTCATTGGTAGAAGCAGCTAGTAGGAAGTATGGCCTCAGTGTGAACATGATGATGGGTCCAGAGGCCATCAGTCCATTATGATCCTCACAGCAGGAAGTGTGAGCAGTGGATTTTCATAGATGTAACATCTATATAGCCCATCAGAAGTTCCACAATGGCACTGAATGACAGCACAAAAATACCCCAATAATAGTATATAACAAGGCAGACACAGTGGCTCATGCCTATAATCCTAGTACTTTGGGAGGCTGAGGTGGAAGGATCACTGAGGCCAGGAGTTTGAGACCAACTTGGGCAACATGGTGAGACTTCAGCTCTATAAAAAATTTGAAAATTGGCCAAGCTTGCTGGCATGTGCCTGTAGTTCTAGCTGCTTGAGAGACTGAGGCAGGAGGATCTCTTGAGCTCCGGTGTTGGAGCAGTGAGCTCTGAGCCTGGGTGTACTTAACCCTGGGTCATAGAGCGAGACCCTGTCTCTATTATATATATATATTATATGATTATATATGTTAACAATATATAATTATATAAATATAAAGCAAGATCCTGTCTCTATTTTATACATATAAAATATACATGATTATATACATTCTTCCAAACTTATCAATAAGGAAAGTCACTAGTGTTTCCCTAGGGAGGAGTGAGAGAGGTTGGCAGAGAACAGACAGGAGTATTGTGCCAGTGAAGCTCTTTCCACAAGGAAAGAAACACTGGAGAAGGGGGAAAGTTTTAGCCTTAATATATAAAGAATTATATATTTTAACATATAAAATCATATATAATATAAAAGTATACATATTATGTATAAAATATATAAAATAATAAGATGCTTCACATCTGAATATAGACTTCTTCCTATTATCAAATTCCAGGGAGAAATTACAATAAAAAAATTAGATTCCCTTGCAAGTTAAGTCTAAATAAGTTAAAGCCCAAAAAGATTAAAGTCCTAAATAAAATTCTTTTGACTTTATGAGTTAAAGTTTAAAAAATTGAAGTCCAAAACTTGTCTTTCCTTATTTCTTACTCTACTCAGTCTTGGACGAGAGAAGGCAGATGTGCTCATTTCTGTCAGCAGCGCAGTTCCTAGGATGGATGCAGTTCCTTCAAGAACTCAGAATTTGTTTTCATGATCCCCACTTAATAAAATAAAGTCCAAAGAATTCCTAGAACATACTGAATTATAAGAGTTCTAGCTCAGTCACTATGCAATTTGGAAAGCAAGCTAATCCCTAGATTATAATGCTGATAATATAGGATATATGGCTCCAGATCGCATCACTTGGTGAGTCCAAAGACCATATCAAAGTTATCTGCATAACGATAGGTGGATGGAGATAATCCAGGCTTGTCTTATCAGGATTCATTCATTCATACTGCAAATAATTACTAAATGCCTACTATGTGTCAGGAGATATTCTAGCAGCTAATAAAATAGACAAAGATTCTTGCCTTCATGGAGCAAAATTGCATTCTTTTGGGGAAGACCTTTTTTAAACAAGATAATTAAATATTTAACATATTAGTGACATGATAAGGAGAAAAAAACAAAAGAATGGAGTTTTGAGATGTTGAGAGGGGATTAGAATTTTAGCTAGGAGAGCCAGGGAGACTATTTTGAATAAAAACCTAGAGGATGTTAAAGAGAAAGCCATGTGCCTATGTAGTCAGTGATGATTTTAGGGTGGAGGAAATAGCAAATGCAAAAACAGGAGGCAGGAGTACTCCTGGAGGGTTTAAGAAACAGCAAGGAATCCTATGTGGCTGGAGTGCAGTGAGCAAGGTGAAGAGTGATGAGATGAGATCAGCGGGACACAGAGGGCAGACCATGCAGTGCTCACTCTGATGAGATAGGAAGCCAGTGCAGGGTACAGAGGAGGGTACTGACTTGAATTAACAAGATCACCTGGATGCTCTGCTGAGAAGAGACTCTAAAGGGTAAGTGCAGCAGCAGGAAGACCATTTAGGAAACTGTTGCAATAATCTAAAGAAGACATGACTGTGGCTTGGACCAAAGTGATAGCAGGGGAGGTGACAAATGGTTGCGTTTCTGGATACAGTTTGGTAGCAGTCACAGCCAATTTTCAGGAGTCAGGAAATTGTGAGCTTAAACTCAGTTGGGAGAAATTAGCCATCAAGAAGGTAATCTTTTACTTCCAGTATCAGAGGAAGAGCTACTTCTGCATACTATCTGCTTTCTCAGAGAGCAGCATTTGCAACACTTCTGGCTTCTATAAAAGTTTTAAAATCTTCATATGATGGCAGCCCCAATTAATGTGTTTTACTTGAAGTGCCTTTCCTTTATAACATATTCAAATCCTCTTAATTTCTATTTTCCCATTGAGTCTCACATTTCTGGCACCTCATGCTGATAAGAGTGGGGCTGTGTCTAGTGACACAGCCTCCGTGAAGTCTTATGAACAGGTATCTCAATCCTGTGCCACAGAGGCTATTGCCTGTACCTCTTGCTATGGCCTAAGACTTGCCTCCTGCTTCCTACTATTGTAATCACCCTCAGCAGAGATGTGAATTAAAGCTGCTTGGGAAACAAGTACTCCTTTCAGTCTAGTGAGTGTCTACACCTATGTCATGTACTACGTAAGACCTTGTCTTGTCTTCACTTTGAATGTCACAAGCCTTGAGTGGCATTTCTTTCAGTTACATTTTTTTCTCTGCAGGAAAGGGTTAAGCCTCTAGTGTTATATATCCCTTCTTTGTCCCATGACTATTTTTCAGAAAGGCTCATTTGATTTTATGATAATTCACCTTGTAACTTAGGTTGATCCCTTCTTTTCGTGTCTATGGCAAGGCTGGTATGATTTGCTGGATTTGAGCAACTTCTTTCCTTTACTTTCTTACACAGACATTTTTCTTTTTTTCTCTTTTTGTTTTCTAACCTAGAGATGCATTTTTCTCACATACTTCTCTAGGTTTTGTTTTGTGGGGTCTCACACAGTGAGATGTGAAATCTATGCATTCCGTGTTTACCAAAAAACAAAGATATTCTCACCTTCACCTTGCTGAGCTGCATAACATTTCCAGGAGACAGTCACCTAGTAGACCAACATCCAACGTAGGTCTGGATTTGACTTGTCATTGTCTTTTCTCAACCTTGCAGGGCCAAGGCCTTTACCACTCTGCTACTGGCCTTGCTGACAGCTGACCATGAATACATGCTTTTTGCAGGGTGGAATATCTGAAAGACAATGAAGAAGGGAAAAGGAACATGAGTCATATTAGATCTTCATCATACATCCTGTTCCTCATCTCAAACTCATCAAACTCTCTTCTCCTGTCCTGGGGGTTAGTAAGTAGATACAGGCCAGGCGAGTTACTCTAATGGATGTTTCCCCATGTGGAGGGAAATATCAAAAGCGAGGAATAAGTGCTTCCCCATGAAAGTATGTAAAATACTTAGCACAGTGCTTAAAATGAGGTTAGAACTCAATAAATTTTAACTATTATTTAGCAAAAGAATTGAAAAGTTGAGATGAAAATTAGATATGTTCTATGCATAGCTAAAGTGGAAAAGTATAAATAGTAGAGGTTGGGCAACAAAACAAATTCTGCAATGATGGATTTTTTGTTTCTCAGTTTTTAGAGTAAAACTCTATGCCTTCAACTGTCCTTAAAATCATCTATGAATACCACCTGTCTCGGGTATGGAACCGGCCTCTTGACAAAGGAATACAGTTAGGTCAGGTGTGCATTTTTTTCTTGGATCTCAGGACCACAGAAATGGGTTAATCCTAATCTTTGGTTATGACACATACTCCTCACTAGATTGTTCCTTCCTTTCCTCCTTCTTCCCACCCTCCCTTCCATGCTCTCTCTCTTCTCTCCTTCTCTCCCTTTCCGGTCTGCCATCTTTCCAACTTTGTCTCTTTTCAAGGGAGTCTCATAACATTGATACCTTATTTTGCGTGGAATAGAACTTTAGGATTCTCCAGCCTCTACTCACTTGCTTTCCCAGGCAATTGTCTTTATTTGTGCTGAGTTTGAAGTTGGAATAAACACTGAAAGTGACAGACTTGCCACATCTAGAGGAAAAAACAGCTGTTTTTTTGCTTTCCCCCAAAATTCTAAGTGCATCCCTAAAGCTGAAAGGAAGTGCATGGTTTTGACTCAAACTTTGCCCTGTTTGCCAGCCCCAGGGAGTCTTGGTTGAGGTAGGGGGAATGTAACAAAATCTGACAACAGACGAGCATGATGTGGTGTGAAGTTTTATTATGAAACTTGTGTGTAGTTCTGCTTTTCACCCAGTTGTGTCATAGAAAAACAAACATTCATTTCAGTTTTTGCTAACCATGTGTTTAGAAGAGCAGAAATATATAATTTGTGTTTAAATATTATGTACTGTAACACACAATTCTCATAAGATGTCAAAATTATATTATGTATTGATTCATAAGTCAGTTTTAAACTATTTCCTTACTTTGTTTCCATTGTAAGTATGATCACATATTTATTAGTGTGTATAATATCATATATCTATATAAAATATATACATTTAAGACAGGAAAGAGACATATAATTATCATATGAGCAGTTTATCTGCATTAAAGAAACATTAGATAATACAGAAAATTAGAAAGGAAAAAATGTATGGAGCAGTTCCTTAATTCATTCTACTGGCAACTGATATTGTGCTAGGTGAAAAGAAAAATACGTAGATGACTAGGACATAGACTGTACCCTCCAGGAAAGAGATATAAATGAAATATTTTTGAAATATTCAACAGAAATTTAAAATTTGTCAAGCATTTTTAGTATCCTCTGTATCTTCCTGTTACCTTTAACTTAGTCATTTAGAGTAGGCTCTGTTTACTCAGAGATCATATGATCCACGGGTGACTGGGCCTGGTCATAATTTAACTTTAGGTCCAGTCCTCTTTACACCATGTGTCTATGCTTCCTTTCTTAGAAAGGGCAGGAGTTAGGAAGAAATCTTCCCACTTATTTTGTGGGCCGGGCAGGCTGGGCAGATGAGTGATAAAAGATGCAGTGTTGACTGTGCCCATTGAAGACAAAGAACTACATTAAGATGGAGGTAGGGAAGGAACATGGTTATGCAGTGTATTAATGACTCATTCCAAATTTCACTGGATGGACAACCACGAAAACAGAACATTTTTTCTAAAGTTATTTTGAATAGAGAATTTTAACAAAGTCTGTAATAAAGTCAATAATTTAAAATAAAGTAATAAGGTCAATAATTTTAAATAGGTTTATTAAGTCACATATTGGTCATGTATAAAGTTAGGAGTTAAAAATAATTTTTTTAAAAAATTGAGATGGAGTCTTGTTCCAGGGAGGCAGATGTTGCAGTGAGCTGAGATGGTGCCCAGGCTGGACTGCAGTGGCACTGTCTCGGCTCATTGCAACCTCCGCCTCTCAGGTTCAAGTGATTCTCGTGTCTCAGCTTCCCAAGTAGCTGGGATTACAGGTGTGCACTACCATGCCCAGTTAAATTTTTTGTATTTTTAGTAGAGACGGGGTTTCACCATGTTGGCCAGTCTGATCTCAAACATTTGACCTCAGGTAATCTGCCCACCTTGGCCTCCCAAAGTGCTGGGATTATAGGCGTGAGCACTGTGCCTGGCCAAAAATCAATTGGTTCTACTGTGCCTCATTATATGGTATTAAGGACAGACTTCCATTGGTTTCAGATAATCAGAACCATATTTCTGAGATTTCAAAATAATTATGCAGTAAACTACACAAAAGAAGTAAAGTAGTGAAACCCTATAGCTATGCTCATTTTACACAGCAAAGAACTGGAACAGTATTTTAGTTCTTTTTAAGTAAGGTGGTTGAGGCCTCTGCACACAAAGGAGAAATAGGCAGTTGTCTAAATAATTCTGGCATCTTCCACAAATGAAACAAAAGTAGACTATTTGTAATACTCTCTTGATTATGGTTTTTCATACATTTATATATGAATATCAAATTTATAACAAAATCAAAATTACTTTATCACACTCTGCTGCTTTCATTTATCCTTCTACCTATCCATTCATCCAGTAAATATTTATATTGAACTTACTATGAAGAAAAGAACTCTGCTTGTCACAGTATTATCAAATGTCTCAGTTGAAGAACAATTGCATGTCACTGGGATATGGGTTTAAATAATAAAATGAAGCTTTTATGGAAAATTTGGATATTATTTACAAAATAAACAAGTTTTAAATATAACAAGCAAACAGTACTCAGTTTTAAAAACTGAGGGTTTTTTTTTAAAGAATACTCCTAAACTACTATGCAATTCTGAGTTATGAGTTTCTATTATTAACAAACAGATGAAAAACTCTTCCCTAGTAAGACGTGTCATCAGTGGATTTATTTCTAACTCTGTGGTTTATTTCATTACATGATGAGTAACATTTTTTCCTTTGTTAGTTATAGAGGTTGAGAAAAATTTGGTGAGTATGTTTCACATAGGCTAAAAAAAAAAAAAAAACAACAAAAAACCCAAACAATGAATTGTTCTTCTCCAGACTGTATATCTGGCTCCTAGATCTCTCTTCTGAGTCCTGGCCTTCTATTGTTCATTGCCAACTAGATATTTCTGCTAGTGATCCATAGGCACAATAAACTCAGTACTCAGAAAGATGAAATCTATGCAGTCTCACACAAAGCTACTCTGCTTGAATTTTCTCTCCTAATTAATAGTACCACCATAGATCTAGTTTCTCAAGCTAGAAATTTGATTCTTATCTAGAGCCTGTCTTTTTTTGCATTCCTCATAGTTACTAGGTCACCCAGTTCTGTTCATTAAATCTTCAGAAAATGCCCAGAATCTTTGCTTCCTTATCACTGCCACTGCTTTAGTGTCATTCACCTTTATCTTGCTTGGACTATGGCAAAGATCCCCAAATGATCTTCCTGCTTCTAGTCTTTCAGTACTCTAGTCCATCCTTTACACTGCCATTAGAGGAATCTTTTTCTAACTTAACTATGCTCATGTCACTCTCTTTCTCTGAAAGCTTCTGAGTGGATCCTCATTAACTACAGGATCGAGTCTAGTCATTTTAGCTGGCATTTAAGGGCCTTTATAAGTCTGATCCTAACTTTTCTTTTCAGACTCATCTCTCTAGAAGTATCATGTGCTTCTGCCAAATGGGATTGCTTGTCTGAATATATACCCCATGAAAGTTCTTTTGTATATCTATGAGATATTGACAATGCTATCCTTTTGATTAAAATGTCTTACTCACTTCTCTATTTGGTAAACCCCTACTTATCCTTCAGTGCCTATCTCAAATATAACCTCCTTTAAAAGGTCTTATTTGAAATCCTAAGAAAGTGTTAGTTCCTTTGCTTCTGTGCTGGGTTGTTCTTTGCTGGCCACTTGAGATGCCCTCTCCAACATCCTCTACTTGCCCTGCGTCCTCAGAGGTTGACCTCTTTGGATGACAGTAACAGGTTTCCTTGTCTTCTGACTTTCCAGTAGATTTGAACAGTGGGACACCCTGAAAGAAACTCAGAGGACGGAAAAGTATGATTGTAATATTTCCCTACATCCCTCTCTTCCAGGCCTTGGATTGGCAGGGGCTGGATTAACTGAAACAGAGTTCCTGTGAGGTAGCTCTCTCCTATAGCTTTCTTTCTGAAGTTTGGTAATAGCTCTTTCCCTTTGTCTCTTCAGGCCTAGGAATAGGAGCAATTTTCACTGTTGATGCTTCACTATCCTTAATTGCCTATACCTTTGTAAATAACTTCCTTATTAAACTCTCTTTAATCACTCCTTTTCAGTATGCCATCTGTTTCCTGTCCTGACTGGTCCACTTCTGTGGTACCATTTAGATCTCTTTTAAACTATACTTAATACACTGTATTTCAATTGTTTTTGCCTACCTGTTTGTTTCCCTCATTGAATTCCTGAAAGGCAGATCTGAATCCAGGGAAAGAATCATTGTGACTAGGTAGGAAAGAGCCTTCCCTTCCTAGGAGGGTTTTACAAAGACCACAGTAGGACACGCAGAGGCCAGAGCAAGAGGGGATCTCTGGAATGTGCAGATAACCTGAGGGACATGGGATTAATCTTTGAGAATCAAGTAAAGAGCTGCCTGCCTGCCTTACCTATGGAAATCAGAGGCGTCAACCTCAAACCAATTTGGGCTAAAGTCTGAGATGCTTGGCCTGGCATTTGGCACTCACTGATACAATCTTCCAAATTTCATCCGGTAAAGAGCCAAGAACTATAAACAAAAGGGCAATGACTGTAAGAACTGTGTAAGATTTCTTAAACTTCCCTAACTATTGGAGGTGAGAGTTGGAGGATCCCAATACAGTTTTCTTTTCTTTTCTTTTCTTTTCTTTTTTTGAGACAGAGTCTTGCTCTGTCGCACAGTCTGGAGTGTGAGGTGCCATCTCGGCTCACTGCAACCTTCGCCTCCCAGGCTCAAGCTATTCTTGTGCCTCAGCCTCTGAGTAGCTGTGATTACAGGCAAGCACTACCATGCCCGGCTAATTTTTATACTTTTAGTAGGGACGGGGGTCTCACCATGTTGGCCAGGCTGGTCTCGAACTCCTGACCTCAAATGATCTGCCTGTCTAGGCCTTCCAAAGTGCTAAGACTACAGGTGTGAGCCACTGTGCCTGACCAGATCCCAATAAATATTAATAGCACTTCTTCCTGCTTGAGTTTTCAACAAATTGAGAAATAAGATTACAATAGATAAAGGTTAAAATAATAACAATAGTAATGATAGCTCAAACGACTGGAGCACTTATTTTGTAACAGGCACTGTTCTGCGCTTTATATATGTTAACTCATTTAATCCTCACATAATCCTATGAGTAGATACTATTAGCCCTATTTTGCAGGTGAAGAAATTGAAGCCCTGGGGAGGTTAAGTAACTTACCCAAAGTCTCGTGGCTATTATTAAGTAGCAAACTCAGGGTATGAACTAGTTTGGCTCCCGAGTCTATGCACCTAACCACTACATTATATTGCCTCTTGAGAAATAACACATTTAGTACAGATTAAACTGATGGTGGAGAATGTGGTTTTTATCTATGAACAAAAAATAGTGAACCCCTACTCACAGACAATGCTGGACTTCTCTAGGCTTCCTTACATGAAGCTAGTCTCTGAAAAACATAGGGCATGGAAGAACAGAAGTTATCTTCTTTTCAGGCTGCCTGCTGAGAGTAGGTGCCGAGGGAGGGAATAAGGGGCCTGTGTTGCATGCTCACTTTCTTTTTTCATACTAATCAATCAGATTATGTAATTTCTCCTCCTCTGGGAAGGAAAGAGTTGAGGGGTGGACAAAGTTTAAGGAATACCATACTAGTGGAATCTTCTTCATCTGGAAGGAAACACCAAAAATTGGGAAGGGATATTTCCCCCAATGTAGCATTCCTATATTTATTACTGTTAATTTCTTTTTTTAGTTCTCAATATGAATGCTACATTGTACTATAATCATTTGCTTGTCTGTTTCTACCTCCCTCTTCCTTCCTCAACTATGTGATTCTTAACAGCAGAAATCTTTTTCTATTAATCTGTGTTTCTCCAGTGACTGGCACAGGGTAAGCACTCAATAATTGCTTGTTAAATGAAAGAATGAATAAATAGACATTTCTCTCTAATTCTGAGAGAATACAGAAGTAAGAACTTAATACACATTAAGACTGTTAGCTCAGAAATAGGTTAGCTGCTTCAGAAATTCAGCTACTTGGTTTGAGTTCATCTTCAGCCTCTTTATTGTCTTTTATTTTTAAATATATATACAGGGGGTTAACAAGTGAGCTACTCAAGCTGAAAGCTTCTTACTGTTACTGCTGCTGTGACTCACGGCTTTACTGAAACTGAAATCAGGAAAGGTGTAAGGAACAACACAGCCTGGCAGCTCCGCACATACCTTGATTATTCCTTGCCTAGGAGAGAGAAGTACAGTGTGGAGGACATGGGCTTTGGTGTCAACCTGGTTTTGAAAATCTATTTTGCAACTAACTAGCTGTGTGACTTTGGCCAGATTATGTTTGCAGCATAGAAACTATGTTCTAGTAGTTTTTAGGCAATTTTCTTCTGTGAGGGCATCATTTGCTTTTCAGAAAGATTCCCATTTGACCGCTTTTATGGAATTACTCATGCTCTAGCCTATGGCCTCCTTTTCCATTTTTGAAATCTGCCTGCTTTATCTTCTAGACATCAGATTCTGCTGTCTGATAGCATGTGACTATTGAGAAATGTGATTATTCCTCTGACTTCTTTAATTTATCCTGCTTTTCTAGTTTGTGATTGTATCTCAATTAACTATTTCCTTAGTTACTTATTGACTTAATGGAATCCAGCTTCATTGACATAATTTGTGAACTTTGGCTACCACTAACATCTGTTTGAACCAAGTAGCCTGTCAAATTGCCCTGATATGTTTATTGCCTCTTCTAGAACTGCAGAAGCTTACTATCAGTGGTCACTTCAAAAATGAATCAGTTATTTTAGCCTCTCAGTAGAGTTATCCAAATGTAAGACATGTTTCCTTGACCAATCAAGCCTGTATGTTTTATACCTGGTAACACATACTTCTGGGAATACTATATGGAATTATCCAAATCCTAAGCATCTAAAGAAATGGTCATTTATAAACCAGGATACAAAAATTAGTATTTGAAAGACCTCACCAGTGCCTGGTTTTCCAAAACTGAACTCTCACTGCATTACATTACAACCAAACGACAACTTGTTGTCAACTGGCTTCCATTTATTATTCCTTTCATGGTCCTACTATTCCAATGAGTCAAGTTCATTATTTTTTTCAAAGTTTGATTCACAAATTCAGAAACTATTTCCTGAAGGATACTAAAGAGTAAGTAACAGTGACATTTGCTCACATTTGTGTATGATTTTGCAGTTTATAAAGTATTTTTGAATCCATTTTCTTACTGGATTTAAGTTCTGTAACAGATGATCTTATACAGGCATATCTTTAAACTACTAGAATAATAATTCTTGGGTTGATATTTTTGACATGCTGGAATATTTCTGCCTCCACAGCCATTGTTCATTCATTCACTAATTCCTTCATCTAACATCTATTGACTCTCCCTTTTTATTAAGCACTGTGCTAGAAATTCTGGAAAACAGATGAATAAACATGGCCCTTACATTTAAGCCAGGGAGAAAGACTTAAAATTAATCAACAAAAATATGATTTTAAAATACTGTAATATAGGCTGGGTGTGGAGGCTTACACCTGTGATCCCAGCATTTTGGGAGGTGGAGACAAGCAGATTGCTTGAGTTCAGGACCAGCCCAGGCAACACGGCAAAAACTTACCTCTACAAAAAATAAAAAAAATTAGCCAAGTGTGGTGGTGCACGCCTGTGGTCCCAACTACTTGGGAAGCTGAAGTGGAGGAGCCAGGAGATCGAGGCTTCAGTGGGTTGAGATAGTGCCACTGAACTCCAACCTGGGTGACAGAGAGAGACCCTGTCTCAAAAAAAAAATCTGTAATATAGATTCATACTGCATAAAGAGCTAAAAGAATACACCAAGAGGAGAGGTTAATTTTGCCTTAAACCTAGGGTGACTCAGCTTCAAAGAAGAGGTAATTATAAAGAAAAACAAGTAAAAGCTTGAAGCAAATTAAGATTAATTTAAATTCATTTAAGTGTTTTTTATATCACATAATAGATTAATTGTTTTCCTTGAGTGTGTGGGAACAGTATAACACGAGGAAGGTTGTGATGTCTAACAGGCAAAATAGGGTGTCATAATTTCAAAGAGGTTAGAAATCACTCTCTTAGTACCCTAGAAGTTTAAACACTGGATTACTCAGACCTTGTTATGTGTAATTTCTAGGTGATGAATACTGGGAAAAATTTGTGCCAAATCAGCATAACTAAAGGGCTTTAATAGCAATAACTTACTTATCTTTATTGTAATAATCATGAAAAGGTGACTATATGGCATCAGAACCTAGATAAGTATTTCCCACTTCATAAGTTAGGGCATTTTAAGTTGTATTTTTTAAGGATATTGAGCAAACACTTTTAATTCTCATGTACCTAACAGTAAGGACAACAGTGATTTGCTTTCTTCTTGGTTATAAACACTTGTGTGTGTGTGTGTGTGTGTGTGTGTGTATGTGTGTGTTTAAAGGATGTTTTTAGCATTATAACATACCCCAGAGCTCTACTTGAGTTCTTTTTAAAAGGACAATTACAACAGAAGAAGAACAAACAGGATTTCCTCTATAACTAATATTGACTTAACTTTATAGGGTCCTAAGCCTGAACTCCTCTGTTTATTCATGAAACGGATCCAGGCTATTGGTCCATTTGAATTTATTTCCAAACTTCACAGTTCAGACTGTACAGCCAGTTTAACTCTTGGCTTCTCAGGTGACTTGACTTGCAAGGGTTATAGAAAAGACCACAGCAGTGTTGTGATATTGCAAAAGAAACCCATGCCCTGGCCCATAGCCCAGTAGACTAGAGTCCCTCAGCAAAAGAGAGTTTCCACTGTTTATACTTGGGAATTATCCCTGGTTTAGCCTTTGTCTCAAACCATCTGGATGTCAAAAGTGCTAATAAGCAACTGACTTACTGGAGGAATAAATTCAATCTAGTGATTCTATTCTGGAAGGTTCTGTAAAGACAGAGATACTGGCAATAAAGAAGCAAAGCCATTTCCTAAGTTTTGAGGTCATCTAAACCTAGTTGTGAGACAGTATATTGATAACAGAGTGGCCACTGGAAATTCTTCATAGTGGTTCAACTTTTTTGTAGATGAAAGAATCCATGTTTAGATCTTGTCCAACAACCCACTTCCTAGCTTTCTTAAAAGTAGCAAGCATGGATTCTTTCCTAGAGACCCTGAAATTATTTCACAGCTCTCATTGTGAAAATTGTTGGGAAAGTTTTATGAAACTTGGGGTTTCCTGAGAGTTATCAAGATCATTTTAAATTTGACCACAAAGCTAATGTCAGAGAATAGCAGCTTTAAGGTCTCTCAAATCACAGTATTGTACAAGAAAAAATATTCTTTTTTTCTAACGAAGAGTAGGGTATGTCCTGTTATTATACCTTTTCATTTTCCTGTATTAGCTGGTTCATTGACCTATGTCAGAGATGAAAACTGAGTGTACTTTTAATTTATTTTTACATGGAAATAGTTATTTAGGTAATGGAAAACACCATTTTTGTGGAATGGCTAGTAGGCATAATTGTACTCATTCACTTTATTTCAAGATCATGCTTTGCTTTATTAGTAGAAAGCATTTGTCAAAAATTTTAACTTTGAGATTTTCTGAAATTATCTTTTTTTCTTTTCTTTTTTTAAATTTGAGACAGGGTCTCACTCTGTCACCCAGCTGGAGTGCAGTAGCACCATCACAGCTCACGGCAGCCTCAACCTCCCTGGCTCAGCCTCCATAGTAGCTGGGATTAGAGGCATGCGCCACCACCCCCGGCTAATTTTTCAATGTTTTGTTTTGTTTTGTAGACATGGGGTCCCAATATGTTGCCCAGGCTGGTCTCAAACTCCTGGGCTTAAGCTGTCCTCCCACCTTGGCCTCCTAAAGTGCTGGGATTACAGGCATGAGCCACCACACACGGCCCTCAAAATTATCCTAAATATAGCAATGCTAGTAATGAATTGGCACATAGTAACCACCTTTTTCTCTCCACTAGCTATGAAAGTGTCTGTTTCTATAAGTAATTATTTCTTTCCAGCTTTACAATCAGTTTTCTTTTGAGTTTTCCTTGGAAACCTCACACTCTCAGGAAAAATGTTCCAGACTCTTTCACTTTAAAGGCCAACACATGTCTCTCATGTTTCATTTAAACTTCTGGTCAAGGAGTTAGCTCAATGTCAATCTCTCTATCATATCTGATGGTTCTCTGTGGCCTGGAAACATACAATTGATAAGATTTACTAAATGCTTTTTATGTGCCAAACACTATTGTGAACACTTCCATTTAGTAACTCATTTAATTCTCATAACCCTATGAGCTAAGGTCATCAGCTAAATCAACCTAAGTTAGTAGGCATCTTCTTGAATGTCATACGCAATTTATTAATCCATTCATAAAATACATATAGAATATCTCCTAGGTCCTAGATGCTCTAGATAGAAAAGTATGTAAGACTGGGTATCTACGCAGACTTTTAGGAGTTTGGGGTCAAGCAATTAGTAGCCCCAATTGCAGTTGCTTTGCTGGACACTGTGTAATTAATAGAACAGATTAATAAGGCCTCAGGCACATAGTATGTGGCAACTGATATGATGAATACATTCTTTTCTATTCCAATTAGAAGAGAGGATCAGAAACTGTTCACATTCCTGTGGATTAGATAACAATCTTCAATTACACTTTTGCCTTAGAGCTATATTAATGTTCTTACCTTCTGTCATAGTATACTCTGAAGAAATCTGGACTGCCTGAACATTCCTCTGATACATTACATTGATGACATTATGCTGATTGTTCAGAATGAGCAAGAAGGCACTAGTATGCTAAAGGCCTTGGTAAAGACACAGTGTTGCAGAGGATTGGAAATAAATCCTATGAAGATTCCGGGATTTGAAACTTCAATGAAGTGTTTTAGGAATCCAATGGTTAGAAACATGACAAGATATCCCCTTCAAAGTAAAAGAAAATTGCTGCATCTTGCGTTTGCCACCACAAAGAAGGAAATGACATGGCTGGTAGGCCTCTTTGGGTTCTGGAGGCGATGTATTCCAAACCTATGAATACTGCTAGACTGAGTGACATAGAAAGTTGCCAGCTTTGAGAGAAGAGGTCCAGGCTGCACTGCAAACAGAGCTGCCACTTGGGGCATACAATCCAGCATATTTCATGGTGTTAGAGGTGACAGTGGTGGGAAAACATGCAGTGTCTTATGGCACGTATCATTGGGAGAATAACAATGTAGGGCCCTGGAATTCTGGGGCAAGGCTATGCCATTTGTAGCATAGAATTATACGTCTTTTGAGAAAAAGCTCTTGGTGAGTTACTGGGACTGGTAGAGGCAGAGTGCTTCACCATAGGGCACAAAGTGACCATGGGTCTAGAACTGCACATTACAAGTTTGGTTCTGCTGGATATGTTAAATCACAAAGCTGTATAGGTCCAGCAGTAGTCTACTTTAATATGGAAAATTACATCAAGGATTGAGCCTGAGAAGGACAAGGGACATGGCAAATTGCATGAGCAGGTAGCCCAGACCAGCATGTCATTCACAACAGCTGAAACAGCACCCTTCCCTAGCTTGTTCCTATGGTCATATGGGGGCCCTGTATGACCAACTGAAGGAGAAGGGAAGCTTAAGCTTGATTTTTGGGTGGGTCTATTCTGTATGTGAGTACAAGCTCAAAATGGACCATGGCTGCATTACAAACACATTCAAGGATAGCCTTGAAAGACAGTGGAGAGGGAAAATCTTCCCAGTGCATGGATCTGTAAACAGTGTACCTAGTCACTGACTTTTTGTGGAATGAGAAGTGGCCCAGTATATATAGACTTGGGAAATAGCCAATGGCCTGGCTGTCTGGTCAGGGGCCTGGAAAGAAAAGAATTGGAAGATTTTAGAGAAGGAGTTCTGGGACAGAGGCATGCAGGTAAACATGAAGAGTTTAGTGTGACATATTATGGCCCAACAGAAAGTATCTACCATGGAAGAGACCGTGAACAGTGAAGCAGATATAATAACCAGACCAGTTTATATAAGCCAGTGTCTGTTGTTGGCTACCCTGAAACTGACATTTTGGCACATGAACAAAGTGGCCATGGTGCCAGAGACAGGCTATGCATGGGCCCAGGAGCATGGACCTCCCATCGCCAAAGCTGACCTAGCTTCTGCTGTTTCTGAATGTCCAACCTGTCAGCAACAGAGATCAATGCTGTTATATCACTATTTCTTAATAAGACCAACGGCCACTTGGTGGTAAGTCAACTAAAAGGGCTAGAGGGTTGTTTTCACTGATTCTGGGTACAGGCTTGTCTTTGCTGATTGTAGTACCTTAGCCAGAACCATAATCCAGGGGCTTAAAGAATGTCTGATCTATGGGTATAGAGTACCACACAGAAAACATTTGAACAGGTGACTCCCTGATCATCAGGAGAAGGTAGTGCTGCTTATAGACAATATGGATAGGAATATGTATGCAACTCCAATGTGATCTACTTGAAAGCCTGCTGGTACTCCTTTGGCCCACCGTAGCTGTGAAAGGACATGTACAACTCTGACTCGAAAAGGGTATGACTGCCAAGGGCTCAGACCCATCAGGAATGAAGGTTTGGGTCACACCACAAGGTAAGCTTCCATTACTTGCCAAGGTGATAGCTGAGGTTGAGAGGACTTGGAATGGATAATAGAGGTGGGAGAGGTTAAGTACCTTGTTGCAGTCTCAAGCCCAACTGCAGCAATGGGGCTCTAGTTCATCTCACTAACTTCCTTCTAAGTTTTCCCTCAGGAAGAAAAGTCTATAGGAAACATGGAGGATGTGTTCCCTAAATTTGCATAGAGAAGCAGATCTGTCCAGAGAAAGAGGTGGACTGTGGGAATCAAGAAAATCTGTCATTCAGCCTGGGTGTGGTAGCTCGCACCTGTAATCCTAGCATTTTGGGAGGCCAAGGCAGGCAGATCACCTGAAGTCAGGAGTTTGAGACTAGTCTGGCCAATATGGTGAAACCCTGTGTCTACTAAAAATACAAAATTAGCTGTGCATGGTGGCGTGCGCTTGTAATCCCAGCTACTTGGAAGGCTGTGGTAGTAGAATCACTTGAACCCGGGAGACAGAGGTTGCAGTGAGCCGAGATCGCGCCACTGCACTCCAGCCTGGGCAAAAAGAGCGAAACTCTCTCTCAAAAAAGAAAATTTGTCACTCAAATATTCTGCTATAGGGAACATAAGTAACTACTGGATCCTTACTCTTCCGGATCTACCCCTGTTTCTATACTGAGACAATACTTCTTTTGGGCTTCTCCTAGTCAATAACAGCAGGGGTATAATGTAGGCCCATTCCTGTGAGATGAGGGACTCCTTTTAACAGGTGACTTTGGCTTGAGGACTCCACATTGGCCTGGTTGACACTTTCTTAGAATGATGCTGTAGTATAAGGCTCTTTCTACCTAATCCTCCTTCCTTTCCCCCACTTTCCCTATTGTGAGACTTGCATCACAGTCTGAAGACTCTCTCCACTTCCTCTGGCTATCTTCCACTTACCTTTCATAGGCATTTTCCACAGTAAGTCACTTGCACGTCTAATTCTGTTTTGGCATTTGTTTCTCAGAGGATACAAACTAACACAATGCCACCAGGGAATAAGACCTTAGCTAACAATAAAATGGTAGGGTATGAGGAAGACAGAATTAGAATCTACCTCCTGTACTGGATCTACAGAAATGTAGTATACAATGTTGACTGTGTTCTATGAACTATTTTCTGCAAATACCAATTCAAAAAATGTTATTTTTGCTAACTTAAATAAAGAGGAAGTGCTGGAAAATAAAATGAAAGTAAAGGAATCACTTCCTCTATCTCTAACTGTTCTTTCACTTTTTTTTCCCTATTTACAGTTTTTGTTATTACTTAACTGGTAATCTTTTGTATAGTGTGGCAGTCTACAAATTTATAACACTTGGCATTTGAGCAAGACACTGCTAGAAAACCACTGAAAAAGTGTGTGCCATGAAGGAGCAAAAGCATAATCTTAATTCATATAAATGAGACCATTTTGTTACTGCCTAGTCAATTGTTTGAAAAGAAAAATGAACATTAGGAATCTTGTACCGTATTCTTATCTATGTTACTACCATTTTGGCACATCTCTTAAATTCTTGAAACTGTATCTTACGTAACTAGAAAATCAAGTAAAGGCATTTTCTCTCTAAAGAAAGACATATCCTTAGATGGGTCTTTTATATATTAATCATACTTCATGATATGTGTGCATGCATATGCATGTGAGTGTGATGTAGAAAAAATCAGCATAGGATTTGGGGTAAGGAGACCTGAACTCAGCTCTACAACTTGTAAGAAACCTGGGCAAGTCCTATTGCCTTATTGAGTTTTGTTACCCTGTAGGCTGTTGCAAAGTTCAAGTGTAACAGAGCATGTAAAAAGGCTTTGTAAATTATAAAATGCCATATAAACGTGAATTTTTATGATAGCGATGATAATTAGGGATCTTCTTTAGGACAGCTCCTGATATATGACAGATGTAAATAGATTAGGATAAGCAGGAAGTTAATTTAACTCATTGTATGACTCTACTAGGACTTCCATAACAAAACACCATAGTAGCTTAAACAACACAACTTTATTTTATCACAGTTCTGGAGACTAGAAAGGCTAGAAGTTCAAGATCAAGGTGCTGGCAGGGTTGGTTTCTCCTGAGGCTTCTCTCCTTAGCTTTCACCCCTTCTTGCTGTGTCTTCATTTTTTTTTTTCTCCATCCCTGGTGTCTCTTTCTCTTCTTATAAGGACATCAGTCATATTGGATTAGTGCCCCACCATTAGGACTTAATTTAACCTTAATTACCTCTTTAAAGGCCCCATTTCCTAATACAGACACATTGGGCTTAGGGTTTCAACATACCAATTTTGAATGAACACAATTTAGTCCATAACACTCATCATTAAGTATGTTCAAATCTATTCCAGGGTCTATTTGAAACTATGCTGGTCTACCTCAGGATAATGTGGTTCCTAGACCTCCTGCCTCAGGGTTACTTGAGATGCTTGGTAGAAATGCAGATTCCTCAGTCCCATCTCGGGTTTAATGAATCAGAATCTCTGGAGTTAGCATTCAGCAACTGCATTTTTATCATCTGGGTAAAAGTTATCTGGATGATTCTTGTGTACCAAAGTTTAACAATTACTGTTATAATGGAAAGCACATAGAGCTTTGGAGTTCCATGGCCTGGTTTCAAATCCTGGCTCCACCAACTACTAGATGTGTAATCTTTGACAAATTACTTAATCTTTCTGCCCCACAAATTACTTAATCTCAATTGTCCCATATGTTGTAAAAATGAGGATTATTATTTCTACCAGCAGAGAGTTGTGAGGATGAGAGTAAGACGCTTAGAGGACCTCACATGCTGTAGTTGCTTTATAATATTTTTATTGTTATCATTCTCGTACTTTATCTTCTGATAAAACAATGATTCCATGAACACTTTCATTTTTATGCCTTTTTTCCTTCCTTGCAATGCCATCCTCTCTTATATCTAAATCCTACCCATCCTTTAAGACAGATTTTAAATCTCATCTACTTTATGTCACCCTTCCTGATCCTCATTGCAATTTGGCTATCTTTTAGGACAGGGGTCCTCAACCCCCAGACTGGTACTGGTCCATGGCCTGTTAGGAATCAGGCTGCACAACAGCACGTGAGTGGCAGGCGAGTGAGCATTACCACTTGAGCTCCACCTCCTGTCAGATCAGTGGAGGCATTAAATTCTCATAGGAACACGAATCCTTTTGTGAACTGCGCATTCAAGGGATCTAGGTTGCATGCTCCATCTAATGCCTGATGATCTGAGGTAGAATAGTTTCATCCCGAAATCATCCTCCATGGGCCGTGGAAAAATTGTCTTCCACAAAACCAGTCGTTGGTGCCAAAAAGGTTGGGACTGCTGTTTCAGGATATTCCATTTTGTATTACAGTTATTTGTGTATTTCTTGTTCCCCACTGACCATTTACAACTGATTCTATCCTAACACTTGTACACATACACGCAACACACAAATGCATGCAACACATACTTTTCGAGGGTACCTAGGACAGGGCTTAAATTAATAAATATTTGCTGAATGGAATCAAAGGGGATATGCCTTTTGAAGGTGAAGATCCCACTTAACTCTTCGTAAAATTTAGGCTTATTTTTTTTAAGTGATTTTTGTATTTTTTGTAGAGACATTGAGTTCACTATGTTGCCCAGGCTGGTCTTGAACTCCTGGCCTCAAGTTATTCTCCTAACTCAGCCTTCTGAAGTGCTGGGATTACAGGCATGAGCCATTGTGCCTAGCCAAAATTCAGGCTTTCTATGCCCATGATACAAGAAGTGGTAGCTCATGTTTTAGGGGCTGGTAGTATACAAGAAAATTTGAAACAGAATTTTGACAAATGTGAATGTATGCAGGGAATAAAGCTAATATATACCTTCATTCTTATATCCCAGTAAGTAAACAGAAGTGGAGCCTTTAGTTATTATTATGAATATGTGGCCAGAGAAACTTCCTGCAATGTGTAACTCTGGAAGAGTAAAGAGTTTGAGAGTGAGATTGATGAAGGATGAAGGAATTTTGATTGTTAGAGAAACTTGGAGCCCACAGTTTATTTTGAAACCATTTTTAGTAAAGATTTAGTCAGGTTCATTCCTATGAAGGTTTAGAAATATCTGGTCTATTTTATAGCACAATAAAACCTCATGGTTTCCTGGTTGGCTGGTATTTGTTTAAAGAGAGTGGCTTGCTGGTCTGGACAACATTTGAGAGGCTATAATGAGAGGAAATCTGATGTAAACCGTTTCACCTGTAAAAAGGAGGGTCTCTAAGGAATAAAATCAGCCATAGCCATGAAGTTCACTGGTTAAAGAGCCATAGTTTTGATTTGTTTAAAGTGTTGTTCATGTTAGAGTGGATGTTAGTCATCCTTTCAAACATGATTACACATCCCAAAATACAGTATTAAAACCTTGAATTTATATAAGGGTTCTTGTTATTTTTCACAGTTTGCACTTATATTTAATATAGTTACCAAAGCACCAAACCATGCTAGAGAGTTGTCACTGGGAACAGTCCAAGCATAATTCTAGTGAAGATTGATGTTAGGTTAAGAACTGGAGCGCTGCAGTTAATCCTGGTCATTTAGCAGGAAAATGACATAAAATACTGTTGCTTTTGTCTGAATTATCTGACTAGACATTAAACAAATTCTGTAAATGTACAAGTCTTTATTTTGCTTTTCATTAGTAGATCTAGTTGTTTGTTTATTATTTCTGGAGCTGGTAAAAATATAGTGATTTTAAACAAAGAATGTTGAACAAGATCATTTCAATGATCTTACCATCTGAATCTTTTCAAAAGGGAGCTTTCTCACTGACTTCAAAGGGGTACAAGAAAAACAGAATCAGAATAAGATTGTATGACTCATTGAAGCCAGATAATAACTGTTTAGTTATTTTAACCTCTAAGAGCTATGCTAGACATTTATATTTGTTTCTGTATTATATAGAATCTGTAGCCTCACTGTCATATTTTTTACTCTTTTATTTGTAGGATACCACTGTGAATACAAAATAAGTGTTGGTTTATCATATCTATTTCTAGAAATGTAGGGAAGACTGTAGTTAGCATACCATTAAGGGGAATCCGTTATTTTAAACATATTTTTTTTTACACAGGAGAAAGGTTGGTGTATGTGTACTTTATATTGTATCAATAAACTATTCAAATTTTCTTTTTACACTAAAACTAACAAAATAATAATGAAACTAAAGGTAAAGCTTTTTCCTGGCCAAACTTTCTAGAATGAAACTTTCTTTTCTTAATGTCAAAATAAGTATTAATTCATTCCTCAATCCACTGCAATCTGGCTTCTGCCCCAACTGTGGCAACTGTTCCACATAAGGTTGACAACGAAACTTGTCATTGTCAGGTTTCATTGATGCCCGTGGTTACTTTCCTCTCCACATCTTTTTAGAACGTGGGATTTTATGTTTTTTTTTGTCCCCCTTCTGGAAACTTCCTCATTTTGGTTTGTGACACCACTCCTGTCTGATTCTCTTTCTAGCTTTGCTACTTCCTTTTCAGTCATTCTTTTGAGCAATTCTTTAGTTCCTCGTCCCTTACATGTTGGTATTCCCGAGTTCAAAAACAAATCCTCTTCTCTTCTCACACTATATACTCTTATAGGGGATATCTCTTTTTCTCCCAGGGTTCTCCTTCTCCATATATACTACAGGCTTCCAATCTATACCTCTAGCCCAGATTGTTTTCTTGAGCTTCAGACTTATACATCCAATGGCCAAGAAACATTCCCACTTGGATTCAATCTGTTCAAAAGGAAATCCATAATGTTTACTCTCAATTATTCCTCTAGTACTTCTTATCCTGCTCAATGGTTTCAAGATATTCCAGTCACCTAGGCTAGACTTGGGGAACCCTCTTCACAGTCTCCTTTTCCCCACATTCCAGATCTATGGAATTGATAAGAAAGTTTTATAGCTGTTATTAATTCAATTAATTCTTCCTTCCCAAATGGTACTGCTACTGCCATTGCCTTACAGAACTTTATCTTTCATTTGGTCAACTATAATGGTTTCTTAAATGATTTTCCTAGCTTTGGTCTTACATTCTTTCAAATTAACCTTCATTCAATATCAGCATTGGGTTTTGAAAAATAATTAAATTGCAATTAAATATAATAAAAATTGATCAAGACTTCTCTCTCCTTTAAAACTTTTAACAGTTCCTTACCACCTACAGAATAAAGTCCAGGTTTCTCAGAATGGCCTATAGGGCTTCCCATGATTTGGCTTCCATCTATCTATCCAGTCTCATTTTTCCATTTCCATCTTCCCCCCCCCACAAATCATACCAATCTCTTTACAGTTCCAGAAATGCCCATGATGTCTCATGCTTCAATGGCTTTGCAATACTATTCTTTGTATGGAATACTCTCCCTCCTCCTTGTCCACCTGGGAAGCTCCTATTCTTCAATACCTAGGTTAGTACCTCTTCATCTGTGAACTATTCCATGTCCTATCACTGTACCTGGTAAGAACTCTGTTAGAGCATTTTGCATTGTACTGCATTTGTTTACTTATTTTCTCTTTTACCAAACAGAGGGCAGGGACTCTTATTTATATTTGTACCTTTAGCATCTGAGTAGTGTCAAGCACATGCTGAATAAACGAATACATGTTTGCAAACATAAATCTTTTCTTGTCTTCCCTATGTTTAATGCTAATATGAATGAAACTGGTTACGGCTTATTTTTTTTTTTTTTTTTCTGTTTCTCCATGTTACAACACATAGGCCCTAAATCAACATCTTTTCTGCAGAATGAGATCTAAGATATGTAGGGCCATAAAATTAAGATAATATTATGTATGCGTTCCTTAAAATTTAACATATAAAACATTTCTGCATTTATAGTAATTAGAACAGAGGCACTAACATCTCTGAAGCATTTACTTTTTGATGAAAGGGAGCTAATTTATCTACTTGATTGTGTAGTAAAAAGGCAGACTTAGTTGAATAAAATAATATTGAAAGTAAGGCTTAAAAAGAGTCGAACAGATAATATAATCTGGAGGTCTCCTTGGAGAAACTCAGAATCCTATGAAGTCCTGAAGGGATGTGGGAGGGTAAGGAAAAGGATAGATGTAAGAAAAATAAACTAATTTACATTTACTAAGCATCTACTCTTTGTTAGTTACCTTACGCATTGTAATTTAATTTAGTTCATAATAACTCTTTAAGAGGTAGACATTGTTATCCCCATTTCACAGATGAGGTAGGTAACATGAGACTTTAAGTAACCTCCAAGGTCATGTAGCTACAAATGGTAACTAGATCAGAATGACGCTAAAGTTTCCTTCCTTCACAACAGGCTGCCTGGCCTTTCATAATGAAGTTCCCAGAGCTGCTGGGCTGCTGTGCGCAGCTTAGTAACACACACAAAGTCACATTATTTACTCCTATTTGCAATGATAATACGTAGGTGTTTCACTTAGCAGTTAATAGTAATATAACTATAATTTATTTCCAATTCCATACTTATTAAAAATTTTTTAATGAAAAGAACAGTCGCAAACTTTTTGATGATGCTAATGAACTAGATGAATCCTTTTGAGCTCCTCTTGCAAAACTGCATGAATACATTTTAAGTAGGCTTACTGGAGAAACACACACACACACATATATCTATATACATCCATCTATCTATCTATCTATCTATCTATCTATCTATCTATCTATCTATCTTTTTTTTTTTTTGGTGCACTCTGCTTGTTGGCTCCATTTGGAATCCAGAAATGACTGCTTTCTGGGGGAAAAGGCAGTTTGCTTTCGCTGCCTCCTGTAGATTGCTTGGCCTGGCAGTTTGTCACTTTCCTGGGCAAGTATCCAGTTTGTGGTAGTGAGGTGGTTTTGTGGCAGAACTCCACAATTAACCACAAGTTCAGTGTCAACGGTAGTCTGCCACCGTCGTGGCTGTGATCCTTCAGATCTGCTGGGATAGCCAGAGCTGAAGAAACTCCTGCTTGTCTAGGGAGGGAACAAGAAAACTTGGAAAGAGTCTACATTGCTGTTTATTGTTCAAGGTTCAGGTTTTAGATTTAGAACAAAAAATTCAGGAAATTTTAGGGTAATCGTTATAGATTTAATACTTTTACCAATTGTTATATTTTAAAAGTATAATAGTAAGTTTGTGTCAGAGATACAATTGTTGCTCTGAAAACTTGAAATGGAAAGAGGAAAATTCTTAAAGTACTAGAATATATGCTTTCACAGCCAAATAATCCAGGTACTGTCACTTGAGTTAAATGACCCACACATCTCTGAAACATTTATTTTATGTTGAAAGTGAAACACAACATAAACATATGTGTAATTTTGTTTTTGTAAATCTAGGAAAAAGGGTTCTTTTAGTGATTTGGTGCAAATTAATGTTAAAAATATTTTTAAATTACAATATGAAAAGTTTTTTTCTATTATATTCTGAGTTTTCTATTAAAAGTCATTGACTAATAAAGCTAAAAATCAAAGGAAGTACAGTTAAAGTCTGATTTATTAAAATAGTTTTGAGAAATATCAACACACTTGAAAAATTCTGAGGACCTGCTGTAGGTTAAGTACTGGGTTAGGCATGAAGATTGAGCTAAGACTGAATAAGAGAGAATTCTTGTTTGAAGAATATATTGCAGAGGGAGCCATGTAAATAAGCAAATACGATAAAAGAACATAAACCTTTATGTAACAAATGGTAACAAACTCCAGTTCCATTAGTAGGGCCACACCATCTCTGTAGTCCCATCATACCTTACACTTACGCCATAGGATACTTGAGTTATCCAAATGCACTATAGTTGCATTCCTTTAGATTTTTGCACTTCTTGCTTCCTTTGCCCAGATTATTTTTTCTCCTTACTTTACTTAGGTAACTTCCATTTACCTTTTAATATCAAGCCTAGAAATCAGTTTCTCTGAGTCCTCCAGAGAATTACTCCTTATCTGTTACTCCTACTGTAGTCTGGGTTCCTGAGATTGCAGAGTACACTGAGGATTATTACCTCTGTATCACAGCTCCTGTTACAATGGGCTGTAATAGTCTTACTGTCTTGCTCTCATTAGACTAAGGAACCACATCTTCACCATTATGTCTTTGTCATCTAGCACACCAGGCACATAACAAATACTGAATGAATGAATGCATTCATTAATGGAGACAGATTAAATGCCGGTGGAGGGGGGATGGTACGTAGGAAAACTGAAGAAGTAAAAGAAGTTAGGGAATATAATACAGAGATGAAAGAGAGAGGTCAGGGGAAAGAGGAGAGAGATCAGAAGACAGCGATCTGGACAGATGCTGGGGAGAGAAAGAAGGAAGACTGTAAGAGAGAGAAATGGAACTAGAAGAATGAGAAACTGTGAGAAAAAGCTGAGAACTACACAGTGGGGGCACCCTAGAAGAAAATGATTTTCTTCTTTTTTAATAGTCCTAATACATTGTTCTCAACAGTTCTTTTTTTTTTTTTTTTTTCTGAGAGGGAGTCTCGCTCTGTCGCCCAGGCTGGAGTGCAGTGGCCGTATCTCGGCTCCCTGCAAGCTCCGCCTGCGGGTTTACACCATTGTCCTGCCTCAGCCTCCCGAGTAGCTGGGACTACAGGCACCCGCCACCACGCCCGGCTAGTTTTTTGTATTTTTTTTAGTAGAGACGGGGTTTCACCGTGTTAGCCAGGATCGTCTCGATTTTCTGACCGCGTGATCCGCCCGTCTCGGCCTCCCAAAGTGCTGGGATTACAGGCTTGAGCCACCGCGCCGGGCCGCTCTCAACAGTTCTTAATCACATATTTATTCTTTTGTGCTATTTAATAGTTTATGTGCAGAGGTTCTATCTCTTAGATAAAGTTGCAGCTCTGAGAAAGCTCTGAAGGAACTGTTACAGTTTTAAAAAATGTTCTAAATAGCATTTAGCACAAAGCTGTGGCATATAGTGGGAACTAAATAGCTACTTGTTGAAAGGAACTAAAAGAGTGAGTCAAAATGAGGCTCAGATTCTGAGATGAGTATTAGCTGGAAGGAACATAGGTATTATTAACATATTTAGGCAACAGAGTTGCCACTGTACATGGAAAACAATGATCCTTTTTTATGCTAGAGAAAAGCTTGTCCATTTTTACTTTTAAATATAAGGTTGTAAATGTTAATTATTTAATTCTTTGAAAAACCTTATAAGGTTTTGCATGTATCTTCAGGGATGACTCTAGCTTTATAAATGTGGAATCTCAATGATACTGGTTAATTTACTGCCTATTTCTGAGTTTCTTTGATATTTAAAATGTGTCAGACCACTTTATCCTGAGAAATTAGAAAAAAAGAAATACATAGGGGCTTGCATTGTCCTAAAATGACTTGGGAGTGGGGTGGTAAGACCCAGGATCCCATGTCATGGTAAACCAGGAGAGGGGAAAGATTCATTAAAAAGTGGAGAGATCATGGGTCAAAACGTGAGGTAAGGCACCTAATGTAGATGAGGGCTTTAGCAAACCACCATGGCACGTGTGTACCTATGTAACAAACCTGCACGTTCTGCACATGTATCCCAGAACTTAAAGTATAAGAATAATTAAAAAAGAAAAAAAAAAGACGTGAGGGAAGGCAAAGTCAGGTAAAATGAGGCTGGGGTAGAGCGCTGGGAAAAGTCAAAGGTATACTGTGACTTTAGTTTTTTTTTTTTTATGACAGTTAATGGTCATAAATTCTTGAACCTAAAGAACTAAGTAATTTTATTGGTTGTTTAAGTTTGGCAAGGGAATAATTAAATAATTTGACCTCTAAGAAATGCGGCCTAGTAATAATCTTTGACAAAGACTGTAAACAGAGAAGGGAGTTGCTATAAACATAGCTAGCTCATTCTTTTTGTGCATATTTTTAGTTAAGTAAACTTCTGATGGTCTTTGGTCACGTCCTTACATTTTATTTTAGAAATTTCTCAGGTGCTAGGTTGGCCTTCAGAGGGATGCACTCCGAGTATGGGTTATTGAAAGAGTTGGGCTTGTAGCCTTATAAAAACCTGAATGACAGCTAAAAGAAGGCTAGAGAATTCAGAAGACAATTTTGTGAAGAGAGCTTTGGATTTTATTTTTCAGAAAACAGTCTTTTGATACAATCCCTTTATTTTTACTTGTCAACACTGAGAGTTTGGTAGTATAAATAATATAAAAGTTTGCTATTGGCTCTTACTTTTATTATACTATTGGCAACCTGAAAGGTGAGTCTTAAGGATGTCTATGTATCTTTGGCATACAGAAATCAGAGCTTTTTAAGACTAGAAGGGATTTCAAAGGTTAGCTAAATTAATTGCTTCATTTTATATTTGAAAAGAACAAGGCCAGTAAGAGTTATAGGATTGATTAATGTCAGGGTATGAATGGCTAGGCCCAGACAAAAACTCACAAAACTGGATTTCTACTCCCCTACCATTTCCATGACCATATGCCAATCCTACCTTAGATGACAACTTCAGATTAAATGCACACACACGCACAAGCGCGCACACACACACCTTTTAATCTGAATTTGTTCTAATTTCCAAATCAATTTATTATTTCCTATGGAATTTATAACGGGAATTTCAATAATGCTGGTGCTAGTTTTGTCATGCCCTTTTGTACAAACTCAAAATGTATCCCTTGTTTTTTACTTTAATCTTCAACTGGTGGTAATGAGTTCTATGCACATCATATAAAAAATGTATTTCCTGAGTTTTGCTGAAATGAACATTTTTTTCTTTTGTCATGGGGACAAAAAGACCTTTTGAATGTTTATCTTTTAGGACAAGCATTTGGGTAATCCATTAGAAAAGGAAAAGCAAAGGAAAGGGAATTCTGGAACTTTTTCATTTTGGTTAAATTCTTGTGCTAATTTCTCAGTGACTTTTGCTATGCATGTGAACTACAACCATATACGAAAATGGTCTGTTTTAGGTCATGGCTGTGGGCAGAGATTAATTGGTGAAAAACGGGCCTGTTTGTGGGATTTACCACACAGTAAGGTTTCTCATCTCTCTGGAAAAATGTGAAATTAGCTCGTTGAGAAATGCAGTCCGGTCACGAGGTTGAAGTGACAGCTTAAGGAGGGAAACACAGTTCACTCTCTAAGGCGGTTATGATTGGTTAGATTCCAGAGTAGTTTCTTTGGTGTAGCAAAGTTCTTTTCTTCTCACTTTCAAGTCTGTGTTTCCTAACGTTGCCAGTTTCACTAGTACTTCACAAATAGCATCCTATTCGGCTTCCTTCAAGGCCAGCTGATCCAAACTGGGGAGTGGTCTTGGAGAGGATTCCTAGTTCTCCCCGCTCCCCCATCTGAAACATGTTACAGTGAAAAAGCCTTCAATTTGCAAAGACCAATTGCGACAGCAAATTTGTGCTGTGTGGAAGGGGATACAGGATGTGAACCAGTAGATATGTATGGCAAGGGTGAAAAATGGAAGGCGAGACGTTGGTT
>NW_012106463.1:1905429-1911416 GCF_000951045.1 Mandrillus leucophaeus | reverse complement strand
CGAACGCAGGGGCTGGGGTCTGGGAACGCGAGCGGCCGCTACGGTAGGAGCGGGGTGTGCTGAGTCCCGTGGCCACCCCCGGCCTCAGCCATGAGGAGGGACGAGCGAGACGCCAAAGCCATGCGGTCCCTGCAGCAGCCAGATGGGGCCGGCTCGCCCCCCGAGAGTCTGAGGAACGGCTACGTGAAGAGTTGCGTGAGCCCCTTGCGGCAGGACCCTCCGCGCGGCTTCTTCTTCCACCTCTGCCGCTTCTGCAACGTGGAGCTGCGGCCGCCGCCGGCCTCCCCCCAGCAGCCGCGGCGCGGCTCCCCCTTCTGCCGGGCGCGCCTCTCGCTGGGCGCCCTGGCTGCCTTTGTCCTCGCCCTGCTGCTGGGCGCGGAACCCGAGAGCTGGGCTGCCGGGGCCGCCTGGCTGCGGACGCTGCTGAGCGTGTGTTCGCACAGCCTCAGTCCCCTCTTTAGCATCGCCTGTGCCTTCTTCTTCCTCACCTGCTTCCTCACCCGGACCAAGCGGGGACCCGGCCCGGGCCGGAGCGGCGGCTCCTGGTGGCTGCTGGCGCTGCCCGCCTGCTGTTACCTGGGGGACTTCTTGGTGTGGCAGTGGTGGTCCTGGCCTTGGGGGGATGGCGACGCAGGGTCCCTGGCCACGCACACGCCCCCGGAGGCGGCGGCCGGCAGGTTGCTGCTGGTGCTGAGCTGCGTGGGGCTGCTGCTGACGCTCGCGCACCCTCTGCGGCTCCGGCACTGCCTCCTGGTGCTGCTCCTGGCCAGCTTCGTCTGGTGGGTCTCCTTCACCAGCCTCGGGTCGCTGCCCTCCGCCCTCAGGCCGCTGCTCTCCGGCCTGGTGGGGGGCGCTGGCTGCCTGCTGGCCCTGGCGTTGGATCACTTCTTTCAAATCAGGGAAGCGCCTCTTCATCCTCGGCTGTCCAGTGCCGCCGAAGAAAAAGTGCCTGTGATCCGACCCCGGAGGAGGTCCAGCTGCGTGTCGCTAGGAGAAACTGCAGCCAGTTACTACGGCAGTTGCAAAATATTCAGGAGACCTTCGTTGCCTTGTATTTCGAGAGAGCAGGTATGTTGGCTGGAAAGCGAGGTCTGGGATGTGAGAGGGTTCGGGTTTACCGCTGCAGTTTCCGAGTTGAGTTCGCTTATTTGAAAGCATGTTAACTTTCAGAATGGAAAAAGGGTGTGTGTGGGGGGCGGGGGGGAGGGGGCGGAAACAATGTTTTATTCTGGAAAGGATTCTTAAAATACAGGAAGCCTTTTAAAAATGCAGAAGCAAGTACCTTTTGTCATTGAATGGAAATCAAATAGCCCGCTAATCACATGACACTTTTTAAGGATTGTATATGCAATAGATGAGTTCGCAGAAGAATGAGGTGAATCATTTGTGGTTGAATAGATTTGACTACTCCCGCTTTTGGCATACTCGGATGTGTATCTTTTTGGTGCCATTTATCTGTTTGCTGTTATAGTGATGCCTGCCCAAAGATAACATACAGCCTTTAGAATGAGAGGATACGTCTGTGAGTTTTAATCAGTGTGGTTTCGTTATTGAAAATCAAGAGGAAAAATCTGAGATTTTATCGTTAGAAGAACAGTGATGAGCTTTGCAAATGAGAGTAATTTAAATGAAAATACAGCAGTGTAGGTGAATATAATTTTTTACGGACTAATTCAGTGTTCTTTGTATTTGTTGCATAATTAGGAGAATGTTTTAACAGTTTAAACTTTAAACTTGGTAATTTCTGGAAAGATGCCAATAGAAAAAAACCTATTTTTTCCCCATAGGTTTACATAGTTTTATTTTTTTAAAGGGATTGAAATCATCATCAGGAAATGAGATTACATCTTTATATAGTATTGGAAAACCTACCTGTTCTACATCAACAAGAAACTCAATAAGTATAGCTACTATTATTGAGAATTTATGAAGTGCAAAACATTTTACACATACTGTCTCAAATCCTCACAAGAACGGTGTTTGGCTGGTGCCATTAACCTCTAGAGATGAGACATCTAGGCTTATAGAAGTAATGCAACTTCACATGTCTAGTAAGTGGTAGTTCTGGGATTTGATTAGATTTTTCAGGTTTCAATGCTGTGTTCTGCACAACTAACTGGTAAGTATAGTGGTTTTAAGTAGGAGAGTAAGAGCGTAACCATAGGTTTTCAGAATTTTTGGATTAGTGATATGCTTTACACTGGGAGCCAATATGTTGGAGACAAAAGTTTCTTGTCCTTAATGCATTTGATGCATTCTTCTCTCTTCTTTTCTGTTCTCTTCCTTCACTTCTTCTCTGTCTTCTCTTCGAAATATTTTCTAAACTACTACATTGATTTTATGACATGTTGAACACTGATCTGTAGTGTTCCAGTGACACAATATTTTGCTTCTTGAGTTGGCTTCAGAGGCCACTTCTGTGGTCAACCTCTTGAAAAAGTTTTGTTATACCTTTTGTTTTCTCAGTTTACTACCAGTGGTAATAGACAGTACTTTAGGAAAATGTGTGTCGGAAGAAAAATTGTTTTGAGAGGATTTATTATGGAACAAAGTAGTATCAACTATTTTCATAGAATGGAATTAATATTTGAATTTTGACCAAATGTGAACACATTGCATTTTTTAACACTGGAAAATTGTTTTAGCAGTTTCATCACTTTTGTGGGCAATTTTCCTGAACTTAACAGTTACAGTTTAACATATTTTAATTGTAATTTGTTGGTGGTGTTAATTCGGTCTGTCCTTTTGTAAGTGGAAAATTTCTAGACTTCTTAATCCTTGTGTGGTGCTCTTTCCATCACAGCAACCTTTTTCAACCTTTAGGTGCAGTGTTAAGTACCAGGTAGCTTCAATTATTGTTTATATTAGAGGAAAATACAATTTGTGCTTCTAAAAAGGGTGTATTTTCTTAGTGCAGAAAATCCTTATTCACATTCTACTTTTAATAGGAACATTTTTGCACACTTAAAGTCTATGTGAATAGTTCAGCGTTTATACATGCCTACTTAATATTCAGTGTCTACAAAATAATTCTATTTTGACATTGCAAGAAAAGAGTATTTTTAACTTAGCAGATACTGTCATAACAAGAATTTTTATTTATGCTTGTTCCTGAAGTCTAACAGTGGATTTGTGCTTTTTGTTTGCATATATATTATATTAAATATTTTGAGAGGAAATCAGTACTTTTATGGAAGTAAAAGATCAGGAGATTTTTTCTAATTTTCAAAGTGTTGTATATGACAATGGTAAAAACACTTTCTTGTTTCAGAAAGTGAAGGAAGATGAAAAGATTTTAGATAGGACCTGACATAGGGGAAAATGTCCTGGATTCATAGGCAGAGGATTGAGGAGTTTTGGCTTAACTGTTTAATTTTGGAAAAGTCAGTGAACCTTTCTGAATCTTAGTATACTGTCAAATTAAGGGATTCTAGTAGATGAATTCTGTAATACCTTCTAATTCTAAAATTAAATTATATAATACCTTCCATTTCTAAAATTAAATTCTTTTAGTTTACACTTTTGGTAAGGTAGAAATAAAACTATAAATAAGATGTCACAAACCAGTAATTCTTGCAGTTTTACTTAAATGTTGAATGTTGATCTTGCTAACCTATGCTTTCCAAGTATAGTAATTGGAAAAGATGAGCAAATATCCTGTTTATTTTGGATAGAACTTTAAAAAAGTATATGGGGGTTCATTTTTAGGATGGTAATAAAATTATCACATTTTCATTTCCTTAAGAATTTAAACATTTTTATTAACCTCTTTGAAAGCCACTTAAACGTCTATCAATAGAAATGTTTTTAATTGTAGAATAATATATGTAAAGTAATTTTTAACTTTTGGAATGTTATATTACTGCGTTGAAAAATAATGGCATGTTTGTAAAACATTTGATTTTATAATTAGATTTATAATATTTGATTTAAATGCTATATGTATCAGTTCAGTTCTTAACTAAGGGGTTTTTTTTTTTTTTGGCAAAGCATTTAGAGATTTGAAACCCAAATCTAGTTACTGTTGATGGTGTTCTGCTTTGGTGGGTTAATGGAAAGAAGCACTGAGTTTGTAGTCTTATCTGCCAAGAATCAGCAGAAACTAATAGGAAGTTAAAAAAAATTAGTCTTCTGCATAGAAGCTTTGAGCAGAATTGAACAGGCTACATTTCTATGCCATTTTAATTGCATATTCTACAGTGCAATTTTCAGCTTTTCAGTGAGATCGCTTTGTGTTTGAGTAGGTAAATGCAAGGTTTTGAAAGGCATAAGTTAGTGTGTGAGATATTTTTCTGTACCTTTAATGCTAAGTGCTTTCTAAATGGTTAGGTAAATATTTAAAAATTCCGTGGCCCTAATGCCCATAAATATTACTTAAAGTGTTAATTTTATTTGAAAAAGGTATACATGTGTAGTGTGAGAACTTAAGAAAGAGAGTTTTTAAAAAGTGATTATTTACTCACCTAAGGAATTTGCAAGGCATAATCCCCTGTTAATTTCTTTAAGAATACTGTAGTATTTGTGAAATTTATTTTATGGCTTCAATGAGTGAGCGTTTTATTCCAATTTCATGTGGTAAAATATCAGCCTACATAATAATTTTATACTTTATTTTGTAAATATAGTATGTACTCTGCCATGAGTGTTATTTTTCAAAAACACAGATTTGATAGAGTCACCCGCTCTGTTTTAAAAATCTCTTACGGCTTTTCATTGTCCACAGGATACTGTTCATGCCCTTGACCCTTGCTTGCAAAGTCCTTCATAATCCGCTCTTTGCCATTTTTTGTTTTATTTTTTAAAAAAGCATTTTATTGCTAATGGGACACTCACTCCCCACATACATTCTAGCTATTTGAGGGCTGCTTCTTGTTATTGACATTGTTGTGGATTTTCCTCTTTTGATTTTACCATCTCCACTTATTGAAATCTCCTTTAAGGAACAAATAAGATTAGGAAGACTTTAGACAGTACACTGATACTCAAATTTATATATAAGTTGAGAACAAAACTCCATTATAGCAGAATGGGCCATATTTAAAAATAAGAGTTGACAAACCCTGTGAAGCAGTGCTGATGAGTATTTTCATTATAGTGCATTAGATAGTCACATCTCCATAATTTGTTTTTATACACTTAGTAGAAGGTAAGCATAAGTAAAATCATAAAGTTTGTTTTTCATTGTTGTCAGACTATGCTCCTCAGTGGCAGGCCCTTCTCTCATTCTTTCTCTTTTCCCTTTCAATTACCAAGTCGGCTTATTTCCCTAGCACACTCTTCTGCCTTCTGCACCCCATCCAAAGCAAGAATTTATACTTGCCGAAAAAGCCTATTTCAGTATAAATGTTTGTATAGATATATAAAATATAGGACAGGTTCAGAGTTTATCTAATTGAAATCTGCTCATTGTATGTTGTATAAGAAAAATAAATTGAACTCTAGAGAGATAAAAATACTGGCTCAGGGTTATTCTGTGAGATATTTGGAAAACAGAGACTAGAACCTAGGTCTTTACTCCTAATCCACTTTTACTTTCCGCAAGGAGAATATATACTTCCCGTCATAGCTTTCCAAGGTTGTACTTAATTTTGCCAGGTATCTCTAATTATGTGAAAAAAGGCAGTGTCTCTGGTTAAAGGAGGTAGGCGAGAAGCGAGAGAGAGTCAGTTAAGAGGGACTCATGAAAATCGCATAGTTTATAATGACCTTGATGACAAACTTCTGATACAGTTATTTCAGAGTAATTTGTAAGGATGCAGCTGGTCTCAAACTCATGTACCTACATAACATTTATTTTATATGTTGAAGACAGAGGGGAGGGTCAAAAGGAAAGTAGGAAGAATGGAAGTGAACTGGCTGTTGCCTGCTTTGCTTAAAGGCTTTCTTTTTTTTTTTAATTTATTTATTATTATTATTATACTTTAAGTTCTAGGGTACATGTGCATAACGTGCAGGTTTGTTACATATGTATACTTGTGCCATGTTGG
>NW_012106463.1:1870041-1903444 GCF_000951045.1 Mandrillus leucophaeus | reverse complement strand
AAAGAGCTTCTGCACAGCAAAAGAAACTACCATCAGAGTGAACAGGCAACCTACAGAATGGGAGAAAATTTTTGCAATCTACTCATCTGACAAAGGCTTTCAATTTAAACAAAAGACACTGAAAAACTGTTAGCTGTAAACAACACTTTGGGAGAACTGGGTTCTGTCTGTGGGTGGTTCCTGACAGTTTATAACATTGAGTTGTTGTTGACGTTGTTATTTACAAGCTGATCTGTGCTTATTTAGGTTGTTGTTATAAGCCTGTTCTTAGAACTTGGGGCAGAAGAGTGTATCTCCCACTGTTATTTATTTATTTATTTATTTATTTTCTTTTACAACCAAGATCTTTCCTTCTGTCATTGATTTACCTAGCAGATAACTTTACAGATTTCTCCTCCTCCATCTGCCACAGTACGTTGTTTGGCCACCTCTTCCTTAAATTTCATACAACTTGCATTCAGCAATATATATATATATATATTTTGAGAGCGTCTCACTCTGTTGCCCAGGCTAGGGTGCAGTGATGTGCGATCTTGCCTCACTGCAAACTCTGCCTTGCAGGCTCAGGTAGTCCTCCCACTTCAGCCTCCTGGATAGGTGGGACCGCAGTGCGTGACACCATGCCCAGCTAATCTTTGTATCTTTTTTTTTTGGTAGAGAAGAGGTTTCGCTGTGTTGCCCAGGCATGTCTCAAACTCCTGGGCTCTATCGATCTGCTCACCTTGGCCAAAGATGTACACATTTGAGAATATGTTACCTTACATGGCAAAATGGACTTTGGAGATGGGATTAAGGATTTTGAGTTGAAGAGATTATCCAGCATTATCTGAGTGGGTGCAGTGTAATCATGAGGGTCCTAAAAAGTAGAAGAGAGAGGCAGAAGAGATCAGAGAAGATTTGACAGTGGAAGCAGGGTTGGAGTAATACAGTGTGAAAGGAACTCACTCAACCCATCTTCGCTAACTTTGGTGATGGAAGAAGGGGGACCCTGAGCCAAGGAAAGCAGGCAGCCTCTAAGAAGATGAAAAAGGCAAGGAAGTAGATTTTCTCCCTAGAGCTCCCAGAAAGTTTTGAAGCCCCACTATCATCTTGGTTTAGCTTAGTGAGACCTATATCAGACTTCTGACCTGCAGAACTATAAGATATAGTTGTGTCATTTTATGCCTTTGAATTTGCAATAATTTGTTACAGGAGTATATTAATTTGCTAGGGCTGCCATGACAAGGTTCGACAAACTAGGTGACTTGAATAGCAGAGATGAATTGTCTCACAGTTCTGGAGGCCAGAAGTCCAAGATCAAGGTATCTCCAGGGCTGGTTCCTTTTGAAGGCTGTCAGGGAGAATCTGTTCCATGTCTTTCTCCTAGCTTCTGGTGGTTTACTGGCGATCTTTGACTTGTAGATACGTCATCCTGATCTCTTTGTTCATCTTCACGTGGCATTCTCCCTGTATGTTCACATAGTCTTTCCCTGTACCTGTCTGTCTTTGTTTCCAAATTTTCGAATTTTCTAAGGATCCAGGTCATATTGGATTGGAGTCCACCCTGATTTGCCCTGTAGAGACCTTATTTCCTAGTAAGATTACATTCTGAGGTACTGAGGATTAGGACTCAACATGTTTTTTTTGGGTGATACAATTCAACCGATGCAAGTAGATACAGAAAACTAAAGCTATGTAAAATTGAATTGTTTTTCAAAATAGATGCTGAATATAAATTGATGCGTTTGTATTTTTGTTGGCAATGAGTAAGAATGCCCCTGGATCCACATTCTTATCAACCAGTGCTTCCTATTTACTGACTTTTAAGTTTGGCTGGTCTAGTGGGTATGAAATGGTATTTCTTTGTGATTGTAATTTGCGTTTTTCTAATTTTTAGATTTATATGTATGTTGTGATATAGAGATTCAATCTCATTTTTTATATATATGGATATCCAGTCGTGCCAACACAATGTATTGAAAAGTTTATTTTTTCTCCATTCATCAGGGCTGCCTCTGTCCTGTATCAAATTTCAATATATATATGACTGTATCTGGGCTCTATTATGTTTGATTTGTTAGTTTATGCATCCTGTGTTAATACCACACTATCTTAGTTATAACAGCTTTCTAATAAGACTTAATATCCATTATTGTTAGTGTCCATTGATGTGTAGAAGTTTTCAATTTTGATGAAGTTTATCTACTTTTTCTTTTGTTGCCTATGATTTTGGTGTCATATCAAAGAAATCACTGCAAATTCAATGTAATGAAGCTCTCCTTCTGTGTTTTCTTTGAGGAGTTTTATAAAAGTTGTTCTAATGTTTAGGTCTTTGATTCATTTTTATTTGTTTTTGTATACAGTGTAAGGTAATGGTCCAACTTTATTCTTTTGCCTGTGGATATTCAGTTTTTCTAAGACCATTTGTTGAAAAAAACTGTTGTTTTAATAACCTTTCAACAAAGTGTTGACTTCTTTGTTGCAAATTATTTGACAGTACATGTGAGGATTTATTTCTAGGCTGTCTGTTCTGTGTCATAGGTCTATACGTCTGTGTTTATGTCAGTACCACACTGTTTTGATTATTGTATCTTTGTAGTAAGTTTTGAAATCATGAAGTTTGAGACCTCAAACTTTGTTCTTTTTCAAGATTATGTTGGCTGTTTGAGTGTCCTTTGAGATTCCATATGAATTTTAGGATGAATGTTTCTGTTTCTGCAAAAAACATCATTGGGGTTTATTTTTTATTGTGGTAAAAACTGTAAAATTTACTCTGTGCTTTATTTTTAAGTGTGCGGTTCAGTAGTGTTAAGTATATTTACATTGTTTTGAAACAGATCTCCCTATCTTTTCCATCTTGCAGAACTAACACTCTATACTCATTAAATAATGAATCACCTTCCCCTGTCCCCTGGTAATCACCATTTGACTTTATGTTTCAATGAATTTGATGACTTTAGATACCTCATATAAGTGGAATCATACAGTATTTATTTGTGGCTTGCTTATTTCACTTAGTATAATCATCTTTGGGATTTTGATGAATCTATAGATTGCTTTGAGTAGCACTGGCATCTTAACAATAATAAGTTTTCTCATCCATGAAAATGGGATATCTTTTGATTTATTTTTATATTAATTTATTTCAGCAATGTTTTCATAGTTTTCAGTGTATGAGTCTTTCACCTCCATGGTTAAGTTTATTCCTGAACATTTTATTCCTTTCAATACTGTTGCAGATGGGACTGTTTTCTTAATTTCCTTTTTGAATTATTTATAGTGTAAAACTGTATGCATCTGATTTGTATGTGGTGATTTTTGTATATTTCAGCTTTGCTGAATTTGTTTGTTCTAATAGTTTTTTTTGTGAAATCTTCAGGGTCTTCATTTAGTTTTTGACCCCTAAAATTAGTGCTGCATATGTAGACTGAGAAACCTCAAGTAAAAATTTAAATTGGCCTCAAGTTGGTAATGCTCCAAGGCAATGGTTAGAAGCAAATTCAGATTCTCCAAGGCCTCAAATAATTCCTACAGATAAAATCCCAAGGAAATGGAGCAATGCTTCGTCAAAAATCCACAAATCAGGCAAGGAAACAGGGCACTATGAATCAGAACCTAAGAAAAGTACACAACAAAAACACATCCACCAAAGCTTCAGATTATATAAGAAATATAAAAACGCACTTATTATGATTAAAGAAATAAAATAGAAACCTGAAAAAAAATGTTTGGGGGACAGGTGATTAAAAAAACTGTCACTGGCCGAGTGTGGTGGTTCATGCCTGTAATCCCAGCACTTTGGGAGGCCGAGGTGGGTAGATGGCTTGAATCCAGAAGTTCGAGACCATCCTGGGCAACATGGCAAAACCCTGTCTCTACAAGATACAAAATATTAGCTGGGTATGGTGGCGAATGCCTGTAGTCGCAGCTACCTGGGAGGCTAATGTGGGAGCATCTCCTGAGCTGGGGAGGTCGAGGCTGCAGTGAGCTCTGATTGTACTAATGCATTGCTGCCTGAGTGACAGAGTGAGACTCTGTCTCAAGTAAAACCTCCCAAAATCCCAAAACACACACAAAAATAGTCATATAGATCAGAAGAGTTGGAGAATAAGAAGTAAAGTATAACTTAGACTTAATTCAAGTTTGCAAAGGGGATAATAAAATGGAGAGGAAGAAACATTTGAAAAGACAATGGCTGTAAAACAACATTTTATAGAACTGATGAAAAATGCCAAGTTTTTGTCCAGAAAGCTCACTGAATCTCAAGCAGAATAAATTAAACCCATACGTTATTGCAAAATTGCAGAACCTTAAAGAAAAAGATAACCACTAAAAGAACTCAGAACAGAGAAATTACCTTCAAAAGAATGAATGGCAGTTTTACTGAAAGGTGACTTATCAGTAGCCACAGTGGAATCCATAAAACAGTGGAATATCAACCGACAGGTGCTGAGAGAAAATAACTGTCAAACTAGAAATCAGTGCCCTGCAGAACTATCTCCCTAGGAAAAGTGCAAGCTAAAACAATTTTAGAAAAGGAAAAATTGAGGGAGTTTTTACCACTGAAAGTACATACTCAGGCAGAAGAAATGAATGAGATCAAGAAGGTATACTAGTGATAAATATAGGTAAAAACAAACACTTATATTATAAGACATTATTAACAATGCCTTCTAAGAGAACAGGCTAGAACTAAAGTACTAGAAAACAAGAGCATTTACACTGGAAAGAAGAAATTAGAAGAGTAGGTTAAAAAGTTATATTTCAATGGGGAGGGCTAAGAGTTTGACTTTAAATCTTGTTTATACACAATAGCTGTCTACACACACACACACACATACACACACACAGCTAGTGCAACTGCTGAAATAATAGATATTGTGTGAATGGCTTCCAAACAAATAGATGTGACAAAAGAATTGAGGGAAAACAGGAGAACAAATAAGTAATGTAAGAGAAAAAAGGAGGTCAAAAAAGGAAACCTAGCAAACAGGACAAATACTTAAAGCATGTAAAAAGATAATAGAAATAAATCTAGATACCACCACGAATTACAATAAATATAGAAGCAAAAACTTTTGTGAAAAGAATATAAAGATTGTCCACTTGGATTTTCTGACTGTATACTCTTTGCAAGCATAAGAATTTATCAAGGTTGAAAATAAAAGAATGGAAAAAGGACACAAGACACTATAATAAAACTGGTAAAATATTAATATCAGAAAAACTGGGAAAACACTTTGCTAGAGAAAAAGATAATCATTATGTAATTATAAAAGACTGAATTCACCAAGAAGATAAAATTTATAATTGGAGATACCTAATAACATAAATGTCTATGTCTACATATATACATACACATATGTACACACATATAATTGATAACTATTTCCAAATTCACCTACAGTAGAAAGCATTCCTTTTGTATATTATTTATACCTTTAATTCATTCCTATCACATTAATATACTTTTCTTATACTGTCTTAATTAACCTTTCAGTTATTAGCTCCCTTTTTTGAGCACCTCAGTGTGCTAGGTGCTGTGGGGGAATATAAAGATCAGTAAGATATGGTTCTATCCCTAGGGAGTTTATATCTAGTAGACTCAGATGTGCAGATTGGCTCACTGTGAGACACAATTGTGTAATTGCTGTGTTCCAGTCAGAGCGCCTCATTGTGGAAGGCCAAAGAGTGATCAATTTTTCGAGGGAGTGTCTTTATAGAGGAGGCATTTGAAGGACATATTATATAAGACTTGATTAAGTAGAGACAGGCGTTGAGACTGGTAAACCATCTGGTAAAGTTCATGACTTTGTTGTAGAAATCAGAATGGAAAGCTAGTAAAGTAAGGAGTGTAGAGTTAGTGTGGGAATGTTACTGGAAAATACTGAAAGATTGGTTGAGAGTAATGTATGGAAGATATTGGATGCCATCCTAAACTTTTTGATTTATTCAGTGGAAGATGTTGGAAGATTTTCAGAAGAGAAGAGACATTTGCTTTATTTAGTTTAGAGAGATTTTTGATGGGAAAAGTAGATCGGAGAATGAAAATATTGGGAGCAGGGAGCCTGTTTATAATCCTTCGTTTGAGAGACTGAGAACAGTGGGAGTGGAAAAGCCCTGGTGATAGGGAAAAAGGAGGTATGAAGATGCTTAAAGTCTTAGTGACTGAAAGTTTAGTGGTGTCATTAGCTAATGTGGTGAACGCTGAAAGATGAGCTGGTTTGGGAGAAATGATAAAGAGCTTGACTTTATTGATTAATGTATGTTCCAGTTTTCACATGTGAATGGTTGATACCTCTTTCACATCTCTAAATGGGATGTAAACTCCCTGAGTGTAAGAACTAAGCATTTCTGTTTTGTATTTATCATTTACATTTTGGAGTTCACAATGGATATCTGTTATTATAGTTATACTTACTGTCATTTCTTACAATATTTCCATGTTAACCTTGAGTGAAGAAAAGAACTGTGGGTAGAGATGAATCCCAATTTCCTACTGTCTTTGGTATTTTCATGAATAGTCAACTATTGCACAGTGGTAAAGCTAGACTACTTGAGTTTAAATGTCATCTCTGCTACTTACAGAATGTTGGACAAGTTATTTAACTTCTCTGTCCCCCAGTTTCTCTGTGTATAAATTAGGGGTAATAACAGTATCTATCTTATTGATGTGAAATAAATGTGATATGAAATGTTGTAAGGATTAAATAAGTTAATAACCTGTAAGTTCTTGGAACAGTGTCTGGCACCTGGCAAGTTTTCAACAGGTTAGTTGTTATGGCTGTTATTATTAATATTTGAAATTCTCATCCTTGAATTATTTAAGTTTATGCCAAGTTTCTCTAAATCAATGGTAAAACTAATTGAAATTTAGGTCTATGAGACAATCCTTTTTTATTGTCTCAATACTTCTCTTGGAACTGGTATTAAGCAAAAAAGCAAATCCTTTCCATAAGGGATTATATAGGGGAAATTCTTTCAACCAGTGGTCAGTATTTAGGACAACAAAGAAAAGATACAAGGAGTAACTTAAAAAGTGATTAAAAGGGCGGTAATTTGGAAGTTTCAGAGTTAAAGATTAAGAACCTTTGGTCTTCCAGAAACAAAATGTGTCAGCTGCTACAATCATAATTTATTGTCCCATAAGCTTTTTGTTCCAGTTTGTCACTTTGGAGTTGGGAGTACACTGGGAAGTCAAACAAATGTCTTTACCCGTAATTCTTCCTTCACACACTGTCTGTTAAGCATATTGATAACTATACAGCACCTCCCCAGGAATGGTAAGAGGGAGATAAAAGATACGGAAACAGAAAGAAGAGAAACTGTGTGTAAAAAAGTGACTCTTCCAACCCTCTTCCTCACTCCAGTCAGTATTAGTCACTTTGCTTTACTGCTTCAGTGTAACATTTTATTCCACTTTTCAGAAAAAGTCTCCTGAAGAGCTTCTACCGGTTAGATGGTGATGGTTCAAAGCAGACAAAAATAAATATGGATAGGAATTTTTACTAATATATGGGAAAATCTTTTTCTTTAGAGGAACATACCTACATACGCATTACTAAATACCAGTGTTTATCATTATGTAAGTCATTTTTTGTTTGGTTTTGTTGTAAAAATAAACACCATATAGAAATAACTTTAATATCTGAAAATTCATTTCTTCAGCAACATTACTGGGCATTCTGCTAGGAGCTATAAGGGCTATGAAGAAGAATCATATAATGCCATTGCTCTTAGGAGTTTAATGTAAGATAAAAAGTGAAGATTTTATTTTAAATAATAAAAAAGACAGTGCAATTAATATTGTAGTGTTTGAAAGGTCTCAAAAAATAACACCCAAATTCCCTGCCCAAATTTTGAGAAGAGAGTGACAGATGAGATATCAGAATACCATCTATATTCCTGATAAAACTGTTATTGGAAGGCATGGCTTATTCTGTAGATAGTTTTTCTTTGTAATACCGAACCCCTGAGTTAAACAGACTTACCTGGTCATTAGCAGAATAGGACCAGGAACATTTCCCCTATTTACCTGGAGAGCCTAGCCATAGAGAAGCATTGGAGAACTTCTGCTTCCATCTAGTGGGTAGGCTTCCAAGAGCAAAAAGCAAGGGGTAGAATTATGCTTACATGATTCATTAGTCTAAACTTACCAGTAAGGTAAGTCACTATCCTCCTTCTAGGGGATAAATAAGTGGAGGGTAGAGAGAGTCAAAAACTATTTAGTGACAGTTCTTCATAGAAGCCATAGGATTGAGAAAAAGGCATTGCCTCTGTCAACACGATAATAGAAAAAGCGATTTCAAATTCTGACATCTTTTAGACAACACATATTTTAATTTTTCGCTTGTCATTTTTTTTTTTTTGAGATGGAGTCCTGCTCTTGTCGCCTAAGCTGGAGTAGTGCAATGGCACTATCTCGCCTCACTCCAACCTCCGCCTCCTGGGTTCAAGGATTCTCCTGCCTCACCCTCCCAAGTAGCTGAGATTACAGGCACATGCCACCACTCCCAGCTAATTTTTGTATTTTTAGTAGAGACAGGAGTTTTGCCATGTTGGCCAGGCTGATCTCGAACTCCCGACCTCGTGGTCCGCCTGCCTCGGCCTCCCAAAGTATTGGGATTACAGGTATGAGCCACTGCGCCCGGCCCTGCATGCCACCTTTCTTGTAACTATAGTGTCTATATAGTTGCATGGAATGTACATAATTTAAAAACTGAGCCTAGATTCTGCCTTTCTTCATTTGTTTCTTTCTCTCAACAAAATTGAGTCACTTATTTCAGTGCATTTATTGTTACACTTAATACTCTCTGTCATATTTGGGTTGATAGGCCTTTCCTGTTTCTACATTTTATGTCCTTTAAATGCAGGGACAGTATCTGATTTATTTTTGTAACCCTGGTGCTTGGTATGTATCAAATAGTTTATTGAGTTGAACTATTGGATTAAATACTGTTTTCTTTATCACTTCACAGGCCTTTTTTTTTCTAGATGATACATAATTCTCATAATTTCATCACTGAAAGTAACTTGAAGAACAGGATGCCTAAGGAATAAGTTCTTGATGTCACAAAACCCAGCAAAAATCTTCTTCAGCAGGGGAAGCTTACTTTAGGTGAATGCCTCAGTTTATAGGTGAAGCTTGGAAGAGTTTTGCAAGTTGGGAGAATGGAAACTAATGCAGGACATTGTGTGCAGGAGTTACCTCTAAAACAAAAGGAGGGACATGGAATGATAATTTGAGGTGAGATCATAGTGGTGCAGTAGGGTTATAAACAATTTTGACATTACTTTTTCAAATATGACTTGCAGAGTTAAAAATTCCTAGATGTTTGAATGGTTCTCAGTTAACGAGTGTTGATAGAACATTTTCAGTGCTTAGATTGCACTTTTGATTTCTAGGGAGAACTTCATTTTTAACATAAATTTACTAATTTTAATAGTTCACCAAGGAAGAAGATAGTAGTAAAATACTAGTCATAATTATTTAGCAAACTCTGGAAATGTGATTTTTTTTAAAAAAACTTTTCTTTAAGTTCAGGGGTACATGTGCAGGTTTGCATAGGTAAACTTGTGTCATGGGAGTTTGTTGTACAGATTATTTCACCACCCAGGTATTCAGCCTAGTACCCATTAGTTATTTTTCCTCATCCTCTTCCTCCTCCCACTCTGGTAGGCCCCAGTGTGTGTTGTTCCTCTCTACGTGTTCATGTGTTCTCATCAAGTACATTTTTGTAAGGTAACTGAAGTTTATCTTTTTACAAGTAATATCTTTTTAATTTAAACACATTTTTGCTGTGACTATTTCTATTATGTTTATCCCTATTTCTGCTTACCCTGAATAGATCTTGATGAAAATAATATATTTCTCTGATAAGTAAGGGTTGTCATTTTAAAAATTAGTAAACATATATTTGACAAAATTATTAACAAGCACTGCAGAAGCAGTTCATACAATCTGCTTGGTAAACTGAGTGATCTCCCAGTTCCGTGTTCCCCCAAATAGTTCACCGACACATTCCATAAAAGGTTCTCTTTAGGCAGATGCAACAATACCCTGAAGGCGTAATTGTTAGCTTTATAGTCAGCATTAAGCAATTAAGATCCTCCAAAATTAATTCCAGACTTGGCTGTAACCCTAAGAGCCATTCTGGAAGACAGAGAATGTAGAGTTTACAAGATCTTATGCCCTGTTTATAAGGGAGGGGAATATCCCCAAAATATTTAGAAGAGTTCACACATATTGAATGCCACTAATTTCAATGACAAGAGCCTATTTCTAATATTCCTTATATTATTGCTTCTAATATTCTTTTTTTTTTTTTTTCTTTTTGAGATGGGACTTGCCCTGTTGCCCAGGCTGGAGTGCAGTGGCGTGATCTCGTCTCACTGCAACCTCTGCCTCCCAGGCTCAAGCGATCCGCCCACCTCAGCCTCTGGAGTAGCTGGGGCTATAGGCACATGCTGCCATTCCTGGCTAATTTTTTTTTTTTTGTATTTTGTAGAGATGAGGTTTTGCCATGTTGCCCATGTTGGTCTTGAACTCCTGAGCTCAAGTTATCTGCCCGCCTTGGCCTCCCAGAGTGCTGGGATTACAGGCATGAGCCACTATGCCCGGCCCCTTCTAATATTCTAATACTAGAATATTCCTTATAGTATTCTTTCTAATATTTCTTATATTTCTAATATGCCTTACATTAGTCTTTAGGGCTAATAGGAATAGCTTCTGAAGTGCTTATAATAGCTGCTTTGGGAGTGTGGCCTTTCTGATTATATGCTAGCTGATCACCCGTGGAATATAAATTCTTGTTAAATCACATATTTACATTTAAATAACAAGAAAGGAGAATATAAGCACCCTGAAGATAAGAGTTTTTGTCTGTTTTGTTTACTGCCATGTCCAAAATAATGCCTGGTCAATAGTAAAAGCTCAAATAGCTATTGAATGGGTAAATATCACAGTGACTTTGCTGAAGTATTTAAATAAGTTTCAGACATTATAAAAATAAATACATTTTGGCCAAAAGCTTAATTAATGCAAGAGTTAAAAAAAAAGAAAGGTTTGAAGCATACAGTCCTATTTCAGGGGGCTCAAGAATTTAAGAGGAAGAAAGGGGGAGACATCCAGGTAAGAGGACATGCATGCTAGCTTTCCAATATTGGATATTATCTACTTTTTCTGAGACAGTATCAACCCTTTGACCATGACACATCTTTTTGTAACAGAGTCCTACTTAAGCTCAACATTTAATTGGTACTTGGAGCCAAGAAATATATTGTGGGCCTACATTTTTTGCGTATCTTTTGTGTTATAGCCTCTATACAATCTAAGGACACTTTGTTCTTTCTCTCAAAATCCTTTCTTCACTTTTGAGTAGTTTACTTTTGAATTTATAAATAACTCACCTTATTATTCATCATATTATTTGCATTATGTTAAACCCTGGTCAACCCTTAAAATGTTAAAGGAAAGACATTGCTATATTTTTTAATGAATACACTAAACTTTTAAGTACAAATACATTTGTCATCAGCCTCTGTAAAGCCATCAAATGTTTGAAAAAAAATTTTAAACAGGAATCAAAGGGTCTAGTTTTAAGAACTTAGCTGTGAATGGATGATATCCTACCCATTTAATAGTTCTCCAAATGAACAGAAAGTATACAATGAAAGGAAGGTCCCTTAGAGGTATGAAATTTTTCTGCAGCACAATCCTGTCTGTCTTCTCTATTCAATAATTTGTAGTCATTTTCAGAATTCATTCCAGAAACCAGCTTATTAGTTTAGATATCAGCACACCGGTCTTGGCAAAAGGCAACCCAAAAATAAACAACACTATGTCAAAAAGGATGAAAAGCCAGCGATCCAACCAGTAGAATTGTTTTGGAAGCCTGTTTGTCTCGGACTGAGACCACATATTAAGCCTTGGCTGTTGCCGTCCATTCTTGCACAAGGCTCCCTGCTCCTGGGGACTCTCCTGACCATCTGCCTCCACCATGCCCACCTGTATCTCACTCCTGCAGGCAAGGTTGCCACTTTTAACACTGTCTTACTGTGCCATGATATATGGATGTCTAACTGGCTTGTAAAGTCTGTTTGCCATATACTAAGTGATGTTTCTTACATTTTTATCTTTTTTTTGAGACAGAATCTCACTCTGTCACCCAGGCTGGAGTGCAATGGCATGGTCTCGGCTCACTGCAACCTCCGCCTCCCGGGTTCAAGCGATTCTCCTGCCTCAGCTTCCCGAGAAGCTGGGACTAAAGGTGTGTGCCACCATACTCACCTAATTTTTTTGTATTTTTAGTAGAGACAGGGTTTCACTGTGATAGCCAGGCTGATCTCAAACTCCTGACCTTGTAATCCACTCGCCTCAGTCTCCCCAAGTGCTGGCATTACAGGCGTGAGCTACGGCGCCCAGCCTTTATCTTCTCTTTAACAGTTATTTTGCTTGCTCCTGTTGCTAGATGTTACCAATCTTTATCTCCCCTTTCCCAATTAATTACTGTTTATCAATGGTAGGTCAGGACACTGGTTAACCAAGCTAATTGGAATTCACTGTAAAAGTAAGGATGAAAAGTCCTAGAAGTCTTTCTCGTGGATACAGTATATGGACTTTGTAATATCTGTTTTGATTCCACAGAGAGCTTTTTTTTGTTTGTTTTTATAAAGGACTTCTAGATAAATGAGGTGTTAGCCATACTGTTTCAACGTGAACACCTAAATACAGATGTTTTTCTTCTCTTTTTAAATGAGGTGTACGGTACATACTGTAAAGTGAACAAAACAAGTATGTAGCTTAACACATTTTTACCTATGTACACATCTCTGTAATTACCACTCAGATAAAAAAGTAGAACATTTTCATACCCTAGTTGGCTTCCTTATGGTCTCTCCCATTTGATAGCCTGTCTCTAAGATGTCCACAGTTCTGACCTTTATCCTAATAGATTATTTTTGCCTGTTTTTGAACTTTCATGGAAACTGAAGTTTAAGTTTCGTATGATTGTCTTGAGTCATGAAGTATTCTTTTGATTTTAAAAAGTTGTATTTTTTTCTATTCTTGAAACATTCCATTTATTCTTGAAACATATCATAGTACCTACTATCGGCAAAATTAATTATTTTAGAGATTAAAAAATGAATAAAATATACCTTACCATCAAGAAACTTGGAGTTTAGTACAAGAAAAGAAATATAAAGGATATATTAAAAAAGTACAGAGAAGGCCTAGGAAAAGAATGATGCTATAAAAGTGAGCGTCCTAATGAAAATAGATGACACACTCAAATGGCTAAAGTAGGGAGAGTTTATGAAGGAGTGATTTATAAAAGAGTGGGAAGTGTTAAGAGAACATGGTATGAGTATCTGATGAGCAACAACAGATAGCCATTATCACCTTTAGACATACAAGGGCAGAATACGAAGCTGTTAAGACGCAGATAGTAGCTGTATAGAGGTTCACTTGACAGAAGCTGTGACTCTGGTAGCAGAGAAGCATCACTAACCAGAGGTGATTTTACATGAGAGCAGGCGTGGAGGTGGGTGGGAGATTAGGGGAGAGTAACTACTCCAGGCTCACTTCCTGTCTTTCTGTCTTCTGCTCTTGTCTTCCATTGGTTGACTCCACCCCAAAGACAGAGGGCAAGGTGGGCTTTGGATATAAACAGAGGCTCCTGGGGCACTGAACAGGGTGGAGAAGAATGAAGAATGGATCTGGACAGGCAAATGAAATATTCGTAGCACTACCTTTTTTTTTAAAATTATACTTTAAGTTCTAGGGTACAAGTGCACAACGTGCAGGTTGTTACATATGTATACATGTGCCATGTTTGTGTGCTGCACCCATTAACTTGTCTTTTACATTAGGTATTCCTCCTAACGCTATCCCTCCCTCCCCTCCACCCCATGACAGGCCCCAGTGTGTGATGTTCTTCACCCTGTGTCCAAGTGTTCTCATTGTTCAGTTCCCACCTGTGAGTGAGAATATGCAGTGTTTGGTTTTCTGTCCTTCCGATAGCACTACCATTTTTTTAAGGACTCAGTATCTGCAGTATTGGAGGAAGGTCCTTTTAGGAAGAATCAAGTAAACAAAAGGTAGAGGAGTATTGAAATAAAGAGTATGTTGAGAAAATGGAAAATATATCAGATAGTTTGGAGTGTGTACTTAATGAAGTAGAATGTACTTAATGAAGAAAAATAGGCATAAAAAGAAAACATAGGTTAGTATTTGTAGACAAATGTTAATCTATAAAGATTAATCTAAAAAGATATATATGCAACATAAATTGCATATCCTCTTATTTATTATTAAGTCTTATATTATGAATATTTTTATAAATACCTGAGAATCAATAGTGCCTTCATCATTAGGTGGAAGACAGTTGGTCGAGTTTTGTGCCTTAGCATGGTTATCTGGGTGATTTACACATAGTGACCTAGTGCAAATAGTACAAAGATCAGGAGTCATTTAGAGAGTGGGGCTTACAGTTAAGAATATAGGTTCTGGATTTGGACCATCTGTGTTTAATTTCTGACTCCAGCACTTTCCAGCTTGATGACCTTAGGCAAGTTATCTAATACGGACTTAATTTTCTCATTTTCAAAATAGGTACAATCATAATCGTTTTATTTTACAGTAGTTGTGAGGATTGAGTAATTCACATAAAGTATATAGCCCAGAGCCTAGCAGATATTGTTAATAAATGTTACCTATTTTTTGTTTTTTAATTTAGGAGGGTATTATAGATGTCTTTGAATATTTGAAAGTCTGCCCCATGAAATAGGCATTAAACTTATCTTCATGTGAACCTCTAATATCAGAATCAGGAGTAATGTGTGTAAGTAACAGGCAAACAGATTTGGGATTAATATGAGAAAATCTTTTAATAATTATAGAGTTTCTTGACTTAGAATAGGTTAGCTCATGAGATAGTGATTTACATACCAAGGGAAGTTTTCAGGAAAACATCAGGGAGATGTTTTAAAGTATTAATGTCTCAAAATGAGAAAACTAGATAAAAGCTTTAGGATATCTTCCAACCATAATAGTGTATTACTTTATCCTAAAAAATTTGTGAAAATCAAAGTTCTAGGTAAGAGAAAATGTGTTTGATTTCCTTTTCCACATCTCTGTCTGTTCCTCTTGACAATTTCTCTTCCTAACTACCTTCCAACAATCCAGCTTACATGTCATCTTTCTTTGTTTAATGATATGTGTAATTTTTTTTTCCAGAGACAGAGTCTCACCATGTTCCCCAGGCTGGGCACAAACTCCTGGGCTAGGTGATACTCTTGCCTCAGTCTCCTGAGTAGTTGGTACTACAAGTGCACACCACCATGCCCAGCATATTTAACAATATTTATTGAGCACATACAAATATTGCCCTGGATACTGTGATTAGTACAGTGAACAAGACACATCAGTCTCCTGCCTTAATGGAGCTTTAAGAAATTTTAGCAGAGGGAAATAGAAAATAAAAACACAGTGAAATAGTTTTCAGGTAGTTTTAAGTACTGTGATGCATGAAAAAATAAAACAGAGTAATAGTACAAAGGGATACTAGGGCTTTGGATGGTGGAGGTGGAAGTGGTGCTTTAGGTATGGTAGAAAGGGAAAGCCTCTCTGAAGAGGTGACATTTTAACCAGCATATAAATGTTGAGAAGGAGCTGGTCATGCTGAGGGAAGCACATTCTAGGCAGAAGAAGTAGCAAAGGCCCTGTGGTGGGAAAGATCTTGGCGTGCTTGTTAGAAAGGAAACTGGGTGGCTAGAGAGTGGTAGGAGTGGTAAGAACAGTGTGGATCACATCAGGCCTTATACACCTTGTTAACATTTACATTTCATTCCAATTGCATTCTAATGGCAAGTCATGAGACAATTTTATGGTATTATTTATGTTTAAAAAAGATTATTCTTGCTTGTTTATGGGCTATTGATGGAATAGTTAGAGTGGAAGCAGGAAGATAGGAGGCTGTTGCAGTTATCCAAGTGAGACATAATAGTGACTTGGACTATCTCAGATGACTTTCTCCCCATTCATCCCTGGATAGAATGTCCTTTAAAAAATAATTTATAGGCCAGGCGTGGTGGCTCATCCCTGTAATCCTAGGTCTTTGGGAAGCCGAGATGGGAGGATTGCATGAGGCCAGGAGTTTGAGACCAGTTTGGGTAACATAGCAAGACTCTGTCTCTACAAAAAATTAAAAAATTAGCCAGGCATGGTAGTGTGTGCCTGTGTTCCTAGCTACTCAGGGAGCTGAGGTGGGAGGCTCACTTGAGCCCAGGAATTCAAGGCTGCAGTGAGCTGTGATTGTGGCACTGTACTCCAGCCTGGGTGACAGAGTGAGACCTTGTCTTGAAAAAAATATATATATGTATAAATATATATGTATATATGTATGTGTGTGTATATATATTTTATAGTGTTTACCAGATACTACTGTTAAATTATCTTTATATTATATTTTAGTTAGGTATATAATTGGCTTCCTCATTAGATTCTGAGTTTCTTAAGCCCAAGGACAATGTCTTATCCCTTATTATTTTAGGTAGCATTATAGCACTTTTATTAACTTTGCACTTAATACATTGCTATTAAGTGAATGAATGAAACTTATATCTGAACACAGGGCTTTCTATAGCTATTACAAATGGCACAGTTAAATTACGTAACTACAATAAGGTAAGCTAGATTTGAGATGGAATTAAAAAAATACCTTCCCATACTTTACACAGATAATCAATGTAGTTTGTATATAGTTTAGGAAAACCTACTAAGAAGGGAATATCCCTGCCACAACTTCATTAACCACATACTCCTTATTATCTGCATTTCCACGAAATTTCTTGTAATTTGCATAATCCTCAAGAATAGAGTCCACATTCTTCTTGGCAGAAAGTTAAAAGAGCTGTTTTTGCCTGGTAATTAAGTCCCAGTCATCAACAAGCCATGGTTTTAGCTCTTCAGGAATCTTTACTTTAACTTCAACTCCGTTCATGAATGTTTCCTCATTTTCAACAGTAGGATCTATCCGGGCCCTTTTCTTCTGAGGAGGCTGAGGAGTCTCACTGGTACTGCCACCATCTCCATTTCCAGGGGTTTTCTGTTTGTTCTTTTTTGTTTTCACTTCAACATTTTTCTGTTGGAGACCAGATGTCTTCTTTCCTGGGGCAGCCCCTCTCATCTCCTCTGCATACTGCTCTCGATTGGCTTTTTGAAGTTCTCACTGTTTCTGCAAAGTGGTATCCTCGTATTTGAGTACTCTGCTCTCCGGAACCCACTCATCCCAATTTTTATTCCAACAACTGTAATGTATAAAGTATTTCACTTGTTTGTCCTTTATGGCAACCTTTACACACTTTGTTTCTTGAAGAAGAGGCTCGTGAAAGCACAGCACTCACTCAACCTCCTGGAATTTAGGCTTCGGGTCCTGCTTTGGCGCCGTTTGTAAATGATTTGCTGCCTCCTCCTTCTCCTACCACCCCCAACTAAAACTTTACTAACTTCGATTTTCAGCTAACAATCTACTGTAGTTGCTGTTATTTGAACTACTTAAAGTGAATATGAGGGTAAAAATTAGTTAATTTCTGCTTCTTACTGCCATAGGAAAAATACTGAACTTCTATATAGCACTTATACTTAGGGAGAGGCATCTTGATCCTGTTTTCAACTGGGATGGAAAACTGATTTTATTAATATTCTAAGAAAAGCTTTTATTTGTATTTTTATTAAAAATGAAGTTATGTTCAAATGAAAGAGAGTATGTATGAGTCTTGAAAATTCTTACTTTAGGTAAGGCAGGACTAGTAATTTTTAAATTACTTTTATAAAGAAACAACTCTTGCTTACCAAAGGGCTTGTAGAAATGGTGGGCTGGTCGCCCTCATGGCAGTTATAAAGGATATGGATGTATAATGTAACCTAATGTATAATACAGTGTAACCTAATATTATCACATATTAGGTTAATATAATTCTTCATCAGGTAGAACTGAAGTTCTCAGAGTTGGACTTGAGGATGAAAAGGTGCTTTAGAACCTTTTAGGCCTTAAGTCTGTTTTTCTGTTTTCGGAACTGTTTCCTAAAGAGAGGTAACCTTTTTTTCCGTTAGATAGTAAATTAGCACCTATTTCTCTATTTCTTAAGAGAAGACATAATCTTTGGGGTCGTTCCTTTATAATCTTGATTAAGTATTTTTTCTTTCTTGTTAATATTGTTGTTCATTTTATTTTTTGCTTATTTTTAAAAAAATTCAGATAATTTACATATAATAAAATGCATGGGCCTAAATGTTGAGTTCAAGTTTTGATGATTATATACACTTATGTAATCATGAACCAAAACAAGATATAGAATCTTTTCCTTGAGCTTCTTTCCAGTCAGTTCCATCCAGCTCCTCAGAGATAGCCACTTACTGATTTCTATTACCATAGATTTCTTTTACCTGTTTTTTAACCTCTTCAAATGGAATTATACAGTATGCATTCTTTTGTGTTGAGCGTCTTTCACTCCATATACTGTCCTGTAATTCATTCATATTGTTTTGTATATCAATCATATGAATATATTTAATGAATGTGTTCTCTGAATGAATATATTTTATGAGTAGATCACAATTTATTTATTATTCTGTCACAATTTGTTTATACATTCTTATGTTGATGAATATTTAGGTTTCCAGTTTTTGGCTTATGAATTAGGCTGCTCTGAGCATTCTTGTGCAAGTCTTTTTTGTGGAGACATGTTTTCATTTCTGTTGGGTAAATAACTAAGAGTGAAATTGTTAAGTCAGAGTAGATATGTATTTAACATTAAAAGAAACTGACATATACTTTTTCAAAGTGGTTGTACCATTTACAATCCTACCAGCAATATATGAAAGTTCCAGTTGCTCTACATCCTCACCAACATTTGATGTTGCCATTCTTTTATTTAGCCATATAGTACCCGTGATATTGAATGCCTTTTTATGTTCTTATTGACCATTTATGTATCTTCTGTGAAGTGTTCAAGTCTTTTGCTAATTTTAAAATTGGATTGTTGATTTTCAAAAAATTACTGGTTTGTAGTTGTTTCAGACAGTCATGCGTTGCTTACTCCACGTCTAGGCTATATGTTGCAGCCTATTGCTTCTAAGATACAAACCTGTATAGCATGTTACTGTACTGAATGCTGTAGGCAGTTGTAACACAATGCTAAGTATTTGTATATCTAAACGTATTTGAACATAGAAAAAGTACGGTAAAAATATGTACACCGGTATAGGGCACTTACCATGAATGGAGCTTGCAGGACTGGAAATTGCTTTTGGTGAGTCAGTGAGTGAGAGGTGAGTGAATGGAAGGTCTAGGACATTACTGTACACTATTATGGACTTTATAAACACTGAACACTTAGGCTTTTGAGTTTTACAATTACTTTATAAAAAAGTAATTACATCACAATGTCATGACAGCTACCACTGAAAGTTTGTTATGTGGCATGTCACTGTATTATGGATGTAAGTCCTTTGCCATATGTATGTGTTATGAATATTTTCTCTCAATCTGTTGCTTACCTCTTCATTTTCCAAATGTCTTCTGATAAGCAGGCATTTTAATTTTGTTGAAGTCTAATGCACTAATTTTTTTCCTTTACATTTAGTGCTTTTTTTAATACCTTGAGAAATTATTGCTTAAGCATCTCTAAGATACTCTGTTTTCTTCTAGAAGTTTTATGGTATATGATCTAACTTGAAGTAATTTTTTGGGTATGGAGTAAGGCAGGGGGTCAAAGTTTGCTTTTTCCGTGTAGATAACCAGTTGTTCCAGCACCGTTTTGTTAAAAAGACTTGTCTAAAATAAATTGATAGTATAGTTGTTGGTTTACATATAGGATGCTAGCCTTAGTTTTTAGCTTTTTCTGATTTAAATTCTAAAAAAAATGAAAACCAGGTATAGAACCTATGATGAGTAAGATGGCACTTGCCTTGTTGTATTTTAGAGTTTTCTAGTGGTGTCATTTTCAGAATACATTTTGAGTTCCTCAGAATAAAGGAAATGAAGCTTATTTCTTTCATTCTCAAGCCAAACCACTCTCTGAGGATTGAGGAAGTAATCCAGGGTTTGATAGGGGCTCATGGCATAAGGTTAGGTAGCCTGTTATCTTCAACTTTCCAGATTACTTAGTAAAAATAACTTGCATATATGTAATGATACCTTTCTATGTTTTCGATGTTGTTCAAAGCACTGAATTGTAAACATATTCTCACTTAACCTTTCCCTTGAATCTTACGTATTTACCTTTTATTTTTTTAAATTTAAAATAAAAAATTAACAGAGTAAAATAGATATTTTTTGGTGTATGGTTCTATGAATTTTACCATGAGTATAGATTTTGTATATCCTCTACAGCATTCAGGATATAGAGTTGTCTCATTGCTTCCAAAAATTCCTTTGTGCTTTCTATCCCTTTGTAGTTGCACCTTCCTTCTCTCACTAATCCCTGGTAACTACTAGTCTCTTTTCCTTCACTGTAGTTTTATTTTTTTGATGTCATAAGTGAAGTCACACAGCATGTAACCTTTTGAGACTGGCTTCTTTTATTTAGCATAATGCCTTTGAGATTCATCCAAGTTGTTGCATGAACCAGTTTATTCTTTTTTATTGTTAAGTAGTAGTCTGTTGGTTGGATTTACCTGTTTATCCATTCATTCATTCATCCTTTTTTTTCAGGAGGGGAGGACAGAGTTTTGGTCTGTTGCCCAGGCTTCAGTGAGTGCAGTGACATGATCTCGGCTCACTACAACCTCTGCCTCCCAGGTTCTAGTGATTCTCATGCCACAGCCTCTGGAGTAGCTGGGATTACAGGCATGCACCACCATGCCTGGGTGATTTTTGTATTTTTAGTAGAGACGGAGTTTTGCCCTCTTGGCCGGGCTACTTTTGAACTGGCCTCAAGTTGTCTTAGCTTCCCACCTGTCTTAGCTTCCCAAAGTGCTGGGATTACAGGCATGAACCACTGCGCCTGGCCTATCCATTCATTGTTTGAAGAATATTTAGTTTTTTTTCCAGTTGTGTTGATTGGGAATAGAACTGCTGTAAACATTCATGTACAAGTTTTTGTGTGAACATTAGTTTTTATTCCTCTAGTGTAATACCTGAGAGTGGGATTGCTGGGTCATTTGTTAAGTGTGTGTTTAACTTTATAAGAAATTGCCACTGTTTTCCAGAGTGTTCATGCCATTTTGCAGTTTTACCAGCAATGTATGAAATGTGTATGTATGTCGTAGTTCCACATCCTGACCAGCACTTGGTATTGTTAGTATTTGTTATTTTAGTCATTCTAGGTGTGTAGTGGTATTGCATTATGATTTAAATTTGCATTTCTTTAATGGATAATGATTTTGAGCATCTGTTTTATATGGGTTTATTTTCATTATATATCGTCTTTGGTTAAGTGGATATAAGTCTTTTGTTGGGTTTGTGATTTGTAAATATTTTCTTCCAGTTTGTAGCTTGTTTCTTCATTCTATGAACAGTGTCTTTCAAAGAACCGAAGATTTTAATTTTAATGAAGTTCCGTTTTTCAGTTTTTTATTTTATAAGTTCTTTTGATGTAATATTTAAGAACTTTTAAACCACAGAACATGCATATTTTTTCTTATGTTTTCTTATAAATCTTATAAAAAAGTTTAATAGCTTTATGTTTTCCCTTAAGACCTGTGATTCATTTTGAGTTGATTTTTGTATAAAGTGTTAAGTTTAGGTTTATTTTTTCCTACATACAGAATTTTAAATTCTAACATCATTTGTTGTAGACTCTCATTTGTTTATCGAATAGCTTTGGCACCTTTGTCAAGAATTAATTTGCTATATTTGTGTGGATTTATTTCTGGGTTATTGATTCTGTCACATTGATCAATGTGTCATTCCCTCTTCCAATATCACACTGTCTTGATTACTAGAAAATTGTGTAGTGTGAATCTTCTTATCTTTTTTTTCAAAATTGTTTGGCCTTTGCATAAACATTTTAAAATCAGCTTGTTTATATCTATGAAAAATTTGGCTGGGATTTTCATTATAATCGCATTAAATTAGTAGAATCAATTTGGGTAGAATTGACATTTTTAGGCTCTTGAGCCTCTATGCTTGGGCCCACTCCCACTCTGTGGAGTGTACTTTCATTTTCAATAAATCTCCACTTTTGTTGCTTCATTCTTTTCTTACTTTGTTTGTGCGTTTTGTCCAATTCTTTGTTCAAGACACCAAGAACCTAGACACCCTCCACTGGTAACACATTTTGGCAAGTCAGTCAGGATGTAAAGTAAGTTTGGGATATTTTTTTTTTTCCTTTTCCTTTCTGCTCCATGCAGAGGAATCTCTCCTTCACTTGGGACCCTTAGTGGGCAGCACCTAAACACAGGCAACTGCAGATTTCTGGCTGGGGTCACTCTGAAGGACTCTTTTCTGTCTTTTCCGGTTGTGGTCCCTGATCCCTACATGTGGAGCAGCTCAGGGCCAGCTCACATGTGTTTCAGGCAACTTAAACCTTCTTTTCTTATACTAAAATTTTCCCTTACTCTATCTACTCAACTGGCTAAGGAGAAAAGAAACCCACCTAGCCTCCAGTTCCTAACATTACAGTTCACGGAATGGAGCAAAGTCCACTTTGCACTCTAGTGGAACAGGAAGCATGCTGTTCCACTAGAGTGGAACCAAATGCTCCTCCTTTGCTCCATCACTGTAGTGGAACAGGAAGCACGGGCCTTATCAAATTATAAGGATTCTCAAAGTCAGGGATTACACCTAGGAACCAAAGGAAGGCTCATAGTAGGCCATTGCCTCTGGAGGGAAAACATGCAAAGCAGCACTGGTGCTCACCTGAGGTCAGAGACGTCTGATACTCCAAAGTTTGGACCCTCTTTGGGGTCCAAAGACTGGACCCCAAAGAGGGATGCCCCAGGGGATCCTTCAGACCTCAAATCTAGATGTGTATAAGAGCTGGACCCCAAAGAGGGATGCCCCAGGGGATCCTTCAGACCTCAACCTCTCTGAAGGGAACACCCTTGGCAGAGGTCCTAAGGCCTAGTACTAAGCTCTCCTTAGAATTTTATCTCACAGTTGCAATACTGTTTGGCCCCAGTATTGTTTGGAATCAAGTGTGCTGTTGAATGGGAAAATGAGATGGAGTTGCATGTATCCAGGCTTTGATGCTGCTGTTCCAAGCAGGATTGGGCCTGGTTAGTATGTGATGTTCTCCTTTGGTGCTGTTTGGCCCCAGTGTTCTTTGGAGTCTGGGGAGGTTTGACCTTTAAAAATTAAACTGCCATGGAAACTACTTTACCTGAAATTTTGGTTCACTGCCTTCATTGGATTAACTATTGGGGCGAACAAAAGTAAAACTGGCAAGTTTGTATTGCTATCTCATGGCTAGAGTTCCAAGGTAAAACTATTGAATCTTCATTTATGTGTGTATGTACATGTCTAGATATGTTTATTTGTATGTACACTTATTGTTACATGTTCTGTCTACCAAATTGACATATAGGTAGAAGAGTACTCATAAGTTAAATAAGTCTAAGTACTTTTCAAGTTCATGTGACTTAAGTATAACTTTACTAAACAAACTGGTTTTAAAATTATTGGTAAAATAAAAATAGAAATGAGTTGGAAAAAGAAAAGAATGGACATTTTTACTGTTGACTCTTCCAATCCATGGACATGATGTATCTCTTTATTTACTTAGGTCTACTTTGATTTTATTCAGTGTTTTGTAATTTTTAGTATATAAACCCTGTTCACTTTTTGTTCAATTTACGTGTAAGTACAGATCCTCCTCAACTTATGATGATGGGGTTATGTATCCAGTTAAACCCATCGTAAGTTGAAAATATTGTAAGTCAAAAACATATTTTTGGCTTATAATATTCTCACCAGTCAAAATCAGGCTTTCAATTTATGGTATTTTCACCAGTGAAAAGCACACTTTTGACTTAATATTTTTATCCGTTGAAAACACACTTTGAAATTGTGATATTTTCAACTTACAATGCATTTATCTGGACAAAACCTCATCGTAAGTCAAGGAGCATACTGACTGTATATTGCTTTTGTACCACTGTGATATGATTTGGCTGTGTTCCCACCCAAATCTCATCTTGAATGTGGCTCCCACAATTCCCATGTGTCATAGGAGGGACCCAGTGGGAAGTAATTGAATCATGGGGGAGGGTCTTTCCTATGCTGTTCTCGTAATAGTGAATAAGTCTCATGAGATGGGATGGTTTTATAAGGGGGAGTTTCCCTGAACAAGTTCTCTCTTGCCTGCCACCATGTAAGACATGACTTTGCTACTCTTTTGCCTTCTGCCATGAGTGTGAGGACTTCCCCACCATGTGGAACTGTGAGTCAATTAATTAAGCCTCTTTCCTTTATAAATTACCCAGTCTCAGGTATGTCTTTATTAGCAGCATGAGAACAGACTAATACACATTGTAAAGCTGAAAAATTGTAAGTTTTACCATCATAGGTTGAGGACTATCTGTATTTTATTTCTTAGAGCTGTTGTAAATGGTATTTAAAAAGAATTGGTTTCCTGTTGCTCTTTGCTAGTAGTATATAGAAATATGATTGAGTTTTATGTGTTGGCTTTGTATTCTGTGATGCTGCTGAATTCACTTATTAGTTCTAGGAGCATTTTTCGTAGATTTTTTGAGATTTTTCTATGTACAGTTGACCCTTGAATAATGTGGCAAGGTGGAAGTTAGGGGTGCTGATGCCTGAAGCAGTTGAAAATCTACATATAACTTCTGACTCCCCCAAACCTAACTACTGATAGCCTGCTGTTGACTGGAAGTCTCACCAACAACATAAACAGTTAATTAGCCTGTATTTTTATGTTACATATATTATATACTATATTTTTACAATAAAGTAAGCTACAGAAAAGAAAATGTTATTAAGAGAATCACAAGGAAGAGAAAATATGTTTACTGTTTAATACATGGAAGTGTATTATCATAAAGGTCTTCATCCTCACTGTCTTCACATTGAGTAGGCTGGGGAGGTGGAGGAAGAGGAACAGTTAGTCTTTCTGTCTCAGGGGTGGCAGAGGCAGAGGAAAATACACATATAAGTGGACCTGTGCAATTCAAACCTGTTTTCAAGGGTCAACTGTAAATGATAACGTTGTCTGTCAATAGGACAGTTTGATTTCTTTCTTTCTAATCTGTATACCTTTTATTTGTTATTTTCCTGCTTTATTGCACTGGCTAGGACTTCCAGTACCATAATGAATAAGTGAGATGTGATATTATATTTTTTCCTTGGTTCCAATCTAGTAGGAAACTGTTAAATATGATGTTGACTGTAGCTTTTGTGTAGATGCCCTTTATTATGTTGGGGAAGTTCCTTTCAGTTCTTAGTTTGCTGAGAGTTTTTATCATTAATGAATGTTGAATGCTGTCAAATGCCTTTTTTTGCATCAATATGATCACGTGGGTTTGTTTTTAGACTGTTAATATGATGGATTACATTGGTTGATTTAAAAAATATTGAACAGCTTTGCATTCCTTGTATAAATCCTACTTCATTGTGGCATATTCTTATACATTGCTGGATTTGATTTGTTGATATTTTATTAAGGATTTTTGTCATTGTTATGTTCATAATGGACATAGGCCTGTAGTTTTTAATACTGTTTTTTGTATTGAGGTAATAATGGTGACTGTCAAAATGAATTGGGAAGTGTTCCCTCCTCTATTTTCAGAAAAGAGTGTGTAGACCTGGTTTTATTTCTTCTTTTTTTATATTTTTCTTTTATTGATACGTAGTATTGATTTTTTTTTTTTTTTTTTTTTTTTTTTTTTTTTGAGATGGAGTTTGGCTCTTGTTGTCCAGGCTGGAGTGCAATGGTGTGATGTCAGCTCACCACAACCTCTGCCTCCCAGATTCAAGTGATTCTCCTGCCTCAACCTCCCAAGTAGCTGGGATTACAGGCATGCACTACCACGCCTGGCTAATTTTTTTCTATTTTTGGTTGAAACAGGGTTTCTCCATGTTGATCAGCCTGGTCTTGAACTCCCGACCTCAGGTGATCCGCCCACCTCAGCCTCCCAGAGTACTGGAATTACAGGCGTGAGCCACCGTGCCTGGCCTGATTTTTTCTTTTAATGTTGGGTTGAATTTGCTAGTGAAACCATCTGGGTCTAATTTTTTTTTCTTTTTCTTTTTTTTTGGAAACTATGTGTTCAACTTATTTAATAGTTATAGAATTATTCAGAACATCTATCTCATCATTGGTGAGCTTTGGTAGTTTGAATTTTTCAAGTAATAGATTCATTTAATCTAAGTTACTGAATTTATGTGTAAAGTGTTATTTGTAGTGTTGTTTTATTATCCTTATTATCCTTTTAATATCTGTGGAGTCTATAGTGATATTCCTCTTTTATTCTTGTTACTGGTAATTTATGCATATCTTTTTTTTCTCTATCAGTTTTGTTTGAAGTTTGTCAATTTTTAAATATTTTCAAAGAATGAGATTTGATTTCATTAATTTTCTCCATTGTTTTTCTGTTTTCCCTCTTATTGATGTCTGAGCTGATCATTATTTCTTTTTCTTCTGCTTGCTTTAGGTTTATTTTGTTCTTCTTTTCCTAATTTGTTAAGATGAAAACTTAGATTATTTATTTTAGATTTTTCTTCTTTTCTAATATAAGCATTAGATTCTTTGAGTTTCCCTCTAAGCACTATGCTGTGTGCCATAAATTCTGATACACATTGCATTTTAGTTTTTATTTGGTTCAGACTATCTTCTGATTTCTCATTAAACTTCCCTTTGAATGCTGGCTTATTTAGAAATTATTTAATTTCTAAGTGTTTGAAGTATTTCTGCCATCTTTTTGTTACCTATTTCTGGTTCAATTTCACTATGATCAGAGAACATACTTTGTATGATTTCAATTCTCTGCATATATTTGGTGCCTAGATATGAGATTTTATTTGTGGTACTTATCCTGGATAGTTTTACTAGGCTGTAGATTATGTCAGTCTTCAGTTTTGCTAGAAAATGCCACATTGTTTTTCAAAGTTTGAAAGTATCGGGGGAACCCGCCCCCAATATTTCAATGTAGGTTCTTTGTATTTTCCGTAAGTGTTGGCCAGCTGAGAAATAAAGAGAAAGAATACAAAGAGAGGAATTTTACAGCTGGGCCTCCGGGGGTGACATCACATATCAGTAGGACTGTGATGCCTACCTGAGGCTTAAAGCCAGCAAGTTTTATTAAGGATTTCAAAAGGTGAGGGGGTGCAAGAACAGGGAGTAGGTCACAAGATCACATGCTACAAAGGGCAAAAAGGAGAACAAAGATCACGTGCTTCTGAGGAAGCAGGACAAGGGCAAATTCGGAACTACTGATAAGGGTCTGTGTTCAGCTGTGCATATATTATCTTGATAAACATCCTAACAGAAAACAGGGTTCAAGTGGAGAACTGATCTGACCTCAAATTCACCAGGGTGGGATTTTTTCCCCACCCTAGTAAGCCTGAGGGTACTGCAGGAGACCAGGGTATATTTCAGTCCTTACCTCAACTGCATAAGACAGACACTCCCAGAGTGGCATTTGTAGACCTCCCACCAGGGATGCATTCCTTTCCTAGGGTCTTCATTATTAATATTCCTTGCTAGGAAAATAATTTAGTGGTATCTTCCCTACTTGCACGTCCATTTATAGGCTCTCTGCAAGAAAAAAAAAATATGGCGCTATTCTGCCCAACCCCGCAGGCAGTCAGACCTTATGGTTGTCTTCCCTTGTTCCCTAAAATCGCTGTTATTTTGTTCTTTTTCAAGGTACACTGATTTCATATTGTTCAAACACACATGTTTTACAGTCAATTTGTACAGTTAACACGGTAGTGGTCCCTGAGGTGATGTACATCCTCAGCTTACGAAGACAAGATTAAGACAGGTGTAAGAAATTTTAAAAGTATTAATTTTGGGAACTGATAAATGTCCATATTAAAATGAAATCTTCACATTTTATGTTCAGAGATTGCAGTAAAGACAGGTGTAAGAAATTATAAAAGTGTTAATTTTGGGAACTGATATATGTCCATATTAAAATGAAATCTTCACAATTTATGTTCCTCTGCCACGGCTTCAGTCGGTCCCTCCATTCGGGGTCCCTGACTTCCCACAACATAAAAGTAGTTGTACCAATCTATAGCAAGACTCCTCCTGCCCCAGAATGTGATATGAATGTTCTATATTCTCCTCAAACCTACTATGTATTTGATTTATTCATTATTTCCTTATTTAACTTTAAATCTTTCTAGTCTTGGAAGACAATCAGTAACGGAACATTTTTCTCATCTTTTTTTTTTTTTTTTTTTTTTTTTTTGAGTCTTGCTCTGGTACCCGGGCTGGAGTGTAGTGGCATAATCTCGGCTCCCTGAAACCTCCACCTCCTGGATTCAAGCGCTTTTTCTGCCTCAGCTTCCCAAGTAGCTGGGATTAGAGACATGCACCACCGTGCCCAGATAATTTTTGTATTTTTAGTAGAGACAGGGTTTCACCATGTTGGCTAGGCTGGTCTTGAACTCCTGACCTCAGGTGATCCACGCACCTTGGCCTCCCAAATTGCTGGGATTATAGGCGTGAGCCACTGCACCTGGCCTCATATTTTGTGAGTTAATTTTTATATCATCCTTGATAATTTATGGTATCACAGTAAGCATACCAAAGTTGAAAACTCAAGTAGGTTTTGGTTATCATTCCAAATGACTTGAAGTTTCTCATTGGTCATGGAGTTTTGGCTGTGAAACAGGACCTGGGGCTGCCTCTAGCCAGTGAGATTCTACCTGTGCCACAAGTGGACAGGTAAGCCCTTTTTTGGTTGCTGAAATAAGTCCATATCCTAGAGATGAGGTTAGACTTTCACCAATATCGACTTCCAATCTTCATGATTTAAATGATGAAGTTCTTTAGTTTTGTACAGGTAAAAGAAATTCTTTATCTAATTCTAAGTTTGTACCTAACTTCTTCAACCAATCTTTTCATTGCTGATAGAATTCTGCCTGGGTTTTAGATTTTTTTTAAATTTAAATTTTTTTTTTTTTTTACATTCTTCCTATCTGACAAAGACACAAGTCTTCCATTAGAATTCTACAAATCTCTTATACTTTTATCTGAGTCTATATTTTCAACCCTTATGTGCTAATGACAAATGTTTAATTCCATCCTTAAAGGATAGTTGATTGTGGGCATCTACTGTATTTTGTAACCTTTGTAATACAAGTTATGTAATTTTTAGTGCTTAAACTATACTTTAAAAAAATAATAACAGGGAAAGTAGAACTTACTTAGGTCCCTGAATTAATTTCAGACTGTTGAAATATTGGTCAACTTTTAAGACACAGAAGGAAAGTGTTTTATTTGGGGATAAGTTATTTTAACCTGAGACATTTTAAATGGCAGGAAAACATCTGGCTTTCTTTTTTGATGAGTGATTAAAATTTAAAGAAGAAGGTAAAGACTGAATTGGCTTTATACTTACTCTAAATTTTAAAATACCTTACCATCTACTTAACTTAAATATAAGCCACTTTTATTATTCAGTTAACAAACTGAATATCATTCTTTTTTTGTTTTTTTAAAGACAGAGTCTTGCTCTGTCGCCCAGGCCGGAGTGCAGTGGCGTGATCTTAGCTTACTGCAGGCTCCGCTTCCTGGGTTCACGCCATTCTCCTTCCTCAGCCTCCTGAGTAGCTGGCACTACAGGTGCCCGCCACCATGCCTGGCTAATTTTTTGTGTTTTTAGTAGAGATGATGTTTCACCATTTAGCCAGGATGGTCTGGATCTCCTGACCTCATGATCCCTCCACCTTGGCCTCCCAAAGTGCTGGGATTACAGACATGAGCCACTGCACCCAGCCATTCTTTTATTAAAATAATTTCTATAGTAAAAATGCAAGTATATTATGTTAGTTATATTTATTCCTTTTGGTAATACAGTTTTATTAAATTTGAGTAAAATGCCTTCTAACTATCCCTGTGTTACTCGGAGATATTAGAATGCATTACCCAAACAATTTGAACAAAAATTAAGATAATAGACATTTAGAATGCTGCTTGCTACAAGTTCTGATTTGTGAAGAATATTAATTTATCAGGTAGGGAAGATATATAAAGGCAGAAAAATTATTAAATTGTGACTTCCTAAATGTCTACTTAAAAACAAATTTATAGTAAATTTATAATGTTATATTGAATTGATTTGAATTATTTGAATCTTACAATACAGTGTGGAAGCTTTTTTCTAAAGTATGTATTATTAAAAGCTGAGAAATATTTAAGTGGTTGAAAGCCAGTGGGAAACATGAAGCAAACTGCTAATGCTACTGGGGAGACAATAGAACTATGTTTATTTAATATTAAGCATTAAACTTATGAAGACTTTACTGGAAATTTGATTGGTTTTTCTGTCACCCAAGGGTATTTTAAGCCCATTTTATGCATTATACCTGGGCTGTACCAAGAGCAGATGGAAAGTTCCCAGGGGAACTCTCCAACTGACCCATAATTCTAGATAAGATCATAGTTTATGCAGCTACAAAAATAGTCTTGGAGTTTACCACTGTTTTTGTTTTATTTGCCTATCAGATCTTTTGTCACCTTTTCTCTCACAGATCATATGGATGATATACAGTTCTGTTTATTTGTCAATATCTAATTGATTAGCATATAATTATAAGATTATAATTCAAGAGGTGAAATGGATGCTAATTGGAACTCCTATTAGGAATTTGCTCATCAACATGTAATTTCTTTTTTTGAATAATCAAAATATATGTTTTTCATTGTATAGATTCAGAAAGGTTCTGAAAACATAGGAGATACTTTCTTTTAAAGCTGCACTCAGAATTTTATTTCTGTGATACGTGAAAGTATGTAGTTTCCCTTTTCATTTAATTTTATTGAAATTGAATTAAAATTTTTTCTTTCTTTCTTCCTCTTTCTCTCTCTCTCTCTCAGAGAACATGAGCATTTTCAGGAAATTAGAGATATGAATTTGAAATTTTTTTTGTATATCAAGCAGTCATCGGTCTTTGTTTATGGAATCTGCAGAACATCAGAGTTGCATGTTTTCAAGCTTAGAGAAAAATGGACACACTGAATCCTAGCAACTGAAAGCAAATAGACATACGTCAGTATCTTTGTATAGTGCTGACACTTATGTCAGCACTTTGTCCTATTTGCTTGGGAACTCTTGTTTAGTAGTGTGTTTACAATGAGGCCTTTCAGTGGAGAGGGCTACATGACTGAATGTGTGAGTATTGTCTGAGTACATTCTATGTGTAAACTTTAAGATATGTGTATAGACATATTTGTTATTGACATTTAGTCTTGCGTGTATTTTATTTCTCGAAAGTATTTTATTTGTTCATTTTTGATAAGTAGCACTCGGCCATTCACTTTTTATTTCTAATTTTGGTGTCTTTGTGTAGGTCACTGTGTGTGATTCCAGATAAGTTATTACAGCTAAATCTGTGTGGCTTATCAGCCACATATTTGTTTGTTGTTGTTGTTGTTTGTTTTGAGACAGAGCTTTCCTCTGTCACCTAGGTTGCAGTGCGGTGGCATGATCTTGGCTCACTGCAACCTCTGCCTCCTGGGTTCAAGCGATTCTCCTGCCTTAGCTTCCCCAGTAGCTGAGATTACAGGTGCCCACCACCACGCCTGGCTAATTTTTGTATTTTTAGTAGAGACGAGGTTTCGCCATGCTGGCCAGGCTGGTCTCGAACTCCTGACCTCAGGTGATCCACCCTCCTCGGCCTCCCAAAGTGCTGGGATTACAGCCCTGAGCCACTGCATGCGTCCCACTTGTTTGTTTTAGAGAGAGAAGTTCGTGCAATTAAAGGTGGAATAATCTGGATTTGTCATAAGTCCTATGATTTCATTGTGCTTTAGTTTTCTGAACAGTTACAATGAAAATTATCTAATAAGGGTTTAAAATATATCACTGAGGGTTAAAATAAAGTTCAAAGTACTCCCAGGTATTATGGGAATTTGTCTATTACTTGGGAAGGGGGGCAGACGTTATCTAGGTGGAAAAAACCAGTGGGCAATTTAAAATGTTAGATTTGGAGCTTGGAAAGAGAGAATAAGGCTAGAGTTATACTCTAGAAGTTACTCAGTATATTTTATTGATGGCCTAATATATGTCCTTTGAGATTGAGACCCTGGAATTCATGCAGACCACAAGACTAGCATTTCCCTTGCTTGTGGAATTGATAGTCTAGTTACTAGATTCTAGAGGGAGGATTATTTGCTTAGAAGGTCATAGGTGAAGCTTGGGAATGGATGAGACTGAAAAAAAAGAGTGTAGATATGATTAAAACAATTAAGGACACAGTGACTTTGGGAAATACATTATGTAGGTTTTTAGGAGAAAGACAAGGAGAAAGACAAGGACATAGGAAGTACCTGTGTTTAGTGGTTGGCATGATGAAGAGACAGTGAAGAAAAGAGGTTCAGAGTGTCAGGGATTTGGGGGATTTATCATTAAGCTAATTAAATTTAAGCTCCAGGTTTGTCACTTACATAAAATCCTTTCAAGTCTTTGAGAGGAAGATTTTCACATGGGCATATGTTTCTATAGGATTTCCAAAAGTAAGGCATTTTGAAATTGCTGTTTCATTTTGACTTACCCTCATGTCATATGGCATTAGAGTGGCTGCAGGCATTTTTGAGATCCAGCTAAGGGGAAGTTGAATTGGATTTACATTCAGTTTGGGTGGTATATATTTATGTGGTCATGTCACTTCTGAGTATAGTTTAGACTGGCTGTTCTGGTATAGGAATGGTATCAAGGAATGCTGTTGTTACTCACTGTGTTAAACACTTAGTTTTATGACACAAAGATGCAAGGCTAGAGATCACTTGGTGATATGGACGTGTCCTCTAAATGCATCACATTAGAAGTATGTGGTAGAGAAACAAAATCTGAAATACACAGGGCCAGAAGCTAGTCTGGAAAAAATTCTTCCAAATCTAATGGTTTATAAATGAAAGAAAATATATGAGTTTTCCTAAATTTGACAATACTAAAATTTTGTGACATTACCAGTAGTAGTTTGTGAAGACTATTTTGTAAAATATAAATAACAATTTAGTCTTTTGAAAATTAAAAAAATCTTTATAGAAAACCTCACATATAATTGCCATATGAAGAGGTGATAACAAAAGTCATGCAAAAAATATGTGGAAGTATACTAGAAGTGTGTCAGGGACTTTATTGATAACATTATTGTTATTTTTTCTGGATTCTTGTGATGTTTATAATGCTATGATTTTTTTTTCTCATTCTAAGTAAGTATTCACCTTTGTATCTAATTTTGTATTTGTAATTTTGCTTCCTTTTTTTTTTTTTTTTTTTTTTTTT
>NW_012106463.1:1842401-1869991 GCF_000951045.1 Mandrillus leucophaeus | reverse complement strand
TTTTTTAAAGAAGGCCCCTAAATTCTATAAGATTCAGGCCCAACAATACCTGGGAGGCACAGAATCATGGAAGTTAAGAGGAGACAAATCACAGATGGAGAATATGTGCTGTTTTAAAAGATGCATTGGGGTAGCTAAGGAAGACAGTTGCATTTGGCAATTCAGGGATTATTGATAATCTTCACTAATGAGTATGAATTTGGGCGTGGGAAGTGGAGGTTGTGTTCTTTTTAAAGAAAGTGGCAGTAGAGTCTAAAAACAGTAGCTTTTGAGGAAAGCAAGATCCAGGGAAGTTTTTTTGTATGTGTACTTGCTTCAACGGTAGGTGGACATCTAAATATGTTAAAGGAAGGGAAAACATGCAAATAGCACAGAAGGAAAAATTAAAGGCAATAGCAAGAGAGGTTAAAGCAGTGCAGAAATAGTGACGAGAGCAGGGAGGAAAAAGGAAATGGGATCAAGGCATAGGAGTGTTCTAAATAGTGGAATTCAGTGAAGGTGATTTAATTGTTACCGTATTAGCACTGTGCTAGTGCTGAGCGCAATAATTGGTTTTCATAATGCTGTAATTTTTCTGTAAATCAACATTTTATGCTTAGGTCAGTAAGATTTATAATACAATTTATCAAGATTTACAATCACATAATTTATAAAGATTTTCATTTGGATGTTTAAAATGAAATGTTTCATGACATAGTTGGAAGATAATTATCTTAATTATCTAATTAGTTGAATATGTTAAAATTAATCTTCCAAAATTTTTTGAATCAAGTGATTGCCCCAAATCAGCTTGAAGATATTATCAAGTAATTTTCTAGTAAGTTGTAGAAACTAATTAATAGAAAATGCATGAAATAATCTTATCTTCTCTTAATTTTATAGATGGTATGGAAAAAGGTACAGAATTGAGGGTCAGGTAGGATATTCATTATTACTTTTTTCCATTTCACTCATCAAAATGTATTGAGTGTTTATTATATGCCAGGAGCAGGTCTAGGTGCTGGGGATAGAGCAATGAACAACACAAAATTTCTGCCTTCCTGGAATTTACGTTTTAGTGGGAGAGACAGAATATAAGCAAATAAGCACATACGTATATATTGTCAGATAGTAATGTGTGTTACGAAGAAAAATAAGGGAGAGTAAGGTGACAGAGTTGTATAGGATGATATTTCAGATAGTGTGGTAAGGAAAGCCAGGTAGGACCCTTAAATGTTGCTTTTTGTCAGTATATTTAGAAAACTATTTTATGCAAGTCAAATTGTGTTTACTAAGATCAAATCTTTACAATTTAATAGGAGCAACATCTGCTTACCTCAGTTTTCCCTTCTGAAATTATTGATATATAATAGTACCAGGCTAGATGTGGTGGCTCATGGCTGTAATCCCAGTACTTTGGGAGGCTGAGGTGGGAGAATCACTTGGGCACAGGAGTTTGAGACCAGCCTGGGCAAGATGCTGAGACCCCCATCTCTACAAAAATAAATAATTGAAAATCAGCCAGGCATGGTGGCATGTATCTGTAGTCCCAACTACTTGAGAGGCTGAGGCAGGAGGATCCTTTGAGCCCAGGAAGTTGAGGCTGCAGTAAGCTATGACCATGCCACTGCACTGCAGCCTGGGTGACAAAGCAAGACCCTATCTCTAAAAAAAAAAAAATATATATATATATATAAAATAATAATAGTATCTAAACCATAGGTTTGTTGCATGGTTTAAATAAGATTTTGTGTGACTGTTTTGGTGCCATACCCTAACTCTTCACTTTATATGAAATATCCCTGTAAAAGGGAATAAAACTTTATTATGTTTCACAGATATTATGTTTTTCGCAAATTGGTGGTTTGTGGCAGCGCCATGTTGAGCAAGTCTGTTGGCACCATTTTTCCTACAGCATATGCTCACTTTGTATCTTCATATCACATTTTGGTAATTCTTGCAAAAATTTTTTAATTGTTTTATTAGTGTATCTGTTATGACTATTTGTGATCAGTGATCTTTGATGTTACTATTGTAGTTGTTTTAGTGCAACATGAACCACTGTACCCAGAGGAGAGCTAACTTAATTGATAAATGTGTGGGTTCTGACTGCTCTACCAACTGACTGTTCGCCTATCTTTCTCCCCTATCCTTGGACCTCCCTATTCCCTGAGACACTGCAATAATGAAAATGGGCTGATTGATAATCCTACAGTGGCCTCTCAGTGCTCAAGAGAAAGGAATAGTTGCATGTTTCTTACCTTAAATAAAAAGCTAGAAATGATCGTCCTTAGTGAGGAAGGCATGTGGAAAGCTGACATAGACCAAAAAGCTAGGCTTCTTGAGCCAGTTAGTTAGTTAAGCTGTGAATGCAAAGGAATGAATTTCTTGAAGGAAATTAAAAGCGCTTCTCCAGTGAACACAAAAATGATAAGGAAGTGACCAGCCTTACTGCTGATATAGAGAAGTTCGAGTGGTCTGGATAGAAAATCAAACCAGTCAGAACATTTCCTTAAAAAAGCCTAATCCAGAGCCAGGCCTTAACTCTCTTCAATTCTGTGAAGGCTGAGAGAAGTAAGGAAGCTGCAGGAGAGAAGTTTGAAGCTAGCAGAGATTGGTTCATGAGGTTTTAGCAACTATCTCCATAACATAAAAGTGCAAGGTGAAGCAGCAAGTGCTGATGGAGAAGCTGCAGCAAGTTATCTACAACATCTAGCTAAGGTAAGTGGAAGGTGGTTGCACTAAACAACAGATTTTCAGTGTAGGTAAATCAGCCTTCTATTGGAAGAAGATGCTAGGACTTTCTAGCTAGAGAGAAGTCAATGCCTGGTTTCAAAGCTTCAAAGGCTAGGCTGACTCTCTTGTTAGAGACTGATACAGCTGATAACTTTAAGTTGATGCCAGTGCTCATTTCCCATTCTGAAAATCCTAGGGCCCTTAAGAATTATGGTAAATCTACTCTACTTGAGCTCTGTAAACAGAACAACAAAGCCTAGATGACAGCACATCTGTTGATAGCATAGTTTAGTGAATATTTTAAGTCCACTGTTGAGATCTACTGCTCAAAAGAATATTCCTTTCAAAATATTACTGCTCATTGACAGTGCAGCTAGTCATATCCAAGAGCTCTGATGGAGATGTACAAGGAGATAAGTGTTGTTTTCATGCCTGCAAGCATAACATCCATTCTGCAGCCCATGGATCAAGGAGTAATTTTGACTTTCAAATCTTATTATTTCAGAATTGCATCCCATAAGGCTATAGCTGCCATAGATTGAAGGATGTGTGCAAAGTAATTGGAAAACCTGGAAAGGATTGACCATTCTAGATGCCCTTAAGAACATTTGTGATTCATGGGAGGAGATCAGAATATTGACATTAACAGGAATTTGGAAGAAGTTGATGCCAACCCTCATGAATGACTTTGAGGGGTTCAAGACATTAGTGGAGGAAGTAACTGCAGATGTGGTGGAAATAACAAGGGAATAAGTAGAGCCTGAAGATGTGACTGAATTACTTCAGCATCATGAAAAAACTTGAACGAATGAGGAGTTACTTTTTATGGATAAGGAAAGAAAGTGGTTTCTAGAGATGGCATCTGCTCCTGGTAAAGATGCTGCGAACATTGTTGAAATGACAACAGTGGGTTTACATAAACTTAGTTGATAAAGCAATGGCAGCATTTGAGAAAATTGACTCCAATTTTGAAAGAAGTTCTACTATGAATAAAATGAAGCATTGCATGCTCCAGAGAAATTCTTCCTGAAACGAAGAGTCAATTGATGTGGCACACTTCACTGTTGTCTTGTTTTAAGAAATTACCACAGCTACCCGCCTTCAGCAACCACCACCCTGATAAGTCAGCAGCCATCAGTATTGAGGCAAGACCTCCCACCAGCAAAAGGATTACAATTTGCTGAGGGCTTAAATGATCATTAGCATTTTTTAGCAATAGAGTATTTTTAGATTAAGGTATGTACATTGTTTTTTAAGACATAATGCTACTTAGCACTTTACTACAGTATAGTGTCAGTATACTACAGTATAGTGTAAATATACTTTTTATGCACTGGGAAACCAAAAAATTCATGTGACATGCTTTATTCTGATATTCACTTTATTTCAGTGGTGTGGAACCACATTTGTGGTATCTCCAAGGTATACTTGCATTTATTATGTATACTTTTATGTGAACCAAATAAGTTATAAGATGACCAACTCCTCTATTAAATACCTTTCTTTTCTGTGGATACCTCCAAATTACAGAATGAAGCTTCTGTGTTTTTTCAACTTGGAGATTAAATAATTGTTTTAAATTGAGGCATATGTATATATTGTAAGGTATATTAGTCTTAGATATACTACTCAGTGAATGTTTTCTTGGATATATACCTGTATAATCGCCACACAGATCCAAGTATGCCATATTCCCAGCCCACCAAAAGAAATCTTTGTTCACCCTTTGAATCATTACTATCTTCTGTAGATAGTCGTTGTTCTGACTTCCATTTCCATCAATTTGTTTTCTCTTTTTTGAATTTCACATTTCTGACTTCTATTTCCATTTCTATTTCATGAAAATTCAAAAAAGGCAAAACAATTTTATTTATTTATTTATGGTTTGTTATCTTTTTTATCTGGCTTCATTTGCTGAAAACAACTCCTACAAGATTCATCCACATTGTTACATTATCACCAGTTTGTTGGGTTTCAGTTCTGTGTAGTGTTCCATAGTTTAAATGGACCACAATTTATTTATTAATTTTCTAGTTTATGGACTTTGGATTATTTTTATTTTGAGGGAGTCATTATGAATAAAGCTTGTGTGTACATTTTTATACATCATTTTGGTAGACATATGTACTAATTTTGTTGGTTATATACAAGGAGTGGGTTTACTGAGTCATAGGGTAGATATATATATATTTTTAAAATAAGTGTTTTTTTTTTTTTTTTAAGTTCTGGGGTACATGTTCAGGATGTGCAGGTTTGTTACATAGATAAACGTGAGCCGTGGTGGTTTACTGGACCTATGAACCTATCACCTAGGTATTAAGCCCAGCATTCTTTAGCTCTTTTCCCTAATGCTCTGCCTCCCCACCCTCCCCCAACAGGCCCTAGCAAGTATTGCTCCCCTCCCTGTGTCCATGTGTTCTCATTGTTTGGCTCCCACTTATAAGTGAGAACATGCAGTGTTTGGTTTTCTGTTCCTGCGTTAGTTTGCTGAGAATAATGGCTTCCAGCTTTATCCATGTCCCTGCAAAGGACATGATCTCGCTCCTTTTAATGGCTGCATACTATTCCATCATGTGTATGCACCATTTTCTTTATCCAGTCTATCATTGATGAGCATTTGGGTTGATTCCATGTCTTTGCTATTATGAATAGTGCTGCAGTGAACATATGTGTGCATGTATAATATACTGATTTATATTCCTTTGGGTATATACTCAGTAATGGGATTGCTGGGTCAAATGGTATTTCCAGTTCTGAATCTTGGTGGAATTGCCACACTGTGTTCCACAATGGTTGAACTAATTTACGTTCTCATCAACCATGTAGAAGAGTTCCTGTTTCTCCGCAACCTTGCCAGCATTTGTTGTTTCTTAACTTTTTAAATAATCACCATTCTGACCGGTGTGAGGTGGTATCTCATTGTAGTTTGATTTGCATTTCTATAATGATCAATGATGTTGAGTTATTTTTCATATGTCTGTTGGCTACATGTATGTCTTTTTTTGAGAATTGTCTGTTCATATCCTTTGTAGAGTGGGTATACTTTTAACTTTAGTAGAAACTCCAAGCAGTTTCCCAAGTTGTACCAGTGTATTCACCCAAAAGCATTAGGTGAGAGTTTCAGTTGCTTCACATTCTCAATAACACTTCCAGTGAGTGAAGTCTTTAGCCATTCTGGGAGGTGTGTATTTATGTATCATTGTCATTTTAATTTGCGTTTCTATGGTGCTGATGATGCTCAAGTGCTTCTATATATGTTGACTGGCCATTTGGATATTGATATTCTCTTTTGTGAAATTTCTCATTAGATCTTTACCCCTTTAAAAATTTGATTGTTTGCCTTCTTTATTATTGATTTATAGTAATTATTTATATTATGTATTTTATATACAAAACTTTTGTGAGATATATGTATTGGGAATATCTTCTCCTGGTCTGTGGCTTATCTCTTAGTGTTTTAATCTTAATGGTGTCTTTTAGGGAACAAAAGTTCCTAGTTTTCATGAAGTCCAACTTATTTTTTTATTTAGTAGTTAAGTGCTTTTGAATATTAATTTAAAAAATCTTTGCCTACAGAAAAATCACAAATATATTTTCCTACATTTTCTTCTAGAAGTTTTATAGATTTGTCGTTCACTTTTTTTTGAGGCAGGGTCTTGGTCTGTCACTCAGGTTGGAGTGCAGTGGTACAAATACAGCTCAGTGTAACCTTGACTTCCTGAGCTCAAGTGAGCATCCTGCCTCAGCCTCCCTTGTAATTGGGACCATGGTGCATGCCACCATGTCCAGCTAATTTTTTGATATTTTTTTTTTTGTAGAGGTAGGGTCTTACCATGTTGCCCAGCCTGGCCTCACACTCCTGGGCTCAAAGGATCCTTCCCTCTTGACCTTCCAAGGTGCTGGGTTTACAGCTGTGAGCCACCACACCTGACTACCTTTCACTTTTAGATATGTGATCTAAAATTAATTTTTGTTCATGGTGTGCAATTGGGATTAAGGTTTTTGTTTGTTTGTTTGTTTTACTGGTTTATAGTGCTGTAGCACAATTAATTGAAAAGATTGTCTTTTCCTATCAGACTTGCAGTGGTATTTTTCATAAACTAAGTGACTGTTTATATGTGGATCTGTTTTTGGACTCTGTTCCATTGGTCTATTTGTGCATTCTTTTGTTGTTGTCACACTATCCAATATAATAAATCTTCAAGTCTGGTAGCGTCAGTTCTCAACTTTGTTCTTCTTAAAGATTGCCTTGGCTAGTCTAGGATCGTTGCATTTCTGTGTAATTTTTAGGAGCCTTACATCAATTTCCACAAAAAAACTTAATGGAATTTTGATTTGGTTTGCATTGTATCTGTAGATTAATTTGGGGAGAATTAGCACCATAGCAATATTGAGTCTTTCAAACCATGAACATGGTATATTTCTCCATTTATTTACATCTTAAATTTTTTTCTCAATTTTTAGTTTTCAGTTGTAGATGTCTTTATTCATTGGTATTTTATTTTCTTATGTTATTGTATAAGTGGTGTTTCATAAATTTTATTTTTGATTTTTGTTATTATTATATAGAAATAGAAAAATCTTGAGCTTGTATCAAACAACCTTACTGAGTTTGCTTATTCATTGTAGTTGGTATATAATCATGTTAACTGTTTTCTTTTTATCTTTATACTTTCCCACTCTCTTATTGCCTATTTTCCTGACTATAACCTTTAGTGTAATGTTGAATAGAAGTGATGATAGTGGACAATCTTCTTCTCTCTTTAACCTTGGGGGAAGTGTTGAACATTTTACCAATCTAATAAATAGATTGGTATTAGCAGTAGATTTGTGTGTGTATGTGTGTATGTATTATTACTATTATTTTTGGTAATAGTTACCTTTTATCAGATTAAGGAAGTTCCCTTCCATTCCTAGGTTACTAAGAGCTTTTTTTAAAAAATGATAAATGAATGTTAAATTCTATCAGATACTTTTTCTGCATCTATTGAGATGATCCTAGAATGTCTCTCCTTAATTTTGTTAATGTAGTGAATTACTTTAAAAAAAATTTTTAATTTCTTTTTTAAAGATGGGTCTCACTATGATGCTCAGGCTAAAGGGCGGTGGCTAGTCACAGATGGAATCGTGGTGCAGTACAACCTTGAGCTCCTGGTCTCAAGTGATTCTTCTGTCTCAGCTTCCCAAGTAGCTGGGACTCCAGGCTCACATCACTGTGCCTGGATATTACTTTGGTTTATTTTTGAATGTTGAATCAACTTTGTATTCTTGGAATAAACCTCACTTGATTGTGTATATTATCTTTATATATTGCTGGCTTTGCCTTGCTAAATTTTTTTTATTTTTAAAAGTTTTCATCTGTGTTCATGAGAGATGTTAGCCTATAATTTTCTTTTCTTGTGTCCATATCATGTATTTGTATTATTAGGCTGATGCTGGCCTTACACAGTGACTTAGGAAGTGTTTTCCTCTCTCACTATTGGCTAGAAAAATAGTATAAGATTGATTTCTGTTATTTTTAATCTGTATGATAATCTCTTTTTCTCTTTTTAAAATTTGTGAAATAGTCATCACAATAGAGTATGGTTGTCTTCTTTTGCAGCTGAAGAAACTGAAGCTTGTAGAATTTCAGTACCATTAGGTAGCTGGTGGTTACTGCTCTGTATTAAAAACCAACCTGTTTTACTTCGAAGCCTTTGCTATACGGTATACATGGAGGAAAAATGACTGTCCAGGTGATCATATGGAGATCTTAAAAAATACCAGAGGTTGTTCTTTTGGAAGCTTGTACACTTCTTTTAAAAACTTACTTCCTGTCGGTCTAAGAAGGACACTCTTGATGAATGCTTCTTAGTTGTTTGCGAGGGTTGTGGTTTAAAGTAGCTAAGCTTTATAATTCTGTTGGCTCTGTCAAATGAAAAGTCTATCCATTCCAAAACTGAACAAATCAGTTTTATTTCTGTGTAAGAACAAATGGTTACTTGGAATTTACTGGGATTTTTCTTTTTCCAAATCCACATAGTACTGGCAACATTTTTTTCTTTGATGTTAAGGTATTTCCAACATTTATTCTTTACAGTATATGATAGGTTAAGGGATTCCATTCATTATATACTGATAGGTCCAAGGATAAGGGAAAAACTTCATACAAAAGGGAAATATAAGGTGAGTTTTAAGACAAATCTGGTACCTTATTTTCCCACAAGCCCAAACATTCTTACTTTCTTATATAAGAAAAATGTTTGACTGTTATTTCATGTGGAAACATCTTTTCTTCCTTTAAGTGATGTAGAATATTTGCAAAACTATTCCTTGTTTTTGTTAGCAAAGAATTTAGGTTTTCTAACAGTTGTTTACTAATGATTTCTCATTCTGTAGCTATTTACATTTTTTTTCTTGAGGATTTTATTGGAAATGTTTGGCGTCTTTATGAGTTTTCAGCAAGTTTTGATGTGTTTAATCACTAAAATTTATACTGTGCCAATGATATTATTTTATTTGCTTGATATGAAAAACCTCAATAAGTTTGTCTCATTTCCAGTTAACTTAATTGGAACATTTGGCTCCCTTTGAAACCGCTTCTCATTTTTAAAGCAGAAGGTGTTATTTAGTGAAACCTACAAAAGAATAATGTTAGAGAAAAAAGTACTTTTTAGCTGAAAAATGTTCTGTATTAATAAATTTTAGAGCTAGAAACTTTTTCGAGAACTCTGTTAATCCTTGTGGGACTTTTGAAATTGCTATCTCAGTGGCAATATTTTCTTGACAAATAGAGTATTGAGTGCTTTTAATGATCCCTTATTAATTATATATGGCTCCGACAGTAGAGAGTTGAGTTTGGCTTAAAGGAATAGATACTATTTTTACCCATGGTCACCTTAAAAATTGGAGTTAAAGTATTGGCCTGCTGGTCTTTTTTCTTCTCTTTAGTTCTGCTAGTAATAGTAGGTTTTATTTGCCATTGTATAGGTTTAATTGGTTAACATGTGGCTGCTACTATTTAGTAAAGTTAATTTTTAGTATGAGAATTAAGAGTTTGATTTTGGTTTTTATATAAAGTGAAGCTATGGATTAATAGATTTAGTAGTTAATTATGCTGAATAACAAAAGTCTAATATTTGGATGATCAGTGTATTAGTAGAATTAGAAATACTTGCTCTTGAAGTTGTTTAAAAATTGAGATAGAAAAAGAGGAAGCTGATTTTATTAATGCTGTAAAACAGGAAAAATAAAAAAATTGAGGTATGCTATCAAAAGTAAGTATTTGGAAAGGAATATTTGAGTGGTAAATTACTTATGAACTGACAACCGTTAATTCTTTGCTTAAGATTAAAATCAAAGTATAATATTATCAAAACAAGCATAGAAAAGGCATGCCAGTTCCCCCCATATTTAGGATATTATTTTTCAAAACATTTGCTGAATTAAAAAAAGGTTACTTGAATTTCAAATGTGAATTTTCCTCCAAATGAAAATTTTCCCTTTTTCTCAGTGTTTTGCTAATGTTCAAGTGGCAGTAGGTGTGGGAAGCTGTTGCAAGCAATATCTCCCAAAAGCGAGCTTATTCTCCTATTGTAGATATCTGGGTATCATTGCTTTCCTTTCCTGCACTGTATCATGGTTTAGTTATTTTATGGAAATCTGTCAGAGTGAAAGAGCAAAAGGTCAGTTGGAAGAGAAAAAAGATGAAACTGAAACTAAAAGTGGTTAAATGTACTTACATTAGTTATCAATTACTACTTGTATATTATCCATGGTACATTTTAAATTTCCATTGACTTTTTTGTTGTTCTTTAGGTACCTTGCTAGGATTACCAATTTTGGTCATTATGAGCAGATGTGAGTGCCTATCATGTACATAACATTCTGTGACCATTCAGTTCATTCATTGTGCTCAAGTGATAATAACCAATTTTAATATTAATTTTGTAAAACATATAGACCTTAATGTTCCTCACAGATGGAACTTAACCTTCCCCCACAAATTTTGTTTTGTATATTTTAATTGCAAAAATAAAGGATTTATTCATATTGTAGTTACTTTCCATCAACATGAATGAATAATTTTCACTATTTTTCTTGTTAGCATTTTAAAGTTTTATTGAATTAGATGGCTAAATGAATAGTAATTATATTGTCTGCATTGTAATTATCTTTGATTTAGTTATTCACACCATGTCTTTACAACTGATAATCAAAATAATTTCAAAGTTTGAAAATTTTTAGCATAAAATTTCTGCTCAATTTTTATAATTTTAAAATTTCTTTCAAGTAATACATATATATAGTTAACAATAAGATAGTACCAAAAGGCTTAAGGTGAAAAATAGCAGTCTTCTTTTTAGTTCTGTCCCCCTCTACAGTCCTGCACCCCAAAAGCAATCACTCCTAATTTTTTCCCAATTTCTGAAGGTATTTACCTACATAATATAAAATAATATGGCTCTTCTACTAATTTTTTGGCCTAAGCATAAGTTTTCTTATTATAATTGAAGAATTAGCTCTTTTATTATGCCTCTCTCCATTCTTTTTCCATTCTCTTCTTATAGTTATGTCATGAATTTAAAATCTATTTTTGGTATTTACATTGCTTGATTATGGAAATACTGTTTATTTGTGAACTAAATAGTCCACTTTTTTTTTTCTTTTAAAGCATCCAGTGTTACTGTTAATAAGTATTAAGCTATTCTCATTTCTCTCTGGAAGTGTTCAAGATTTCCTTTACCCCTGGTGCTCACAAGTTTTGTGATGCTGTGCTTTGATAAGTGTCTTTTTTTCGACCTTTGTGCTGATATTCAATGGATCTTTTTATCTTTTAATTTTTTGGGAAAATTTCCTGTGGTTTTTTTTTTCCTTTTTTGTATTTTTTTTTCTCTTCCCTTTTTTTGATTCTTTCTGGGCTTCCTATTAGTTGACAATTCTGTTCCCTAGGTTAATTTGCCTAATTTTTAAAGTATTTTTCCTCTATAGTTTATATGTTAGGCTTTTTGTCTTATTTTTCTAGTTGGGCTTCACTTCAGCTTTCTGTCTACTGAATTATAAAAATTTTGTTATCATAGTTTTAATTTCTTAGAGGAGTTCTTTATTCTCTGTTCCCATTTTAATATTATGTTTTTAATTCAGGGGTACAGCATCTATTATTTTTCTGAGATTATTAATAAGAGTTTATTGATGTCATTCCTCCTGGCTCCTAATTTCTTTTGGCACATTTTGGTCTTTGCTTTTCTGTTGGAAGCTTTTGTCAGATTCTTCAAGTCTTAGTTCTTGCAAAAGCAGAATCTAAAATACCCTATCTTTGGTTTATTTGGAAGGTGATTCCAGGAATTATAATGAGAGAATAAGGAAGTGAGACACGGAAGAGAGGAAATCCAGTACAAGGTGTATTGATTTTGTGGGTTATCGTTTTGGGCGACTGGAGCTCAATACTGCTGGAGACTTTCAGAGAGACTGTGTAGAACTGCACTGTCTAATACTAATCAATAGCTACATATGGTTATTTAAATTAAAATTAAAATGAATGAAATTAAATAAAATTAGAGATTTAGTTTGCATTCATACCAGCTGCACTTTAAGTGCAGATACAGAACACTGAACAGTGCAGATATAGAACACTCCGATTCAGTCCAGTCCAGTGCAGATATAGGACATTTCCATCATGGTTTAGAACATACCTTAGAATTGTACCATGGAGGTTCAGGAAAGCTGACCTATTTATCTACCAACATCTGTCCCTTATTGATTTAAGAGTCGCTCCTAGAGTTACTGACTCCCTGTCACTTACAGCCTGTGCCACACAGGGGCTGTGTCGTTTCTGCTACCTTACTCATTTCCACTTGTTACCTATTAACACCAAATGCAGAGTTTCTCTAGTTCATTTTTTTCTAGAGACCCAAATCCTGGTCTTCTATCAGTCTGAGGAAAGTAGTCACTTGACTGAGTGTGGTGGAGGGAAGATAGGCTTTTATAAGTGTAAGTATGCAGATTTTTAGCCAAATTGCCCATAGTTTTTGGGGGAAATCTTACCCCAGTATCCCATGGCAACTGTTACATTCAATCTAAGCCTTTGGAGGATTCTGTGGAGTAAATTGACTTCTTATTCTTGTCCTTTACCACAGGCATTCTGATTTTAGTTTTCCCTGATCTGCAAATTACTACCACTCCGTAGCTTAAGAAAAATTATGATATATAGTATTTCAAACATGTGGAAAAGTATAAAGAAAAAATATGCTTGCAATTCATATAGTGCTGGGATAAATTCAACTCAGCCCTGATGGGTTTGTCTTTTTTTTTTTTTAATACTAGGAATCTTTTATTTATTTAAATTTTAGGAGACTTATCACCACCCAGTGATATCAAGGCTATGGGGTTGTTAACGTCTTTTTTCTTCTCCTTTGCTGTGTTTAGTTGGCTAATAGTTTATTGAGAATTTTTTGGTCTATTTGCATAAGAGATCTTAGCATATTATAATATTCTTTCTGTGTAACATTTGTCTGCATTTGGTTTTGATGTCCAGGTAACACTAGATTTATGAAAAATGTTTGTGTTACCTCTTTTTCAGTTATATGGAACAGTTTGTACGAACAAAACAGTTTGTACAAAATGTTCCTTAAATGTTTGGTTGAACTACCCAGTTTAGGCCTGGTTGCTTTGTGTGTGTGTGTGTGTGTGTGTGTGTGTGCGTGTGTGTGTGAGAGAGAGCGAGAGAGAGAAGGGGGGGGAGAGAGAGAGAGAGAGAGACATTCCTTCTTACTAGTTTATTGTTTTTCTTTTTCAAACACATTAAATGTAATTTTTTCAGTTAGAGTCTGTTAGTGATAAGTTCTTTATGTGTCTGAAAATTTCTTTAACTCTCACTCTTGGATGGTAGTTTAGCTGGGTATAGAATTCTGAGAAGCCTGTTTTGAGTTTTTTCTTCCTTAAATCTTTTGAACATTTTCCAAGTTTTTTCTTATTTTTAATTTGGCTTGATGACCATGTGGTTTGATATGTGGCCTGAATCTTAGTTAAGTATTAGGTCTATAGATTTAACAAATGAAAACTAATTTTTATAATTTGTTTCCTAGTTTTTATTTAGATACCAGCAATATTCATGATAAAAAGTACCATATAGTCTCAGATATCTTTAATTTTAATGGTTAGAATTGTGTTAAAATATTAAACCAGCATGTCTGAATCATGACTACATAATATAACCTATTGATTTAATTGGTTTGAGGTGGGAGTCCAAGCCTGTATTTTCTTTCAGTGCACTCAGATAATTCTAATGTACAGCCAGAGATTAAACAACATGAAGTTACAAATTGAACTGTAAATTCAGTGATATCCTAATACAAATCTCAACAGTCTTCTTCCTGTTTTGTTTTTATTTAAAAAGTTGGCAGCCTAAATTTAAAATGTATGTGGAAACACAAATCAATAGTCAAAGCAATAAAAAAGAAGTGCATCATTGGATTTATAGTTCCTGATTTCAAGATTTATTAAAAGACAGTGTGGTATTAGTGATAGGGTGGATATTATGGACAATAGACCCACACATACAATCCAGTTGGTTTTTGGCAAAGGTAATAGGGCATTTCAAAGGAGGAAGTAATAAAATTTGCAACAAATGTGCTGGGAAAACTGTGTAATATGTATGTAACAAAATGAATACTGACTCTTACCTCACATCATACAGGAAAGATGAACTTAAAGTGTATCATAGACCTACATTTAAAACTAAAAAAAGCTCTAAGACATCTAGAAGAAAACACAGAACACAGAAAACACAAACTATAAAAGAAAAAATTCATAAAGTATACCTTGTCAAAATTAAAACCTTTTGTTCTTTAAAAGTTATCAATAAGAAACTGAAAAGATAAGCCTTAACATAGAAAAAATACTTATAATACATATATTTGAGAAACAACTTATATATTGGATATATAAAGAACTCTTACAACTCAATGAAAAGAAAATAATTGACTCAATTTAAAATTGACATAATATTTCAATGCTGCTACCACACTCTAAAAGATTTGAACATGTTCCATTTTCATTCCTCGGAAAATAGTTTGGCAGTTTAGCATATGATACTGAAATTCTCTCCTAGGTATTTATCCAAGAGAAATGAAGACAGATACCCACACAAAAATTTCGTCATATGTGTTTATAGCAGTTTTATTCATCATAGCTCTAAACTGGGAACACCCAGATATTCTTTGCAGGTGAATGGATAAACAAATTGTGCTCTATCCCTACCAGTAGAAGGGAATTAACTATGAACACAGACATGGATGAGTCTTAAAACATTAACAAAAACATGATGCTAAATGGAGGAAGCCACATACAATAAAGTGTATTCTGTGTAATATCATTTATATGAGATTTTAGAAATCAAAAACTAATTTGTAGTGTCAGAAAGTAGATTAGTGCCTTGGGATAGTGGTAGGAGAGTTTGACTGCAGAGGCAAATGAGGTATCTTTTGTTGGTGATGGAAATGTTTTGTATTTTAATTTTGTTGGTTATCACACAGTTGTACAACATTTGTTAAAAATAATCAAACTGCACATTTTAAATGGGTGTATGTATATTTTATTCAACTTTATGTTACAGTTACTTTCTGCTGTGTATTACTGGGAATGTCTTTCATTACTTATATAGAAATAAGGCAAAAAAACTATACAGGTAAAAATATGGTAATAGTCACTTCAGATATTTTATGTGTGCCTATTAAAGCAAACAGAATACTAAACTTGTTTTATATATGTTCAATAAACTGCTGAACAATAATAGGATGCAATGGCCCTGTTGTTAGACTGTTGGAGTAAGTGTAATAGCAATAACCTACCTTCCATTTTACCTTCCTTCCTTTCCCTCTCCTTCCCTTTGTTTCTCCCTTCCTCCTTCACTCCCTTCTCTCCCTCTTATGCCTATCCTTATTTCCCTTTGCTGGTGACAGTGCAAGTTGAATTTGTACACTGATCTAGACTCAGATTAGTTTAATAAATTTTTAAAAATATCAAGCTGAATGAAGAAGGAAAATTAAAATTTTACAGTACCTGAAACTAAAAGGTTAAACAAATGGATTAATCTGTTTAAAAAATGTTACATTTTCTGCGCATCTAGAATTCAGTTAAGAAGATAGACTGAAAATTGCAGTTTACTGGATGATCTTAGGAAAATTACTCTGTTCCTCAGTTTTCTCATTTGTAAGACAACAATAATAATATGTTGAAAGGATTAAATGAGCTAATGTATTTAAACTGCTGGCACATAGTAACTACTCAATAATTATTTGCCTGTCATCATCATGGTCATATTAAGAGTGAAATTTCTTCCACATCTGACCATGGCTATTTTAATATATGCGTTACTAAGCAATATAATGTATTTTAAAGAAAAATATGGTGATATGCCACTTTCGAAGAAACAAAAAAGATGTGCATTGTAAATTTTAGATCATAGGTGAAATTGTACTTACTGTCAATTCATTAGGTGCAAGCAATAAACATTTAGATAGGAGCATTGTTAGAGTTTTTGACTGCTTTCGTACATGTCAAAATGGCTTTGAAGACATAATTGCGGTTTTCATATTTTTCATACTTTAGCATTTTGGTACATGCCATATTAGAATGTATCTTAGACATTTGATAAGTGTCAAGATTTCCCCCTTACTCTGTCATCTAGCATATATTGAGTACCTGGTATATACCAGATGTTGGGGATATGACAGTGAACAAGACAATCTAGATGCCTCTGTCATGGAACTTAGATTTCATTGTTGGGGGAGATGCTGGTGGGGGAAAGATTGGACAAGACAACACGTAAAATAACAAGATAACTTCAGATAGTAATAAGTGATGAGAAGAAGAACATGGGATGATGGGGGTAGAACATACCTGGAAGGACTAATTTAGGTGTGTGGTTATAGAAAGCCTTTGTGAGATGACATTTGAGCAAAGACCTGAATGATGAAGAGTCATGAAAATCTGGGGGTGGATTTTCTAGTCAGTGGGGACAGGAGTTCAGCTGCATCTTAGACCCGATGAGCTTGATATATTTGAATACTTACAAAAGATGAGTATTGCTAAAGGATGGTAATTAGGTAGAAGACTAATAAAGTAGAAGAGGAGGGTGGAAAGATAGGCAGGACCTATCTTTCACAGATAGCCTTGGGCATCATTTCTTACTGAGTCTGTGAAGCTTGATGCTGTAAGCAAAGAGAATTATGGAAAAGAAGTGGTTGGTATTAACGGTGTGGCTTTTAGGAAACAGGCAAAAATATCCTGGAAGATTTTTATTGGGGGTTTAGAGGTATAATAAAATAAATAATCATTAACTTTGTATGCCATGGGGAGAAATCAGGTCTGATTATTGACTTCTCTTTAGGGAAACATCAATTTGTAAAATGTGTTTTGAAAGTAGCAGAGGAGCTAATATGGGCATACTACTCTTTCCCTCCCATTAATTCTTTAGACGACTTCTTTGATATTTTACTGTGAGTGTGGGATTTTCCCCCTGTATATATGATATTTGTGATGAAGAAAAGCAAATAATTTAGCTAGAGTTTAACACTTTTTTTTTCTACTTTTTGATCAAAACATAAATAGTATTTGGATACCGTATAGTAATATACAAGGAGAAGCGACCGGAGAGAGCTTGTTTGGTTAAGATCACTCATTTAAGTAGATTAGAAAAGTGTACCTACGGAGAAGCATCCCTTGGAAGATAAGACTAGGTTATTTTATTTAGCCTTCTTCTTGGTTGCTATGGTTTGGATGCTTGTCCTCTTCAAACCTCATGTTGAAATTTGATCTTCAGTGTTAGAGGTAGGACCTAATGGGAGGAATTTGGGTCATAGGGATGAGTCCCTCACAAATAGATTAATGACTTCCATTGGGGGTGAGTGAGTTTTCCATTAGTTCCTGGAAGAGCTTCTTGTTAAAAAGAGCCTGGCACCTCCTTCCATCTCTCTCTTGCTTCTTCTTTTGTCATGTGGTCTCTGCACACTGGCTTCCCTTCACCTTACCCCATGAGAGGAAACAGCTTGAGGCCTTTCCTAGATGCAGATGTCCATTCTTGAACTTTCCAGTCATCAGAATCATGAGCCAAATAAATCCTTTTTCTTTATAAACTACCTAGCCTCAGGTATTCCTTTATAGCAACAAAAAATGGAATAAGACATTGACTAAGTCCTTTATAAATATATATAAGTATTTAAGTGTGTTTTTTACATATGGGGACAGCTTAGAGTCTCAAATATTAGACATACCTAAATGTAATACGTGGCTTCTCGACTGGATTCTATAAGCAGTGCTATAAAGAATGTTATTGGATGAGCTGACAAAATTGTACCAGTACAGTAAATCTGATGCAAATATTTAGTGATGTTGATTTTTCTGGAGTCGATAACTATAGTGTGGTTATGTAAGAGAATATTCCTAATCTTAGGAAATTTACATTGAAGAATTTAGGGCTAAAAAGCATGATGTAAGCAACTGACACTAAAAAAGTTCAGGGGTGAATAATATATATATTTTATATATATATTCATATATATATAGAGAGAGAGAGAATGTAGGAGTATGTTAATAATAAAAGAAATGGGACAAAATTTTAACAATAGATGGATCTGGATAAAGGACATATAGGAGTTCTATGCACTAATCTTATTTTTGCAGCACTTCTGTAAGTTTAAATTTTTTTATGTCTAAATAAAATGTTAAAAATGGGTTAAAGGTATTTTTTGTTTAAAAATAATTTCAAAATGTGGCTATATCTCATTGGTAGAAATACTATCAATTCTCTGTTGAGTTTCTCAAGCAAAATGCCAATGGTAGTACAATTATTAAGTGTTAAATGTTGAATTACAAACTAATATTTTTTGAATCTAGAGGTAGGAAAGATTAGTGTGGATTGGATGTTAGAACTATGAAAAAAAAGTGCAGAGTGGTGGGGTAGGTAAGAGAAACTGGAAAGAATAAGCTGGTTGAGAATTCAGAATTGGAGAAGGTAAATTTAGTAGTTACCCATGTAAATGCTACCATTGTGAAGCAATGTTTTGTAGTCTTTTGCAGTCTTCCTGAGGATACTTACCATATTTTATTGATTTTTAACATGCACATTTTTTTCCACATTAAAAAAATATCTGAAATCAGGATGTACCTTATAATCAGTGGCATCTGATAATTAGCGTCGGTGTGGATTAAAGTCAGCTTTTCCATAAAAGATTTGTGGTTTTGCCTGTAACCTGGGGGCATTACCAGTAACCTGGAGGCACTACCACTTTTCTTCTGCCAGTAACGTGGGAACAGTACCAACCTGAAACTATTTTAAGTTATCTTTTGTGTTTGAGTACTTGGACCACCCTAGTGTGAATTCAGATTACAGATTTGTGTGTGTTCTGGCTGGTGGTTCAGGTTTGGAGAGGAGATAGCACCTCCCTCCCACATGCCACTAGTGCCAAGATTAAGAAGACAAATTTCTGTGCTGTTGCTTTCCATGTAATAGGTTTATTTCCCCTTTACTCTTACACCTTTTTTGTCACAGTCTTATTATGGGGGTTCCTGTTAGACTACTCATCTTGGACATTTTTTCTTTGTTTTCAGTTATATATGAAAATAATGGTGATAAAATACTTTTTTTCCTGGCTAACTTCGGTGTGCTTGCTTTTTGGATATGTGTTCTTAATTGTATTATTCCTATGCATGGTTTCACAGATATCTTTAATCTCACCCTATCCATAGGAATTCTAAAGGTAAAATAATACCCTACATTGATAGCTCCGTCCATTAAGTCATTTTTCTTGGTGACAAACTGTAGCATAAAGTCATAGTCAATTTTTGGTTAGGAGGACCTTATAGAAGAGATGAATGAGCATACATACATCCTGGAGTTAGTCCAAGTTTTGCATTCTCTGAAGCTTACCTCTGTAACTTAACCTTTCTGAACTTTAGTTTCCTCATCTAGAGAATTGTTTATGATATGACTGCTGTGTTAATGTTATTGTGCTCCTTCAATGAGATATTGTGTATAAAGATTTAATGTGGGCTCTGGCAGAGATGTGATGCTGAATAGATGATTTATTTTTTGATTGATTGTGATTGCCATTATTTTTGGTTTCCTAAGACATCTTCTTCCACCCAGTCCCTCTTGTTATGGAAATATATCTTGTCCAACCATCCCCTCCCACCAGTCACAAGAGGGGTGGGCATGTTATTCATCCTGGCCAATTTAGATTAATCTCCTAAATATAATGGTAGGTTCACGTCTGAGTGGGCATGTGACCAAAGTTCATCGGAGTCTTTTCCCATTAGTACTGATATACAGGGAACGGGGGAAGAAAACCTCTCTACCAGAATTACAAAGGTTGGATTTAGATCCAAAGCCATTGGCAACTACCGTCTAATTCCATATGGAGAAGTCTGCTTAAATAATAAAGCTAAGGAGAAGCTATCAAGGATAAGAGATGGAGGCTGAGGGTTGGGGAGGGAGAAAAAGAGAGGGAGGAGAGAGACAGAGACTGAGGGAGATCCAGTTCCATTTTTTAAGGCTGTCCTTTCTATAGCTCTTCTTTCAGAGATATGCCAGTCTTCTTTCCAGCTTTGTGAACTAGTAAATGCCTTTTTAAAAAAATGTGGTTTAAGTTGGATTTCTGTCACTTGCAGTGAAGAGTTCTGATGAATATAATGGTGTTATTTGCCCAAAGAACTTCTTGCTCAAAGAACTGCCTATATTGCTTTCTTGCTAAATTGTTAAAGACTAATATATACATATATTACATAGAGGATGAATGCCTGTAAAAAGAAATAAAAATTATGATTTTTTAAGGAAGATCTCTGAGTTTAAGATTTTTTCCATGTCACATTATTATTTTTAGTTATGCTATAGGGATACTGTATTGCAAGCAAACATCTATTTAGATGTACAAAGAAAATTTGCAGTCTTAATTTTAATTAGAAACCATTTACCACATTTAGAAGCTCTGATTAAAGATATAATGGGTAAAAGGGATAAAGTTACATTTGCAGTTATTTGTTTTTAATCTTTAATGTCCCTGCTTCTTATGAATCTCAGATAGAATGAGCAGGGCCCAGCTTGTCTGAAGCTTAAGAGGTGACCCAGAATATAATTGAGAGGACTAGAAAGGTGTATTAGACTATTCTTGCATTGCTATAAAGAAATATCTGAGATGGAGTAATTTGTAAGAAAAGAAGTTTAATTGGCTTACAGTTCTGCAGGCTGTACAGGAAGCATAGTGCTGGCATCTGCTTCTGGGGAAGCCTCAGGAAGTTTTACTCATGGCGGAAGGTGAAGCGGGAGCAGGCACATCATGTGGCCAGAGCAGGAGCAAGAGACAGAGTCTGGTGCAGGAGGTGCCACACTTTACAATAATCATACCTCAACAGAACTCACTCATTATTGCAAGGATAGCACCAAGCCATGAGGAACCTGCCCCCATGACCTAAACCCCTCCCACCAGGTCCCACCTCCAACACTGGGGATTACAATTCAACATAAGATTTGTAGGGGACATCCAAACTACATCAAAGGGCAATGAATCAATGTCAGCATTCACAGCTGGTAAAAACAGTATTTGTATTCTTAATTTGGTTAGTTAGTCTGGATAGGAGCCAAAGATCACAACATGGCCATATTCACGTGGAAGTTTGCAATTTGATTAAGATTTGAGAACATGTCAGGGAAGGAAAGAATTTCCTTTAAAATCATCCTGCACACTGAATACCTAAAGTGGTAGAAATAATTTGTCATGGCATGAGAAGCTAAGAAAAAGTTAGTCATTCTTCTAAGTTCAAGGATGGCTGTAGAGGATAGTGCATGAATGACTGTCCTGTCTACTTCTGTTTTATTTCATATATTTTTTAGAAACAGGATCTTTCTCTGTCCCCCACACTGGAGTGCAATAATGCGATCATAGTTCACTGTACCCTCCAACTCCTGGGCTCAAGCTGTCCTCCTGCTTCAGCCTCCCACGTAGCTAGGACTACAGATGTGTGCCACCACACCCAGATAATTTTTTATTTTGTAGGGACAGGGTCTTACTATGTTGGCTAGGCTGATCTTGAACTCCTGGCCTCAAGCTATTCTCTTGTCTTGGCCTCCCAAAGCACTGAGATTACATGAGTGAGCCACCATGCCCAATTCTGTTTTCTTTTTTGAGGCACATTAAGTATTTACATTTTACCTGGAGTTTGGAAAAGTAGTTTACTTGGACATACAAGATTTTTGTTTTTTAGATGGAGTCTTGTCCTGTTGCCTATGCTGGAGTGCAGTGGCATGATCTTGGCTCACTACAATCTCCTGCCTCAGCCTCCCGAGTAGCTGGAATTACAGGTGCATGCCACCAGACACAGCTAATTTTTGTATTTTTAGTAGAGAGAGCGTTTAACTATGTTGGCTAGGCTGGTCTTGAACTCCTGTGATCCACCCGCCTCAGCCTCCCAAAGTGTTGGGATTACAGGCGTGAGCCACTGCACCTGGCCAAGGTGTGTTTTTAAAGTAGAAGATAATCCTGTAGATTGATTTAACCAGTTTTCTTTGCAAGTAATTGTATAGGAGAATTAAATGCAAATCCTCCTACTGATGTCAGATTTAGATAATGCCTTAGTATGATGTAATGTCTTAAATAGTGAACTGTTTGGTTATACCTTGTCCCATGATTTCCTTAATATATCTCATAAAGTTATGCAAAGAATGAGACTGAGATACTTTACTGTTAGGCACATAGACATTTATGTAACATTCATTTTTAAAAATTTGAATACCAATTATGTGTAAGGTACTAGGATAAACGCAAAGGATACAAGAAGTCTTTGCCTTAGGCCAATGCATTCTGATAGAGTGTTAAAATAGTCACACAAATATCTGTTACTCAAAGCATTAATTACATATGCATTATATATATTAAGTATATAAACATTATGTATATTAAGTGCCTGGTGCTGAGTATCAACTAAGTGTTTTAAGATCAGAGACCATTTGGAGTTTGTGATGGTTAATTTTATGTCTGAACCTTACTGGATCATGGGATGACCAGATATTTGGTCAAATATTATTCTGTGTTTCTATGAGAGTGTTTTTGGATGAGATAGATTGATGAGTAGAGCATAAAGGCTAACTCTCCCACATATAAGAGAGAATTCTTTCCTACCTGACTGCCTTCAAACTGGGACATTGGCTTTTTACCTGCCTTTGAACTTGAACTGAAACATTGCTGCTTCCTGGGTCCCAAGCTTGCTGGCCTTCAGATGGAAACTATACTGCCAGCTTTCTTGATTCTTAATGCTTCAGACTTGAACTGAAACTAAACCATTGGTTCTCCAACTTGGTACCACAACTCTGTACATCTTGGGTCAGCCTCCATAATCACGTGAGCCACTTCCTTATAATAAAAAATCTCTTTACACACACACACACACACACTCTCATACACACACTATTGTTTCTGTTTCCCTAGAGAACTGTAACTAATACAGGGTGACTTGGAAAGGCATCACAGAGGAGATGGAATTTAAGCCAGAGGCTAAACTATCCTATAAGCAGGATTTCGGTAGATAAAGATGGTGAAGAAAAACACTCCAGGCAGAGGAAATGGCGTGTGTGTTGGAAGCAATCTCAAGTAGTATAATTTGGCTAGAGTTCAAGATGTTTATTGCATTTCAAAAGAGTTGTGGGAGAACACCAGTTTTACCACAACCTGGCTAGTACTGGGGGGTAGTGTGGTAGTGGCAATGGCAGTGTGCATGTGACTTTTTAAAAAATATGACTGTAGCAGGTTGATTGATTATTGGTTAAAGAGGGAGTCTGCTTTCTCAGCATTCTAGTTAATCTAACCTGAGATCATTTTTCATTACCCTACTATGCTCTAGTCCAGGGGAGGGGAGGGTTATAGTCAGAAAAAAAGACTGTAGAAATGTGTATATATATGTGTGTGTCTTGCTATTTGTACTGGTTCTTGTAAGTTGCAAAGTGAATATGATGACATTCTTCCCTTGGCCCTATTTTTAGCTTGCTTTTCTCTTAGTGGACCTAAGTTATGAAATAGCAAGGGTTTATATGACTTTGAAATTCATGTTTTTAGCTGGGCGTGGTAGCACGTGCCTGTTGTCCCAGCTACTCAAGGTACTGAGGCGGGAGGATCATTTGAGCCTGGGACCTCCAGGCTGCAGTGAGCCATGCCCGCACCACTGCTTTCCAGCCTGGGCAACCCAGCTAAACCCTGTCTCAAAAAAAAAAAACAAACCCAAGAAATTCATGTTTTATACCCCCAGATTTAATTGCTTACTTTACGTATTTGACTATCCATTTCCTGGGATGATTGATACCCTAATGTGGTGCCAATGTAGAACGGCAGTACTGTTTAGTAGAACTTTCTGCAGTGTCCAGTGTGGTATCCACCGGCCACACATAGCTATTGAGTCCTTGACATATGGCTAGTGTGGCTGAGAAATGGAATTTTAAGTTTTTTTTTTTAATTTTAGTTAATTTAAATTTGAATTGTAACATATGGCTAGTGGTTACTGTATGAGACATTGCAGCTCTGGAGCTTAAGAAGTTTTGGCTTGTTTCTAGCTCTCTGGTGTTAAGAAGGGCTGACCAAGCAGTATTTTCACTCATATTTAAAATATAATATTATCTTAAATGTACTTAAATATTCTGTTGGTGATTACACTGCAAATGAATTTTGATATTGCCAATTCTTCAGTAAAATTAGGTATTTATTAATTGATTGTTTATGTTCTGCCTCATTCCAAATAAAGATTGTATGTGAATGATAGGAAGTGATATATTAAAGGTACAATTATTAAAATAATGATAAAAGAAAAAGAGCCATGTAGCAAATGAAGTGAGAAGAGAAACAAGAAAAGGGGAAAAATCTAGGAAAGTCTAGTGGAGAGTGGCAAAAAATCTATTTGTGTCAACTGGCAGATACAGTAAAAAAAAGAAATCCAATAAAAAAATAACATTTTTACACAATGAGACATGCTATTGAGTCAAGAGAGAAACTTTTTCCAAAGATGAAACACAAGGAGAAATTTATTCCATTCTGTAAGATTTGTTGAGTAGTATAGTGAATGGCATTGTTTAATAGCAATTTTACAAATAGTAGAGACATTTTTGTCATATATTTACATCAAATCTTGGTAAAAAAAATTCTGTGAAGAGCTAAAGCCTGCCAATAACCATGTGAGCGAGCTGAGAAGCAGATTCTGTAGACCTAGTTTAGTCTTGAGATGACTGCAGTCCTGGCTGACAGTTTGATTATAACCTCATGAGATAACTTGAACCAGAGGCACTCGGCTAAACCACTTTCAGATTCTTGACCCACAGAAACTGAGATAAAAAATGTTTGTTGTTTTAAGCTGCTTAGTTTTGGGGTAATTTTTTATATAGAAAGAGCTAACTAATACATACTTATTATGTTATGACTTTTTTTAGAATGGAGGTGCCTGGTGTTAAATGATGAATAGATACAGCTTTCTAAACCTTCAAATCTTCTTTATGGAAGTACATTTATAGCCTTATATATTTGAGGGTGTAAATATAGTTAGGAAAAATTTTGACATTAAGTATTTTCACTAGCCAACCTAAATGGCATCTGGCCATTTGAATGAATGAAAAATAGCTAATAACAATAGATAACATGTATTGAACTCTGTTTCTGTTTCAGAAACTATGCTAAGCATGTTGTGGACATTATATCATTTAGTCCTTACAAAATTGTATTGGGTACTTCAGACTTTAAAACCAAATCTCTTTGACTCCAATTTAGCCAGTGTGCTAACCATACTGTGATCAGATAACTTCTCAGGTATAGAAATTCATGTGTTAAACATCTGAGGGATTCTTAAATTTTGATGGATGCTGGAGACACAGTGGTGAGCAAGGTGAGACACAGCCTCAGGTCTCATGCCACTTACAACCTTTTGAAATACATAGACATTAATATAATAAATACATATTTACAGACTGAGGTCATTACTATGAAGGTGAGTTCTAAGACCTTTTAATAAAAGCAGAAGTTTCTGGTCCAGGCACAGTGGCTCATGCCTGTAATTCCAGCAATTTAGAAGGCTAAGGTGGGAGGATCGCTTGAGGCCAGGAGTTTGAGACCAGCCAGGGCAATATAGTGAGACCCTGCTGCTACACAAATTAAAAAAAAAATACCCATTAGCTGGGAATGATGGTGCACACCTATAGTCCTAGCTACTCAGGAGGCTGAGGCAGGAGGATCGTTTGGGCCCAGGAGTTTAAGGCTACAAGTGAGCTATGATTGGGCCACTGTACTCCAGCCTTGGCAATAGAGCGAGACTCCATCTCAAAAAAAATTAAAAACCAATGAAAGCAAGTTTCTATTGTAGAAGAGTAACGGTATTCTTACAAACTGAAAGAAAGGCAACAAGGTTATAGCACAGAAAACAAAAAGAAAAATGGTGTGAGATTAGGCTGGAAAGATGCATGGGCTAGACTAGCACGGCCTTGAAAGGTGATGTTTTATTCTACTTCCTAAAGGAAGCTATCGAAAAGTTTTTGTTTAATAGATATTATGTTAAGGTTTTCTTTTGGAAAAGATCATTGTAGTTTAAATATGTATATTGTAGACATACCATAGTGGTTATGGGGAGACTATTAGGAAGCCTTTGAAATAACCAAACAAAAAAGAAGGGCTAAGTATTGGCAAAAGTTTTTTCAGAAATGGAGAGAAATAGACTTGAAAGATGGTTACAGGATAAAATCAGCAGTACTTAGTGAGAAGATTGATTACCAAGGGGTTGGGGAGAAGGCATTGCTAAGAATGGTGGAAGATTTCCTACTTGCCTATCTGTGTGTATGATAATGCTAGGTATTTATTAAAGGTACAGAACATGAATAGGAAGGGGGACACGTTTGGTGGTAAAACTCATTAGTTAACTTTTGCTGAATTTGAGATATGTTTGAGACATCCAAGTTTGGAATGTTGAGAAAGATATACAGGTTGAACATCCCTAATTTGAAAATCCGAAATCTGTAATGCTCCAAAATCTGAAACTTTTTGAATGCCTGCAAGATGCTTGAAGGTCATGCTCAAAGGAAATCCTCATTTGGAGCATTTCAGATTTTGGATATTTGGATTAGGGTTGCTCAACCAGTGTAATGGAATTATGTTATTCTAAATTCTGAAATATGAAACACTTCTGAGCTCAAGCATTTCAGATCAAGATACTCAATCTGTCTTAGATTGGATCACACAGAACTCCAGGCTGGAGGTAAGAATGTTCAAGGAATGGGCAAATATATGGTAACTGATGTAATAGATAAGAATGCCTTGTGAGAGGAAGTGAGAAGAGAAGAAGGCCTAGAAGTTGAGGAACTCCAATATTAACTGGCCAAACTGAAGAGGATAACCTACGAAGTATATAGTAGAAGGATTCTTTCACTCATTTGTTTATTTATTCAACAGATATTTATCAAGTGCCTATTATATACCAGGCACAAATATAGGATCCAGGGATATAGCAGGAATAAGATAGTTAAGATCTTTGCTCTCATGGAACCTAAACTTTAGTAGAAAGTATGTAAATAAACATAAATGATTTAGATAGGTACAGGTATTAAAGGAAATAGAAAAGGATTATGTGACTGAGGAAGGGAAGACTAGAAGAGGAACAAGGCTTTTGAGGAAAATCAAGAACTTCCTTCCTTTTAGCCATGCTACTGTTGAGGTATCTATATCCAAGTCCAAGTGATTAATAGGGACTGCTGCATGCTAGTAAATAGCACCACCATTCACCCAAATTGGCAGGCTCAAACTTCCAGCGACTAACTAACTTTCCTTCCTTCCTTCCTTCCTTCCTTCCTTCCTTCCTTCCTTCCTTCCTTCCTTCCTTCCTTCCTT
>NW_012106463.1:1788006-1842168 GCF_000951045.1 Mandrillus leucophaeus | reverse complement strand
CTCCTCTCCTCTCCTTTCCTTTTTCTCTCTCTCTTTCTTATACCCAATATTCAGTCCATTAGCAGCTCCTGACAACTCCACCTTTAACATTTGTGCTCAGTATGATTACTTTAATTACATGCACTAGTTCTTTAAGCCACCATTTTCTCTTGCCTAGATTATTAGAGTAACCTCTGTTCTGGTCTCCCAGCTTCCAATCTTGTCCCCATGTAATCTGGTGTTCACATTGCAGCCCGAATGATCTTTTAAAAACCAAAATTCCTTGATCATATGCTCCAGTTGTTTCCTATAATATCGACACAGTTTACCACGGCAATAATGCTCTATATGATCTAGTCACTTTTTTGACTTCATATTAGAATGCTGTTTCCCTCTACTTCAGCTTCACTGGCCAAGACTCCGCTATTCCTTGAAGATACCAGTATTATTCCAGACTTCAGGGCATTTGCATTTGCTGTTTTTTCACTTGGAATGCTCTTCCCTCGTATTTTCACTTAGCTTGCTCCCTCACTTCATATCAGTCTCTGTTCAGCTGCAATCTTATGAAAGAGGTTTTCCCTGACCACCCTATATAAATAAGCCTTCTTTGACACCTGCCTATCATTCTGTATTCCCTTAGCCCGTTTTTATTTTTCATTTCACTTATCTAATATGTTCTTGTTTATTATTTTTTCTCTCCCTCTAGAACGCAAAGACCTTGTCTGTTTTATTAATGTCTGCATCCCAACAGCTTACGATAATGCCTGGTACATAATGTGTGCGTTCCTTAAACATTTTTTTAGTGAATGAATGAATGAATATATAAGTCTGGAGCTCAGAGATTTCAGTGCTGAAATGTAAATTTAGTAGTCAATAGTATATATATGGTCATTTAAACTATAGGAATGGATGCAATTATCAAGAGACAGCATGGAGCCAAACCAGAAAAGGGACCCAGATTCAAGCCTTTGGCTGCTTTTTCATTTGTAAATCAGACTAGAAGGACCCAACAAGTTAGGAGGAAAACCGGGAGAGATATGTCATTGAAACTAAGAGAGGAAATGTTCTAAGGACACAGCTTTGTTGAATAATGCTGACAGGCTGGATTAAGATGTGTTTGTAAATTAGCCATCGGATTTGCAAAGATGAAGATTGTTTTGTGGCTTTTAAGAGTCATTTCAGTGGAGTAGTTGGGATAGAAATCAGACTGGAGTATGACAGGTGAGGTAGGGAGAGTGAAGTAGACAACTCCTTTGAGAAGTTTTGCTGTGAAGAACAGAGAATTGAATGATCATTGAAGGGAGGAAATGTAATCAAGAAAGGACTTAAGTATTCCTCCAGAGTTTTCTGAATGTGCAATTCATTCATCTTAATTATCTCCCCTTGAGGTCTAGCTGTCATCAGTTAACTGGAGGATTGATTCATAATCCCTTTTTGCAAGGTGGCAAAGCTTACCTTCCTCCTCAAACCTTGTATCTACCAAGGTTCTCTTTCTTCTTTAATTTCATTAGAGTCCTTGGTAAATGATTCAGATTTGTTTTCATTATAACTCTTCAGTAAATTAAGCCTTTGCCTTTCTTGCTGATTTTACTGTATTGTATAACTATCATAGATGATTTCAAATGTTAATAGTGATAGAAACTGTAATAATATAATACTAACATATATTGATATTTACTATGTATGTGGGGCCTTTTGAAGAAATTTACATTTTTTTTTCTTAATATTCAAAACAACCATGGGAGGCAGGTGCTATTATTATCCTTAGTAGAGGATCTAAGGATCTGAGTTTCAGAGGGCTTAAGTAATTTCCTCAAGATCATATAGTTGTAAGTGGCTACAAGTATGGTTGTAGAAATTTTGCTCTTAGCCACCATGCTATTCTGCCTTTAAGTTAACAAAGTAAATGTTTCATTTTCTAATTATACTAAATTAATATGCCTTTGGTGAATTGTTTTGGTAAAGTTAATACTTCTTTTTCTCCACTTTTTATCTATTATATGAATTTATGTCTTGGACAGGATTGTTGGTAACTCTATTATTTTTACAATAATCAAATTTTAGGGCTAGATGGGACATTTAATTACATAATGAATGGAATAAAAATCTGCTAATCAGATAGACCTGTTTTCTAAATTGCATTTTTTTTCTCCTTTGTCTTTTGGCCTACTCTGTTGGCTGTGAACTTTATTTTAAAATTCATTTGTGCTTATAACAATAATAAGCACTATTTATTCCTTGAGTGGTTTTACAAACCTTACAAGGCTTACCATTTCCAGAGTGTCAGAGAAGCCGTAGCAGGTTTACACTTCTTAAATATACTCTTGGTTTTATGACATTCCATTTTGACAGTGATGAAGAGCATGCTTATAGGCATCTTTGAAAAGGAATGTTAGAACTGTTTATATGATAGTTCTACAAGTTTCTTACATTTATCTATTATAGAAAGATCTATCAGACATGCTTACTTTTCACAGAGTTTATAGTATATGCATATGTTTTAATGGTTTGTTATAAATAATATGCTTAACTGAGCTTAATAAGAGCTTTTAGTAATTTAAGTTTTGGGATTATTTTAAATTATGAATTTAAACAAGCTCTTTCATTTCAGGTGACTGGCTAAACCAACTGTGGCTGATAGTGTTATATAAAGTTGTTTTCTAGTTTTGAAAAGCTGAAAGTTTGTGTTTTTATGCTTTTTGTGAAAGTCACTAATACTTGTAATCTAATGAAAATGTTTCTACTGCTGCAATTGTGGAGAAATTTTGAAAACCTAGATTTAGTCAGTATTTTTCATGCTAACATTGTAAAGAATGTCAGAGGCCATGGAGAGAATCTTAAGGGAATCAGAGAAAAGGAAGAGGAAGTAACATTTTTAGAGTACATTTTATGTTCTAGGCAACTCAGTAATAGGGCAGTATATCATTTCATTCTCACAGAAGTCTTTCGAGGTAAATATTATAATTTCCCTTTTATAGATGAGGAAACTGAGGTTGCAAAGGTTATGTTGATAAAGATCACATAGTTAGTAGAACTAGGATTGAAATCTAGATCTACTTGATACTTAAGCTTCCTCTTACACTTGCTTTATGGAGTTGTTCTTGGGCCTTCTTAAACAGATAATTATTCTATGTCATAGCATAATTCTTGATAGAATTATCATATTTAAATTTTTATTTACTTAGCTATCATAAACATAAAAATACTATACTACTTTATAAGCTTGCAGATCTTTTGAATATAAAAACTAAACTGCATGTTGACTCATTTATTAGAGTTCTGTAGAATAATTAAAAGTAATTATAGCAAGTCTTTTTTAAGTATATGTAATCATTTGTATTATTTGAAAGCTTAGACAGCTTTTGTAGCATTTTGCTTCCAGACCATGCTCATTGATGCATTGAAGAGATACCCGTGAACCACCTTATCTACTCCCATACAGCTGATTTATCTTTGTAGCAGTCCCTGAGTCAGAGAACCTTCCCTACTACCTCTGCTATAGTTTTCAATAAATTGGGCAAGATCAAATGTTTCCTGGAGATAATTTCCTTGGCTTTTATATTAGATCCCTAGCAGTAAATATGTTATTGACTGATATGAACACAGTAAGAAAGCATCTCAAACCTTTTGTCGATCAGAGCATAGCTCAGTTGTTTTAGGAATTCCAGATAAAATGACAGTAATGCATTATTGTGATTATTCCCTTCTTTTGAAATGAATTTGAATATACATTTTTATTTTAAAAATAACATTTCAAAAATCACATTGTGCTTATTTTCACAGCGGCCTCTGGCCAAAAGCAATAAAGTTCTGTCCTGGGTGGAACTAGGCTAGTTGCAGTTTCTCAAATTTCCTTGATGAGATGTTTTGCTTTTGTGAAAATAAGTCATATTGTCCACTGCCACCTGTGTTTACTTCTCCATTTTATCTCCTCTTGGTTGCAGAAATTAGCTACTACATAATAAAATGCCAAGATTTTATAATTTTCTGCGTTTAAATTTGCAAGTAAAAAATTTTGTTGAAACATTTGTAAGATCAAACTAATGTGAGATAAATATGACTGATACTCAGAAGTTGATTAATCTAACTTTCAGTACTGTACCTATTACATAAAGTATGATTAATCTCCATGTGCAAGTGTATAAACAAATTTTGAGTATAAAATAATAATCTTAATTTTGTTTTATATTTAGTGGAGTGTTCAAATACTTTTAATAAAAACAACGAATGACTAAAATGATTGAATAAGTTATCAAATAGAGCTTTGTAAACTAGGGTTCATAGTTGCAAATAATAGAAATCAACTCTGGATATTTTAAGAACTAAAAAAAATATTGAAACGTTACTGAAAAGCTTACAGAATCACTGAGAGGGTTGTAGAACTAGGCTCAATAAAAGGATAAGAATAGGAGAGGTTAGGCAGCAAGTAGGACCACAGCCAAAATCACAGCACATCAGTCTGGTGAATACATGCATGGCTGCCACCAAAAATGAACACTCACTTGCCCCTCACATTAGCCAATGAATGCTGTCTCTTCCACTGCTACCTAAGAACCTTGATGTTGCTGCCATCAGTTTACAGACTGGATTCTCTGATACTCCCCTCTGCATCATTATCTCCCAGTTTAAACATGGGTGTTTCTGAGTAGCTAACCTAAGGTCACATACTAATACTGTAACTACAAGAATAGTTGGGGAAGTGAGTATTGGGTATTTTCAGATTGTGTGGAGAACTAAGCTCTGTGGTTTATCAACACTCCTCAGGTAGGTAATTTCTAAGTGTAGGAAAGTTCAGATGTTGGGTGGACAAAAATGTATAGATATCCACTACATTCCTTGTGATAGCATCTTAAGTTCTTTCCATTTCATTCTTTTATGAATTCTTTTAACATTATTGTTGCATAAGAGAAAAAGTCATAAATTATTTTAAAATTTTAGATTAAGAGACTTGGTTGGAGACATATTACTCTGGATGTTCTTAGATGTTTCAGGCCATTTCAACCTTATTTTAGTTATTACTTTAACAAGTTTCTCCAGAGTCGTGGTTGTGTTAATAGCAAACATACTAATAGTGCTATTTGAGCATTATCAGAGATCATAAACATAGCATTCTATCCCTTCTTCCAAAAGATATATCAGCATTTCCCTAGATATATCCTTATCTTTGTACCCACTTTGGAGAATGAACTCTAAAAGTATAATGGAAGGAACAAAAACTTTAGAGCCAGATTTGGAATCAGATGTGACCTCTGTTACTCTGTCATCATCATTTGGTATCTAACATTAGCTATTATTCTCATTTTAGATATGATAAAACTGAATTGTAGAGAGGTTAAGTAGCCCAAGACTTTTAAATGAAACATGAATGATTAAACATTAAAAAGTATCCAGAAAAATTAACGTACTTTTTTTTTCTAAATGTAGTATAAATATTTTTAGTGCATCTCAAGTATGCAGTGGCTTTGATACCCATATTCCAATTACAGGTGTCTAATTTTTTAACTTACGTACAGGAACAGGTAATCATGTTAGATCAGTTTGTCTCAGAGCCTTGTGTTTTATGTTTAGAATGTTGGGGAGATTTTGTTCGTATTCTAAATAACTGTTTGTTATATCCTTCCACCATCATTTAATATCTTAAAGTTTTAAAGCATTTTACTTTGAGTTTTTAACCTTACAACACCCCTTGTACTTGTGTAATGTCATTTTTACAGATGTGGGAAATTAGGAATATAGATTAAAAATGACATAGTTATAAGGCTATAGTTTAATTCTCACAGAGAAACTCAGTCATATAAGTTAAACATTTTTGTTCCCAAATGATAGTCATAGTAGTAAAAGAAAGTTTTGAATTTCACTTATTAATTCAGAAAGTACTTACTGAGCCCCTAGTGTGTTCTGTGCACTGACCTAAGTGCTGGAGATACCTAAGTGAATCAGACGATTTCTGCTTTCATGGCGCTTATATGCTTATAGAGGGAAGTAAAAAATAAATGTAAAAAATATTTTCACCTGTTGATAAGTAAGTGCTGTGGAGGAAAATTAAGCAAGGAAATTAGTAAAAGGGAATTCTAGGGGTTAGCAAAGGGGAGTTGTAATTTTAAACAGAATTGTTGAGGAAGACATCACTAGGAAGGTGACATCTGAGCAACAAAAAACCTAAAGGAGGTATGGGAGGGAGACATGCGGATGTCTTGGAGAAGAACATTATAAGTAGAGAGAAGAGCCAAAGTCCAAGGCCCTGAGAATGGAGCGTGTCTGACACGTTCAAGGTGAGGCAGGGTGCGGGTTGGGGGACAGTATGTTGAAAGCAAGGTAAGCAAAGGGAAGAGTAAAAGGAAATGAGAAGAAAATAATGAAAAAGCATACGAAAGTAAGTGATTATTTTCTTGGGTCTAGATTTCATACTGGTACCTAACTTTGCTAAATGTTTCTATTATTAATAGGAGCTGTTAATGCGCAGTCAACATATCAGAGAATGGGGTTTGGGCAACTATAGTTTAATGAGGCAATTAAATTGAGAACCATGGCTTTAGACTAGTTCAGTATGAAGAATAGATTAAATGTACTCCGAGGAACTGCCTTTTAAATATAGATTTTTGAGATTCATTTTAGTGTTTTTTTTTTCATGGTTAAACAACATGGAGAGGAAAGTAATGATCTTATAAAATAGAAGTGTTCAAGATAACTTACTAGGATGGATCACCTGTGTTTGCCAAACCAAACAGGGCAATTTAAAATACAGTTGTTCCTTGGCATACGTGGGAGATTGGTTCCAGGACTCTTGAATATACCCAAATCTGCACATACTCAGGTCCTGCATTAGACTCTGCAGAACCCACATATACAAGTTTCACGTCCTGAACTTACTGTATTTTCAGTCCGTGTTTGGTTGAAGAAAAGCCATGTATATAAGTGGACTTGTACAGTTCAAACCTGTGTTGTTCAGGAGTTGACTGTGTATCAGGTTAGCATACAGACCTGTTTTGTTTTGCCTACCATAAAACACTGATCTTTAGATCGATAACACAATTGCTGTTTTATGCATTGGTTCATATACACCTAATGAGACTGCTATTTTAATTTTCATTGTTAAGACACAGTTTTTAAATTCTTAGTACTTAAAATGTATATGAAAAATTTATTTTTCACAAATTGATATACCTGTTTTTTGAATAGTAGTATGCATATTGCTTTACAAAATGACAGTGTAAAAATGGCATTCAGATTCCCTTTTCTAAGATGCTTGAACATTTTGATTTTTACTGATTAGAAGTTTAATTGATATTAGTCAAAAAGGAGAAACAATGAGGAACTTACAGAAGATTCTCTAGAGTGTCAGTTGTATTAAAAGATTAGGAGTGAATATTTTATCTTGTAAAAAGATATCTCAGCCCCTAGGATGGTCTAACAGAAATGACAATAAGCTCCAATTCTATATATTTTAATTTTTTATTTTTTCTGTTTCTCTGTCTCCTGTCTTTTCCTGCACATTCTCTCTTTTACTCCCAACCTCTCCTGTTGATTTCTTTGGATCCATCAAAGTTGGAAATTGAACAGTATTTCTGATATGTTATATAGTATGAGTTCTGAAATCTTGGTGAATTAAATTCATGAATGCTACCATAGTGATTTTATTAAGGTGTGGCTTTTGATTACATGTTCTTCAGGCTAGAGTTATGGGAATCAACTAGTAGGTAGGCTTAGTTTGATTGTCCTGCTTTAACATTTGTTTTTCCTTCTTGAAATAACTTTCATGAAGTTAGATACAGGCTTTTGTACAGGATCATTTTGTGGGAAATGGGTCTGAAAAGTAAGCCATTGGTAGTGAAAAAAGCAGAGAGAAAATGAAAAAGAAAAAAAGATAAGAAAGATGTGCCTTTTAGCCACAAAACAGAAGTTTAAAAGACATGAAAGAATGAGATGTCATTTTTTTAGGAGCTCTAATTTAGCCATGAACACAGCCACCATTACTCCACAGAAAGGGAAAAAAGGGATTCTGTTTCAGAATTTGCTGTATTAAAAACCATTTGAGAAAGAGAACACTTTATTGAAAATTGAAAATTATTGACTAATATTCGATGTGAGGATATGCCTAAGTACCACCCGACTAAAAACAAATTAAGTGTAGTCTTGAGTCAAACATATTGTTTCATCCAAAATGTAAATTAAATTAGTTTCATATGGGTGTTTTTTTGTTTGTTTGTTTGTTTGTTTTTCTTGAGACAGGCTCTTGCTCTGCTGCCCAGGCTGGCTTACATGACATGTAGCTTTAGCCTCCCAGGCTCAAGTGATCCTCCCACTTCAGCCTCCTGAGTAGCTGTTACTACAGGCACATGCCACCACACTTGGCTAATTTTTATTTTTTTTTGTACAATTGAGGGTCCAACTATGTTTCCCAGGCTGGTCTTTAATTCCTGGGCTCAAGCACCTCCAGCCTCCAGCTCCCAAAGTGCTGAGATTACAGGCATGAGCCAATGCGCTCAACCAATTTTATATGTTGATAACAATCTTGCTGAACTTATTGTTTCTTATAACTTATAGGTTCTTCTTCTTGGGGTTACCAAGTAAATGTCATTTGCAGTGGTTACAATTTTTCTTTGTTTTCAATCTAAGATTTTGCTTTTTTCTCTGATTGTGTAAAGTTAGCACTTCTAAAACAATACTCTCAGCATGTATTGCATGATTACATACTTTTTCTTCTTATATTAATAAGGTGAAGTATATTAATTGAATGCTCAATATTGAATTAATCTTGAATTTCTGGAACATGTCATGTAATTCTATTCTTTTAAATGAGTTATTATGAAAAATTTTAACCATACAGAAAAGTTGAAATTTCTTCAGTGGAAATCTGTATATCCTCTGTCTTAATTTAACAATTAACATTTTGCTATATCTCCTTTTTTTTTTAGACCACTTGAAGCCATTTTCGCATACATTTTCAAGAATAAGGATTCCAATACAACCACAAAAACCTTACCACATCTAAGAAAATTAATACTGATTCTATATTATGTAATATCTGTTCTTTCTTTAAGTTTCCTCAAATATCCCCAAAATGTCTTTTATAGCTTTCATTTTTTTCCAAACCAGGCAAGATTTATACATTCATTACATGTGGTTATGTCTCTTTCATCTCTTTCAATCTAGAATAGCCCAACCCATCATCTTTTCTTCTGTTGGAAAGTTATACTAATATGCAGAGATGATATCATATTTTTCACTACAGAAAAAGCACTCATAAATATATATAAATGCATATCGATCATAATGCTTGAGAAGGAATGGGCATTGGACCCATACCTCTGCACTCTGGCTTGAAGGAAGATGAAAAGTTTCTAGATACAATAGAGGAAATGATAATTAGAGAAGTCCAGGAGACACAAAATCTATGTGACAAAGATAGAGTGTAGAGGATTGTGATACAAAGGGAGAGGTAAAACCTTTGAACCTGGAGCTATATAATAAATGTTAAAATTCTTCATACTGAGGTTGTGAAGCAGGACAATAGTGAAGAGGAGTAGTGAAGAAATTATAGGAGTATTAAAAATTATTACAAGATGTATCCTATATAGAGAGAATATCACAATTTCTGGTGAAAACTATCAGATATAAGGGAATGTTCTCTAGAACCGAAAGGTGAAGGGAAACACTTCACTGGCACTATGCAGAAGAAATGGGTTATAATTATCCACCACTGCACCTACCAGCCACGAATGGCTGTTTAAACTTCAGTTAAACTAGTTAAAATTACATAAAATAAAAAATCTAGTCCTTCAGTCACACTGGCCACATTTCAAGTGCTCAATAGCTATACATAGCTAGTGGCTGCCATATTAGAGTGTTTTCATCATCGAAAAAAGTTTAACTGGCCGTCACTGCAATAGATTCAATATAAAAGTATGCTGACTTTTAGGGTATGCATTCAAGGTTTGGTAGAGAGCCTTTTAAAACTGACCAAAATCCTTGATTGTTATTTAGTCTGGATGAATCACATAGGGGATAATGACAGTGAGGAAGAGAACACGGAAGCATATTTAGAGTCCTCACAAAAAATCCGGATGTGCTGGGAATAATAGGCGTTTGTGTGTGTGTGTGGATGTGTGTGTATTAGTTACTCCTTATTGGTGATTGACACAGTGGAACAATGAAGGAAGATGGTAGAAGACAAGTAATCTAGTTTTACCCGTGCTCTTCTCTCTTGCAAGGTAGAGGGCTAAGACTTGGATCCAGGCTGGAGGCCCTGAAACTGGGATTGATAAGATGTGCTTATTACTGTGTTCCTGAACTGAAGCACAGTTGAGGGAGGCCTGGGAAGCAAGGCATAAACACAGCCTTGATAAACAAAATGAGTAAAGGATGTGCGGTAAAGAGCTAAAAAGAGGATAGCTTGAATGTGTAGAAGGAAACTAAAGCTATAAGGAGTTAAAAGCTTGTTGAAGTAAGTGTTTTGGGGGTTTTCTGTGAATTAATAATTTTGAAGAAGAAACAGCCCTGGTGCGTGGGGCACATTTTCATAGAGATCACAAAGAAAAGAAGACCTCTTTTGTGCATATTTTCTTTCAGTATTTTTGGGCAAGGAGAATGATGTACTTTTTACTGACAGGAGTACAACTAAAATTGCCATTAGCAGAAATAAAGCCCAGTTATCATAAGGGAACTGAAGTCCAAGATTAATGAAGATTATAGAAAAGTACTTGATTGATTGTTCATAAACATATTCAAATATCCCAATACAGATGAATTTTGTCCTAGGGTATTGAGGTAATTTACAAAGGAGATTAGCAAACAGACTATGTATTTTTTAAAGACACTATACAGAATGAGAGAGGTTCTGGAAAACTGGAGATAGATACATGCCATTCTGATTTTCAGAAGGGAGAAATGAAGGTTCCACAAACAATAAATCAATTGGTTTGACATTCATCTTAGAGAAGATTAAAGGGGTGGGTTTTGATCATCTGAGAGAGATAGTAATAGTCACTAAGAGAAGATTAAAAGAGTGGGTTTTCAACACCCGAGAGAGGTAGTAGTGGTCATTAGGAGTTAGTATGGGCTCATGGTGCATAATGGTAACCGAATGACTTCTCAAATCCACAATGTACTAGTTGTGCAACATTGAGTAATTTGCTTCATCTATCTGGGTCTCAGCTTTCTTATCTTTAAAATGAAAATAAAAATAATATCTATTACATAGGGTCATAATAAAGAATAAATGAATTTATGTTTGTAAAACATTCAGAACAAAGTGTGATACATAAAAAGTGCAATGTCAGTGATAGATAAATAGCTAGAGAGATACCAACAGGCTGCCTGCTTTAATCAAATTGTAGCTCAGTGAGATGAAATGGCTAATGTGCCTAGATTGTAGCAGGTCTTTTAAAAAAATTGAGGTGAAATTTGCATAACCTAAAATTAACCATTTTAAATTATACAGTTCAGTGCTATATAGTATACTCAGTATTGTGTAACCATCATCTTTATTTAGTTCTATATTTTTGTCACCCGAAAAGGGAACCGCATATCCATTCTGCAGTAATTCCCTATTTCCCCCCAACCCTAGTCCCTGGCAACCCCTAATCTGCTTTGTGTTTCTATGGATATACCTATACTGATGTTTCATATAAATGTACACATGCAATATTTGACCTTTTGAGTCTGATGTCTTTTACTTTAGCATAATGTTTTCGGGGTTCATCCACATTGTAGCATGTGTCAGTACTTCATTCCTTTTTATGGCGGAAGACTATTTCATTGTATGGATATACAACATTTTGTTTATCCATTCATCTATCAGTGGACACTTGAGTTGCTTCTACCTTTTGGCTTTTGTAAATAATGCTACTATGATTATGGGTGTATAAATATCTCTTCAAGTCCCTGCTTTAAATTATTTTGGGTATATGCCCAGAAGTAGAATTGCTGGATAATAAAGTGTTATAGTCCCCTCTTATATGCAGTTTTTGCTTTTGACAGTTTCCATTACTTGTGGTCAACTGTGGTTCAGAAATATTATATGAAAAATTCCAGAAATAAACAATTTATAAGTTTTAAATTATGTGCCATTCTAAGTAAGTTGCATGATGAAATCTTCCACCATCTAGCTTTGTCCCTCTCACCTGTATTGTGAATCATCCTTTTCTTCAGTGTATCCACGCTGTGTGTGCCACCTGTCCCTTTGTCATTTAGTAGCTGCCTCGGTTATCAGATTGAAAAAACATTGTACATACAGGGTTTGGTAGTGTTTGTGGTTTCAGGCATCCTGGTGTCTTGGAACACATCCCCCACAGATAAAGGGGGGACTACAGTAATTGTGTTCTTAATTTTATGCGGAACCACCATTACTGTTTTCCATAGTGGTTGCAACATTTTACATTCCCACTATCTGTGCATAAGGGTTCTCATTTATCCATATTCTCATCAACATTTGTGATTTTCTTGTGTTTTGTTTTGTGGTTTGAATAGTGTGTTTTAATAGTTGTGAAGTGGTATCTCACTGTGATGTTGATTTACATTTCCCTAATGATTAGTGTGTTCAACATCTTTTTATGTGCTTGTTGGTCATTTTCATATAGTCTTTGGAGAAAATGTATCTAAGTCTTTACCCATTTTAAAATTAGTTTTTTTTTTTTGTTGCTGTTGATTTGTAAAAGTCCTTTGTATATTCTGGATTTTAACTCCTTACGAGATATTTTTGCCCATTTTAAAGTTGTCTTCTTGTTGTGCAGTTATGAGAATTGATCATATATTCTGGATGCTTGAGCCTTACCAGATGAATATTTTGCAAGTGTTTTCTCTCATTCTCTAGGTTGTCTTTTCATTTTCTTGATAATGTCCTTTGGTGTGGAAAATATTTTACTTGTTATGAAGTCCAGTTTATTTTTTCATTTGTTGCTTGAGCTTTTGGTATCATATCTAAAAATCCACTGTCAGACCCCAGGTCATGAGGATTTACAAATCCCTTTGTTTTCTTCTAAGGTTTTATAGTTTTAGCACTTACATTTAAGTTTTTGATCCGTTTGGTGTTGATTTTTTTAAATTTTATTTTCTAATTGATAAATCGTAATTGTACATATTCATGGGATATATAGTGATGTTTTGATACATATATAGTGATAAATCAGGGTAATTAGCATATCTGTAATATCAAACATGTATCATTTCTTTATGTTGGTAATGTTCAATATTCTCCTTCTAGCTATTTGAAACGATATATTATTGTTAAGTGTAGTCATCCTACAGTGGCATAGAACACTTGAATTTATTCCTCTGTGTTTTTTGTTTTGTTTTGTTTTTGTTTTTGTTTTTTTTTTTTGTGGTGTGAGGTAGAGTTCAGATTTCAGATTTGCTGTGGCTATCTAGTCGTCCCAGGACTGATGTTGAAGAGATTAGTTTTTTTTTTAATTAAAAAATTTTTTTATTATACTTTAAGTTCTGGGATACATATGCAGAATGCAGGTTTATTGCATAGGTATACCCGTGCGATGGTGGTTTGCTGCACCCATCAACTTCTCACCTACATTAGGTATTTCTCCTAATGCTATCCCTCCCCTAGTCCCCCACCCCTGGACCGGCCCCGGTGAGTGATGTTCCCCTCCCTGTGTCCATATGTTCTCGTTGTTCAACTCCCACTTACGAGTGAGAACATGCGCTGTTTGGTTTTCTGTTCTTGTGATAGTTTGCTGAGCATGATGGTTTCCAGCTTCATCCATGTCCCTGCAAAGGACATGAACTCATCCTTTTTTTATGGCTGCATAGTATTCCATGGTGTATATGTGCCACATTTTCTTTATCCAGTCTATCATTGATGGACATTTGGGTGGATTCCAAGTCATTCCTATTGTGAATAGTGCCACAATAAACATACATGTGCATGTGTTTTTATAGTAGAATGATTCCTAATCCGTTGGATATATGCCCAGTAATGGGATTGCTGGGTCAAATGGTATTTCTTGTACCAGATCCTTGAAGATAATCATGTATTTTTTGTCATTGGTTCTGCTTATGTGATGGATTACATTTATTGATTTGTGTATGTTGAACTAGCCTTGCATCCCAGGGATGAAGCCAACTTGATCGTCCTGGATAAACTTTTTGATGTGCTGCTGGATTTGGTTTGCCAATATTTTATTGAGAATTTTCGCATCAATGTTCGTTAGGTATATTGACCAAATTTTCTTTTTTTGTTGTGTCTCTGCCAGGTTTTGGTATTTGGATGATGCTAAACTCATAAAATGAGTTAGGGAGGATTTCCTCTTTTTCTATTGATTGGAATAGTTTCTGAAGGAATGGTACCAGCTTGTCTTTGTATCTCTGGTAGAATTCAGCTGTGAATCTGCCTGGTCCTGGACTTTCTTTGGTTTGTAGGCTATTAATTACTGCTTCAATTTCAGAACTTGTTATTGATCTATTCAGGGATTTGACTTCTTCCTGGTTTAGACTTGGGAGAGTATATGTGTTCAGGAATTTATCCATTTCTTGTAGATTTTCTAGTTTATTTGCGTAGAGATGTTTATAGTATTCTCTGATGGTAGTTTGTATTTCTGTGGGATCAGAGGTGATATCCCTTGTATCATTTTTTATTGCATCTATTTGATTCTTCTCTCTTTCCATCTTTATTAGTCTGGCTAGTGGTCTATCTATTTTGGTAATCTTTTGAAAAAGCCATCTGCGCTCAAGCCTGTAATCCCAGCACTTTGGGAGGCCGAGATGGGCGGATCACGAGGTCAGGAGATTGAGATCATCCTGGCTAACACGGTGAAACCCCGTCTCTACTAAAAAATACAAAAAATTAGCCGGGCGAGGTGGCGGCGCCTGTAGTCCCAGCTACTCGGGAGGCTGAGAAGGGAGAATGGCATGAACCCGGGAGGCGGAGCTTGCAGTGAGCTGAGATCTGGCCACTGCACTCCAGCCTGGGCGACTGAGCGAGACTCCCTCTCAAAAAAAAAAAAAAAAAAAAAGAAAAAGAAAAAGAAAAAGCCAGCTCTTGGATTCATTGATTTTTTGAAGGGCTTTTTGTGTCTCTATCTCCTTCAGTTCTGCTCTGATCTTAGTTATTTCTTGTCTTCTGTTAGTTTTTGAATTTGTTTGCTCTTGCTTCTCTAGTTCTTTTAATTATGATGTTAGTGTGTCGATTTTAGATCTTTTCTGCTTTCTCTTGTAGGCATTTATTCTGTAAATTTCTCTCTAAACACTGCTTTAGTTGTGTCCCAGAGATTCTGGTATGTTATGTCTTTGTTTTCATTGGTTTCAAAGAATTTATTTATTTTTGCCTTAATTTCATTATTTACACAGTAGTCATTCAGGAGCAGATTGTTCAGTTTCCATGTAGTTGTGCGGTTTTGAGTGAGTGTCTTAATCCTAAGTTCTAATTTGATTACACTGTGGTCCGAGAGACATTTTTTATGATTTCCATTCTTTTTCATTTTCTGTAGAGTGTTTGACTTCCAATTATACGGTCAATTTTAGAATAAATGCGATGTGGTGCTGAGAAGAATGTGTATTCTGTTGATTTGGCGTGGAGAGTTCTGTAGATGTGTATTAGGTCTGCTTGGTCCAGAGCTGAGTTCAAGTCTTGAATTTCCTTGTTGATTTTGTGTCTCATTGACCTGTCTAATATTGTTAGTGGGGTGTTACAGTCTCCTGCTATTATTGTGTGGGAGTCTAAGTCTCTTTGTAGGCCTCTAAGACTTGGCATTATGAATCTGGGTGGTCGTGTGTTGGCTACATATATATTTAGGATAGTTAGCTCTTCTTGTTGCATTGATCTGTTTACCATTATGTAATGCCCTTCTTTATGTCTTTTGAGCTTTGTTGGTTTAAAGTCTGTTTTAGCAGAGACTAGGATTGCATTTTTTTTCCTTTCCATTTGTTTGGTAAATATTCTGCCATCCCTTTTTGAGCCTATGTGTCTTTGCATATGAGATGGGTCTCCTAAATACAGCACATCATCAATGGGTCTTCACTCTATTCAGTTTGCCAATCCATGTCTTTTAATTGGGGCATTTAGCTCATTTACATTTAAGGTTAATATTCTTATGTGTGAATTTGATCCTGTCATTATGATGCTAGCTGGTTATTTTGCCCATTGGTTGATGCAGTTTCTTCATAGTGTCGATGGTCTCTACAATTTGGTATGTTTTTGCAGTGACTGGTACTGGTTGTTCCTTTCCATGTTTAGTGCTTCCTTCAGGAGCTCTTGTAAGGCAGGCCTGGTGGTGACAAAATCTCTCAGCATTTGCTTGTCTGTAAAGGATTTTATTTCTCCTTCTTTTATCAAACTTAGTTTGACTGGATATGAAATTCTAGGTTGAAAATTCTTTTCTTTAAGAATGTTGAATATCGACCCCCGCTCTATTCTGGTTTGTAGGGTTTCTGCCAAAGTATCCGTTGTTAGTCTGATGGGCTTCCTTTTGTGGGTAACCCAACCTTTCTCTCTGGCTGCCTTAACATTTTTTCCTTCACTTCAGCCTTGGTGAATCTGACAATTATGTGTCTTGGGGTTGCTCTTCTTGAGGAGTATCTTTGTGGTGTTCTCTGTATTTCTGCATTTGAATGTTGGCCTGCCTTGTTAGGTTCAGGAAGTTCTCCTGGATAATATCCTGAAGAGTGTTTTCCAACTTGGTTCTATTCTCCCTGTCACTTTCAGACGCACAAATCAAATGTAATTTGGTCTTTTCACATAGTCCCATATTTCTTGGAGACTTTGTTTGTTCCTTTTCATTCTTTTGTCTCTAATCTAATCGCTTTATTTCATCAAGTTGATCTTCAGTCTCTGATACCCTTTCTTCCAGTTGATCCATTCAGCTATTGATACTTGCGTATGCTTCACAAAGTTCTTGTGCTGTGTTTTTCAGCTCCATCAGGTCATTTATGTTCTTCTCTAAACTGGATATTCTAGTTAGCAATCGTCTAACCTTTTTTCAAGGTTCTTAGCTTCCTTACATTGGGTTAGAACATGCTCCTCTAGCTCGGATTAGTTTGTTATTACCCACCTTCTAAGCCTACTTCTGTCTGTAAAACTCATTCTCCATCCAATTTTGTTCCCTTGCTGGTGAGGATTTGTGATCCATTGGAGGAGAAGAGGTGTTGTGTTTTTTGGAATTTTCAGCCTTTTGTGCTGGTTTCTCCCCATCTTTGTGGATTTATCTACCTTTGGTCTTTGATGTTGGTGAACTCTGGATGGGGTCTTTGAGTGGACATGCAATTCCTTTCTGCTTGTTAGTTTTCCTTCTAACAGTCAGGCCTCTATGCTGCAGGTCTACTGGAGTTTGCTGGAGGTCCACTCCAGACCTGGTTTTCCTGAGTGTCACCAGGAGAGGCTGCAGAACAGCAAAGATTGCTTACTTAAGTTCCTTCCTCTGGAAGCTTTGTCCCAGAGGGGCACTCACTAGATGCCAGCCAGAGCTCTCCTGTATGAGGTTTCTCCCAGTCAGGAGGCATGGGGATCAGGGACCCACTTGAGGAGACAATCTGTCCCTTAGCAGAGCTTGAGCACTGTGCTGGGAGATCTGCTGTTGTCTTCACATCTGGCAGGCAGGAATGTTTGTCTGCTGAAGTTGCACCTACAGCCGCATCTTACCCCAGGTGCTCTGTCCCAGGGAGATGGGAGTTGTATCTCTAAGCCTCTGACTGGGACTGCTGCCTTTATTTCAGAGATACCCTCCCCAGAGAGGTGGAATCTAGAGAGGCAGTATGCCTATAGTGGCTTTGCCAAGCTGCGGTGGGCTCCACCTAGTTTGAACTTCCCAGCGGCTTTGTTTATGCTGTGAGGGGAAAACCACCTACTCAAGCCTCAGTAATGGCGGACACCCCTTCCCCCACCAAGTTGGAGCATCCCAGGTTGACTTTAGATTGCTGTGCTGGCAGCAAGAATTTCAAGCCAGTGGATCTCAGCTTGCTGGGCTCCATCAGGGTGGGTCCTCTGAGCTAGACCACTTGGCTCCCTGGCTTCAACTCCCTTTGCAGGGTAGTGAACAGTTCTGTCTTGCTGGTGTTCCATGCGCCACTAGGGTATGAAAAGAAACTCCTGCAACTAGCTTGGTCTCTGCCCAAATGGCTGCCCAGTTTTGTGCTTGAAACTCAAGGCCCCGGTGGTGTAGGCACCAGAGGGATTTTCCTGGTCTGCAGGTTGCAAAGACTGTGGGAAATGTGTAGTATCTGAGCTGCAATGCACCATTCCTCACAGTACAGTCCCTCATGGCTTGGCTAGGGGAGGGAGTTCCTCGACCCCTTGCACTTCCTGGGTGAGGCGATGCCCACCCTGCATCTGCTCGCCCTCTGTGGGCTGGACCCACTGTCTAACCAGTCCCAGTGAGATGAGCCAGGTACCTCAGTTGGAAATACAGAAATCACCCACCTTCTGCATTGATCTCTCTGGGAGCTGCAGACCAGAGCTGTTCCTATTCGATCATCTTGCCAGCAGCTATCAAAGAGATTAGTTTTATATTGTTGAGTATTCTTAGCACCCTTGTTGAAAATCAGTTGACCATAGATATATGGGTTTCTCAGTTCTCAGTTTTATTCCATTGATCTATATGTCTGTCTTTATGCCAGTATCACAATGTTTTGATTACTGTAGCTTTTATAATCAGTTATGAAACCAGTTATATGAGTCTTATCATACTGTTTCTTTTTTCCTTTCTATTCTTTTTTTTGATTTGGCTATTCAGTGTTCCTTAAAATGCTGTATGAATTGTAGAGTCAGTTTTTTCATTTCTGCAAGAAAAGTCATTGGGATTTTGATAGGAATTGCATTGAGTTTTTAGTTTGCTTTGGGTGATATTGCTATGTTCACAATATTAAGTCTTCCAAGTCCATGAATGTGAATGTTTTTCCACTTAGTTAGGTCTTCTTTACTTTCTTTAGCAATGTTTTCTGGTTTTCAGTGTCAAAGTTTTGTACTGCCTTGATTAAGTTTATTACCAAGTACTTTATTGTTTTTGATGCCATTATAAATGCTGTTGTAAAGATGGGTTATGTCATCTATATCTCCCATCTCAGTTCTTTCTCTTAATATCCCAATGTGCGTACAAAAAGAATAAAATAAATTGAGTAGTAGATTTAGTTCTAAGCATCCTGAAAGACTGGCAAAAAGGAAATGAGGTAGGGAAGCTGGGTCAGTGTATGTGACTTTCTAATAAAAGAGAAGAATTTTTTTCTGGAACTCAACTCTAGGAGAAAATTATTATGAGAACTTTTGCATTAGGGACATGAAATAACATTATAAGGATAATTTTAATGTTTTATTGGAAACATATTTTTAATACTGACAATGAATAAAAGCCAAGGAATATATAGGTTATATATTAGGGTTATAATTTAGCTCAGTCATGTAGTATAATTGTTTTTTAAGTGTTTATCCTTCTCATTAATTTATAAGCTCTATGAAAATAGCTTTTTTTGTTTTCTGTTTTTATTTTATAGAGACAGGGTCTCCCTGTGTTACCCAGGCTGGTCTTAAACTCCTGAGATCAAACGATCCTCCCACCTCGGCCTCCCAAAGCACTGGGATTATAGGCATGAGCCACTGCACCGGCTGAAGGTGGCTTTTTTAGAGGGAGACTATGTTTTGTTCTTTTCACATTCCCGAGAGCAACTGCCTCACAAGCTGTTTATAAAAATAATTTTTTTTTCTGAATTCTGTTATTAAATATCTGTGAAATTTATAAACTGACTTTGAAATTTTAGTGGTTCTTTAAAACATTATTTCTTGATTCACAGAAAGAATACTGTATGTGGATAATCATTTATTTTTAACGTTTTGATTTTTTGCTTGAGTCTTGTTTGTGATCTAACTATATTGATTAAGTTACTGTACATACACACACACAGCAGATCTAATATGGCATTGTTTTTTTTTTGAAATCACACTGGTTTTATTTATATAAAACTTGTTTACCTAAATCTTATATTTTTCTCCTGGAAGCTAAGGAAGTGGAGAGTTAAAAACAGAAATTATAGTGACTAAAGGTGCATGGTTTTCCTTTACCTTTTTATTGTTATTATTATTATTATTATTATACTTTAAGTTCTAGGGTACATGTGCATAACGTGCAGATTTGTTACATATGTGTACTTGTGCCATGTTGGTGTGCTGCACCCATCAACTCGTCAGCACCCATCAACTCATCATTTATATCAGGTATAACTCCCAATGCAATCCCTCCCCCCTCCCCTCTCCCCATGATAGGCCTCGGTGTATGATTCTCCCCTTCCCGAGTCCAAGTGATCTCATTGTTCAGTTCCCACCTATGAGTGAGAACATGCGGTGTTTGGTTTTCCGTTCTTGCGATAGTTTGCTGAGAATGATGGTTTCCAGCTGCATCCATGTCCCTACAAAGGACACAAACTCATCCTTTTTTATGGCTGCATAGTATTCCATGGTGCGTATGTGCCACATTTTCTTAATCCAGTCTGTCGCTGATGGACATCTGGGTTGATTCCAAGTCTTTGCTACTGTGAATAGTGCCGCAATAAACGTACGTGTGCATGTGTCTTTATAGCAGCATGATTTATAATCCTTTGGGTATATACCCAGTAATGGCATGGCTGGGTCATATGGTACTTCTAGTTCTAGATCCTTGAGGAATCGCCATACTGTTTGCCATAATGGTTGAACTAGTTTACAAATCCCACCAACAGTGTAAAAGTGTTCCTATTTCTCCACATCCTCTCCAGCACCTGTTGCTTCCTGACTTTTTAATGATTGCCATTCTCACTGGTGTGAGATGGTATCTCATTGTGGTTTTGATTTTCATTTCTCTGATGGCCAGTGATGATGAGCATTTTTTCATGTGTCTGTTGGCTTTATGAATGTCTTCTTTTGAGAAATGTCTGTTCATATCCTTTGCCCACTTTTTGATGGGGTTGTTTGTTTTTTTCTTGTAAATTTGTTTGACTTCTTTGTAGGTTCTGGATATTAGCCCTTTGTCAGATGAGTAGATTGCAAAAATTTTCTCCCATTCTGTAGGTTGCCTGTTCACTCTGATGGTAGTTTCTTTTGCTGTGCAGAAGCTCTTTAGTTTAATTAGATCCCATTTGCCAATTTTGGCTTTTGTTGCCATTGCTTTTGGTGTTTTAGACATGAAGTCCTTGCCCATGCCTATGTCCTGAATGGTATTACCTAGGTTTTCTTCTAGAGTTTTATGGTATTAGGTCTAACATTTAAGTCTCTAATCCATCTTGAATTAATTTTCGTATAAGGAGTAAGGAAAGGATCCAGTTTCAGCTTTCTACTTATGGCTAGCCAATTTTCCCAGCACCATTTATTAAATAGGGAATCCTTTCCCCATTTCTTGTTTTTCTCAGGTTTGTCACATAATATGGCATTTTTTTACCACTTACTTTTCCTGTTCCTGTTGTGGATCAACCATTTCTTTGTATTTAGCTACATATAAAACTATCAAGAAATATATAAAAATGTACTTTTAGAATTATTGATTTCTGCTCACCGTCATTTGTCAACTTCAATGTTAGACTGCTACTAGTTAGCTGGAATTCAGTGCCAAATGAAGTCAGAGGTGGATAGGAGTCTTTATTACGTATGTTTTTATTATTTTCCCTCTCCTTTTATTTTTCCTCCTTTCCTCCCTATACTTTTTCCCTTCACCATTTTTTTTTTCATCTTCCCTGCCTGTGCCCATCTGAAGTACATACAAGGATTGTTTAACGTGTTTGACAGGAAAAGGAAAAGAATGAATGTATATTGGCTGGATTCTCTTGGAATTTTGTGAGATCAGGGACCTGAATCTGAATCAGGTAACATCCATGATAGTTATTCCATATCCCCATGTTCTGTGTTGTGTTGTCCAGCTCTTCCGTTCAGGACTGAAAGATTTATTTCCCCAGCTGCTAAGAAGATTGTCCACTGACAGGACTCATCAGGAAACCCTCTCAAAAAATTGTCGAAATGTCTTAACGAGAGCTGTCTTGGCTATGTGCGGTGGCTCATGCCTGTAATCCCCTTACTTTGGGAGACCAAGGCTGGCGGATCACTTAATGTCAGGAGTTCGTGACCAGCCTTCCCAACATGGTGAAACCCTGTTTTTACTAAAAATACAGAAATTAGCTGGGCATGGTGTCATGCACCTGCAATTCCAGCTACTTGGGAGGCTGAGGCACAAGAACCCAGGAAGCAGAGGTTGCAGTGAGCCGAGATTGCACCACTGCACTCCAGCTTGGGTGATGGAGTGAGACTCTGTCTCAAAATAAAATAAAATAAAAAATAATAAAATAAAATAAAGCTGTCTTTAAAATGGTAATGCCCTTTCTCTAGGGCATCTCACATTAAATGACTTGTTGATTTGATGCTGTAAAGGCTTCACCCTCTCTCAACCCAGTGTAGGACAACTCTGAAGGGATGTCTTTGTTGCCCTTTTCTAGTTACTAGGCTAGGATGTTTTAAAAGCTGAGGATAAAAACTTACCTAAATGTTTTCGTATTCTTTTGCTAATGAGAAATAATCTTTCACTGGTGTCATGTTTTGAAATATTTGAAAGCCATCTTTAGGCTCATTTAGCTGTCCCTTAAAATATTAAGTATTACATAAGGTTAAAAAAATGAAATAGTGGCAAGAGTATGACCCAGAAAGCACGAGCGAGGCTGAAAAGAATATGAGGATCCTTTCGATGGTAATTTTGGAAGATCCTGTTTGAAATGGTGAACTTAATTATGTAGAATTTCATTTCCTTCTTTATGACTTTAGTCACTGTTACAGGACATTTTTGCATCAGTGTAAGGGAATACCTGAGCCTGGTAATTTATAAAGAAAAGAGGCTTAATTGGCTTATGGTTCTGCAGGCTGTACAGGAAGTGTGGTGCCAGCATCTGTTCCTGGCGAGGGTCTCAGTAAGCTTACAACCATGGTGGAAGGCAAAGGCGGAGGAGGTGTGTCACATGACGAGGGCGAGAGCAGGGTTTGGGGGAGGTGCCATGCTCTTTTAAACAACACGATCTTGCCAGAACTCATCACCAAGGGGTTGGTGCTAACCCATTCATGAAGGATCCAGCTCCATGATCCAGTCACCTCCCAGCAGGCCCCACCTTCAACTTTGGGAATCACATTTCAGCATGAGATTTGGAGGGATAAACATGGAAACCGTATCAGTCACTCTATTTTGTTTCAGAGTGAATGATACTTACAGAATCATAGTGTTGTAAAGCCGTTTGATTTGCCATTTTTGGCTAGACTTACACAACATAACACAAATGTCAAAGCCTCAACATTGTAAAAAATAATATAACATGAAAATGAGTGAGTACTAGGAAGAGTAAGTGCTGTCATGTCTTTCTACCATAGAAAGGACAGTCAGAAGATACCCTAAACAGAATCTGTTATTCGTTGTGGTTGACTCCAGGGCATAGGGACAAAGGGAAGTGTATAATTTTCATTTTAAGCCTTTATGTGCTGTATAAAGTTTTTAAAGAAGCATATTGTATACCTAATTCCTAAAAAATCAAGCAACCAAAATCTAGTGGTGATGGTGGGATGTGCGTGTATTGGGGGAGGGGGGGAGGGAAGAATGGCTTAAAAATTAATTCATTTAAAATCTTTCTTATTTTTTAACTTCCATATTTTAAATCAAATGATGTGCAAAAATAATGGATTGTTTTATAAACATATGTAATATACATATTTAAGTAGCAGGTGTTTCATAAATACCTTTTTATAGAAGTGCACACATTTTTGTGTTTCAAAATTTGAAAGCCCCTTTGAAGAAGTAGTCACTATCTGATACACCACGTATGTAATGACAAGAAATTTACAAGTATAATTAGATTTTTAGTTATTAAATTGTGCATATAATAATTTTACCAACATAGTATAGCATTTCCTTTAGCATTTATTATATTGTAAATGAATGTTATAAGTGAGTTATAACCTAAATTCTTTAATGTAACCTAGTTCTTTAACATAATCTAGATTGTTTAATATAGGCATAGGCCTATAATATTAGTAAGAATAGAGCATATGGTTTAGAATTATTTTAAAATGTTGAGGATTACTTCAGATCTTATTACTGTAATTCCCTATTTGTGATGTGTAGCCGTTCTGTGACTTATTAATTGTTCTCTTGGATATGTAGCTGTTTATGTTTCAGATTGGCCGCAGCTGTTTTTGTTTTGATTTGAGGCAGGTGGCCTAAAGAAGCAACATTCATAAATTAAATCACAAATTTTTTTCTATGTATTTGTAAATCATTCTCAGAAATCTGAAGGCTTTTCAGTACAGAGTTAATTTCAAATTCATAATATTCTTTGAATTTTCACATAATATATTAACCTGAGGTTTGTATAACAATATTCTTTTCATTTTTATGAAATATGTAACTGCTAACTTATTTTAACAGAGACATGAGCTAAAGAGACGCTAATTATACTTTTACACAAATCTTATAAAATTATTTAAATTCTGACCCAAATAGCAGAATGGTTATTACATTGATTCTTTAATCATTTCAAAATAGGAAAAATTATTTCCAATGGAATTCTCACTTTCTAACTTATTTAGTTCTCTTTTTCATTCATTATGGTTTTGGAAAGTATCTAAGACAGCTACATTTATTAACTACACTATAGCTAAGGTAAAAAGATAATGGTCTTTCTCTTCATTGTTGAAATATCCGTACTAAAATGATACTATTAAAAAAAGAGCTAACCTCATTTTAAGGAGTGGTCTGTAGCCCTTTTTTTTTTTTTTTTTGAGACAGTTTCGCTCTTTTGCCCAGGCTGAAGTGCAGTGGCACAATCTTGGCTCACTGCAGCTTCCGCCTCCCAGGTTCATGCGATTCTCATGCCTCAGCCTCCCAAGTAGCTGGGATTACAGGTATGTACCACCATGCCTAACTAATTTTTGTCTTTTTAGCAGATTCATGGTTTGTGCCATGTTGCCCAGGCTGGTCTCAAACTCCTGGCCTCAAGTGATGCATCCACCTTGGCTTCCCAAAGTGCTGGGATTACAGGCATGAGCCATCCGCGTCTGGCCAAGAACTTTCTATTTTTCTATAAGCCTTTTTTTTTTTTTAAACATAGATTAGTACATATGTAAATGAAAAGTAATAGAATATTCACGTTGAAAGAGAAGTGAAGATCATCTAGTCTGGCCTTTCAGTGCTTGAATTGCCTTAAACACATTAACTAAATAGTAAGCTAGCTTCTGCAGGTACTAATCCAATGATGAGTAACTCTATATCTCTGAAGATAATACATTCCATCTTTAGATAGCATTGACTAGTGAAAACCAAATAGTTATACTGAATCAAAAGTCAGCTTCCTTGTGTTTCTTTTTGTTTTTAACCCATTGGCCCCAGATTCTTTGAGGCTATACAGAACAGTTTAAACAGTCTTCCTTATGACAATCATAAAATATTTTATGATTAATATTATAAAATATTAATATTATTTTATGATAATAAAATATTATTAATCATAAAATAGTAAATACTTTTAGTTCCTTCAGCCATTCTCCATATGTCACAAAGGCCTTCTCTGTTATTCAGAATATATTGCAGATGATCTCTACTAGGAGCAGAATCCATGAATAGGATTCAGGAAACCCATGGATTTCGATATTAGGATTCTCCAGAGAAACAGAACCAATAGTAGGATATTTATACACACACATCCTCCTATATCCCATATATATATATATATGGGAGTTTCCAATGATTATTACTTTATATAATTACTATAATTCATACTTTTCTGTTTTGAACCAGTTTGTTTCAAGAAATTCAGTGCATGTATATATATGGGATATAGGAGCATATGTGTGTGTAAATATATGTGTGTGTGTGTGTGTGTGTATATATATATATATATATATATATATATATTTTTGTGGAAGCTGAGAAGTTCCAAGATCTGCATTTAGCAAGCTGGAGACCTTGGAGAGCCAGTAGTGTAAATTCCAGTCTAAAAGCTGGCCGGCTTGAGACCCAAGAAGAGAGGATGTTTCAGTCCAGTTCTAAGGCTGGAAATCACCAGTGTTGTAGCTCAAGCTGTCAGGCAGGAAGAATTCCTCCTACTTAGCCCTTTGGTTCTATTTAATTGATTGAATGAGGTCCACCAGCAGTAGGGAAAGCAATCTGCTTTACTCAGCGTACTGATTCGAATGTTAGTCTCATCCAGAAATACTTTCATAGATCCAGAATAGAATAATGTTTGGCCAAATGTATGGGCACCTTGGGACTCAGTCAAGTTAACACATAAATATCACAAGTATGAAAAATTTGTATCCTTATATTTACTAACTTCTGAATGATAGTTGAGAGTTTACGATTATTTCAAATCATAAATTTGAAAATTTATGATTGTAAGCAACAGACCACTATAGCAAAACTGTGGCTTCACAACAGTAGAAATCACAGATAATTTTATGTCTACTATAGTTGTTGCAGATATTTGGAAATATTGACATTCATTGGTTCATAATGTGAATATTATATGTAATTTCCTAATTATAAGAACATATATTATTGAATCATGTTTATTTTAATAATATTTATAATGTAGATATGATATAAATTTTATTGACTGATTGGTTTTCTCTGTTTTCTTATGCATAACATTTTATGCTTTTAAGAATATTATTTTGAAAAGGATCCATAGGCTTTACTGGACTGCAAAAGGGGTCCATTGTTCAAGAAGTGGTTAAGAACCTTTGGTCTATACTTTTTCTAAAGTGTAATTTTAGAAAGGAATACATTTTATGGGTGTGGCCCATTAACACTAACATAGGCGTAGAGATTATCATCTGCCTGCATCTACATAAAATAAACCAAGATCTCATTCATTTTTTTTAGGCAGCCAGACTGATCACACTAGTTGGAATTAGTCCATCTTTTGATTCTAGCCTGGTCTTTTCAGACTCACTCTGTTAGTGTGTTTCCTGTTCTATGTTTCTGTCATTTACAAATACAATAAGCATGTTCTCTGTATCACAGATTACCAAACCTGGCTGCTCCTCAGAATCATCTGAGGAGCTTTAAAAAATAGATTTTTAGTTCCTCCCTCACATTTAGTCAGAAACACGGTGCACCTGGTGATTATGCAAGCTGCCTGGCACTGTTCTGTGAATTCATATTTGAAAATCCCATTATTTTATATAATTTATGTCATTTATAGTAATATTTATTAAAATGTTATAAAAGTTAGAATTTTGTAGTGTTGCACTTGCTAAGTCCAGGTTGACCTGCAGCACCCTGGAGTTTCCAACAATTATTACTTTATATCATTACTATAATTCATAATTTTCTGTTTTGAACCAGTTTGAACCAGTTTTTTCAAGAAACTGAGTCCATCTACCTAATTTCTCTCATACGCCATCCAATAATAAATCTTGGCAAAAAAGGCAATTGTCACTCATATTTCTAGTGAGTTGATATAAACTTATACTAATCACTACCTCTTCATCTGATTTGTCATAAATTATTTCTTAAAACTTGTTTGTAAGCAATTGATATCATCCTTATTGTTTTGGTTTAAGTTTCCCTAAAAGTCAAGCGTGAAACAAGGACAGTAGTTTATTTGGGAAGTGATCCCACAAAGCGGGAATAAGGAAGTGGGCAAGAGTGAGACATGGAAAAAGAAAATGCCAATATAAGACTATAGTATTGTAGTGGTAGTTGTGGCAGCAGAAGCTAGATTCTGCTGTGACATCCTGAAAAGTGTTCAGAGAGCTTCCTAGACTTTCCATCTGAAAGATAGGCAATGAGATTTATCTATCAGCTCTTGTTCTTTATTGGTCAGTGATTCCCTCCATCCCTCAGCCTGGGAAAGTTAACTCACCCATATTTCCAGGCTGTCCTTGCTAACAGGCTGAGTGGGACATTGTAGTGCCAGTGAAAATCCTGGGACAGAAAGTGGAAAGATGGTAAATGCATGTTTGAAGTGGCAGTCTGTTAATGTGAGGTAAATCTTTCCAGGAAGGTTCGCCACAAGTATGACAAAAAGTGGACTGAGGGGCTGTGACATGGGGTGTCAGTGGCACTTGCTACACTCATCTTCTGTATTTTAAGAAATCTACTTTTTTATTTTTATAAATCAATTACATTTGTTTGTTTCTAAGAGTCTTCAAAGGTTACCAATAACCTCATGTGCTAGTTCTCTCAGTATCCTGTGACTATAATTCATTCTGACTAAGAACTTGGACTGACTTACCTGTCTTGGGCTTTAGTTCTGGCATTACAATGTTTGTTCAAACCTTTTCAGTTTCTGACAGATAAAACTGGGACAATCTAGGAGTTAAAGAGTTTTACTTTCTCTTTAGTGGTATTATATTATCTTCTGAAATAAGCCGGTTTTTTTTTTTTTTTGGTTGTTGTTGTTGTTGTTCTTGTATCTTGGTTTAATCTAGTCAAACAGAAAAAGAAAATTCCTTTAGTTGTCTCTTGAATTTTGCAAGTCATAGGTAATTTTGAGGTTTGGGTTTTTTGAGTTCACTGGTTAACTTCTTTAATTTCTTTTCCGAGCTGTCTTCTAAAGTTCCTCCATCCTTCAAGTTTTATGCTAAGGAGTCCCGGCTGTCTTTTCTGTGAGAACATTGAAATGTTTTCTTAAATTTTAAGGAGATCCGTTGAATATGTCTAGACTTTCTCTTTATTTGTGGCCATCACAAACTTTGAGCTGACATGGTCACTCCTTGCATTTTCTCCTTGATTCTGATAAGCCCTGGAATCCTTCATTTATTTATTCCTTGTCTTTGTACAAATCAAAGGCTACTGTTATTCGGTCATTTTTGTCCTCTTGCCCCATTCTTACCTTTTTTCTTTTGCCTTACCCCTCTTTTCCACTTCTTCTAAAAGTTATCTAGTATTCTAGTATAATCTGTTGACTTTTGCTTTCTGCACTATCTACTGTTCTCTCTCATTTATTCCATTGCTTTGGGATGCTTATTCAGTGACCATAGCTAAACTGGTTAAACTACTTAGTCTTCAGGTATTAAGGATGATAGTGTGTGGAAGTGATAACATATTTGTGTTTTGTCAGGAGTCTAGGATCCCTGTTTTTCCTCCTTGTTTCCCTATTCACCATCCACTGGATCATAGGAGAACTTATCTGTTAATATAAGTGAAAAGTAACTTAGTTCTTTGGAGGGAGAGATACAAAAGTTTTAACTCAGGTGATTTTACGATTACGAGCATATTTTCAGTATAGATCTTTTTGAGTGCCTTCCATGAACCACATACTTTATTAGTCACCAAGGATAAAGAAGGCCAGGAACATTGTTATCAAAGAGTCTAATAAAAGAGATGGAGATGTAAACAAATACTTGAATTTTAATGTCAAAGTTAAATTGTGCTCTAAATGATGGATATATTTTTTATGAAATCTCTTCTGTAATAACGTGATGTTCTGATAATTATTGGGTTTATAAATTGAGTCATTGGGTGTGTGAAGTTGACATATTATTCTCAGATGCCAATTCTGATTTCTCCATGCTGAAAATTATGATGGTAAGAATCCAATAGCTTTAATTTACTTAGGCAAACGTTAGGCTAAACATCCAGTGCTGTATCTTCAGTATTTTCTACCAGGCAGAAGAATTGTTATTTTTATGCCTCTGTGTTTAAATGATAGAAGTAGGATACTTTAATTGAAAAGAGAATAAAAAAACAAAGTATCCCTTTTAGAGGATCAAAGGGGAGCAGGAACTCCCCAGGTTTTTAAATATTTTAATACATAAAATATACACAACAACTTAAAATCGTTACTTTTCTGGGAAAACTGAAGCACACACTGGAGATTTTTAAAAACTCCACTTGATGTTAGATGATTAAACAGTATTTTGCTTTGGAAATTGAAAAACAAGACTTGTTATAAAAATAGTTCATTCCATACCAATAAAATCTTATTGGCTTGTTTATTTTTATTTTGTAATAAGATAGAGTGAATGTGGAAGCTTGTGTTTTAAGAACTTCTTGTCCTGTTTAGATTATGTTAAATAACATACAACATTTTTAAAAACAACTTTTATAAACACCTAAGACTTTAGACAAAGGAATATGGGTGTGTGATGAGGCTTGACCCAATTAAGTAGGCAAAAACTTTTAAAAATATTTCATGGCGTAGAGAGAGAATTAGTTCACTTTTTATGAATTACTTGTTCTTTTCTGAGTTACATGTATATTTCTGGGAATTAAATTTTTAAATCATTGGATAATTTAATGTGATAATCTAATTTTACTAGCCAGTTTCTTTAGCATTTTAATTTTCACTGTTCCTTAACTCTATATAAACAAATCAAGAGAACTCATTATTATTAACATCAGTAATACTAACAAATCATGGTAGCATTTCTTGAGATCAATCTCTAAAGTAATATATAAGCTCTCATGTGTATTATGTCATTTAATGTCTCACTAACCTGAGTGTGTAGGTATTATTATTGCTGTGTTATAGACGACATTACTTAAAAGAACACTGTAGTAAATCCTTTGAAAAAATAGAGTTTTGGAATGTGAGCACCCGTTCCTCAATTTGTCTATTTTATACGTATATACTTTTGTATATGACAATTTTTTTTTCAGTATGCTGTTTCTAGCCAGGTGCAGTGGTGGGTGCCTTTAGTCCCAGCTACTCAGGAGGCTGAGGTGGGTAGATCGCTTGAGCCCAGGAGTTCAAGTCCAGCCTGGGCAACATCGCAAGGCTCCATCTCTTTTAAAAAAAACAACAACAACAGCTATTTTTGGTCTCTTCATCCTTTATTATTTTTGTGAATGTTGCCATTATCTTTTGTGTCTGCTCAGACTTGAACTCTATAGGCTCTTTTGGCTTTGCTCGCCTTCTTCTCTTTCATGCCCTCTTCAAACCAGGAAGTTGCACAGTCTTGGAAGGACAATCTCTATAATATTTCTCCCATTATCTGTTGTACTTTTTGAGCTCAGGACTGAGATTGAAATTTTTCTGAATGAGAAGAACCACCCTCAACTGCGATTACTGACACCGAACGACTTTGGAAATTAACTTTTGCTGCAGACTTGATAATGTGTCTTAATAAATCCATCCTAAAATTACAAGGAGTAACAGAGTTTAAATGTAAAAATCATGTTATAGTAAAAGTCATTTTGATGACATTGAATGTTGTTTGAGTCACAAGTAATGTCAAGCCACTGTATATGTCACATCTTGTCAAAAGTTAAAACAAGAAAAGTTAGATTCCATTCCCACACAAATTTATAGCAGATATATTTTCTAGATAAAATTATAGTTCTAGCAGCAGTTTTCTAACTAAACTACAAGTTAGGGATTTTCCGTATTTCAAAATCTGTTTAACTGTGCAATCAAGGAACTTCCAGGTAACTGTCAATTGGAAATGATTATTTACAGTGTAATGACTTGCTAAAAGACAAATGTCAGGAGAAGATTCTCATAGAATTTTATAAATACCTTGTAAGTGAGGAATATACTTAAATAAAAGCACATGCCTGTGAACTGGTATCAATATTTGGCAGTGCCTGTCTGCATGAAAAGACATTTTCAAAAATGAAATATGTAAAATCGAATTACAGAAGAACATTAACAGATAAACATCGATTTTGATGATAGAGAACACCAACTTTGAGTCCCAATTAAAATGAAATACTCTTAATCATGGTGGATAAGCTTTTTGATGTGCTGCTGGATCCGGTTTGCCAGTATTTTAATGAGGATTTTTGCATCGATGTTCATCAGGGATATTGGTCTAAAATTCTCTTTTTTTGTTGTGTCTCTGCCAAACTTTGATATGAGGATGATGTTGCCCTCATAAAAAGAGTTAGGGAGGATTCCCTCTTTTTCTATTGATTGGAATATACGAAAATTAATTCAAGATGGATTAGAGACTTAAATGTTAGACCTAATACCATAAAACCCTAGAAGAAAACCTAGGTAATACCATTCAGGACATAGACATGGGCAAGGACTTCATGTCTAAAACACCAAAAGCAATGGCAACAAAAGCCAAAATTGGCAAATGGGATCTAATTAAACTAACGAGCTTCTGCACAGCAAAAGAAACTACCATCAGAGTGAACAGGCAACCTACAGAATGGGAGAAAATTTTTGCAATCTGCTCATCTGACAAAGGGCTAATATCCAGAACCTACAAAGAAGTCAAACAAATTTACAAGAAAAAAACAAACAACCCCATCAAAAAGTGGGCAAAGGATATGAACAGACATTTCTCAAAAGAAGACATTCATACAGCCAACAGACACATGAAAAAATGCTCATCATTTTTTCATCATCAGAGAAATGCAAATCAAAACCACAATGAGATACCATCTCACACCAGTGAGAATGGCAATCATTAAAAAGTCAGGAAGCAACAGGTGCTGGAGAGGATGTGGAGAAATAGGAACACTTTTACACTGTTGGTGGGATTGTAAACTAGTTCAACCATTATGGAAAACAGTATGGCGATTCCTCAAGGATCTAGAACTAGAAGTACCATATGACCCAGCCATGCCATTACTGGGTATATACCCAAAGGATTATAAATCATGCTGCTATAAAGACACATGCACACGTACGTTTATTGCGGCACTATTCACAGTAGCAAAGACTTGGAATCAACCCAGATGTCCATCAGTGACAGACTGGATTAGGAAAATGTGGCACATATACACCATGGAATACTATGCAGCCATAAAAAAGGATGAGTTTGTGTCCTTTGTAGGGACATGGATGCAGCTGGAAACCATCATTCTCAGCAAACTATTGCAAGAACGGAAAACCAAACACCGCATGTTCTCACTCATAGGTGGGAACTGAACAATGAGATCACTTGGACTCGGGAAGGGGAGCATCATACACCGGGGCCTATCATGGGGAGAGGGGAGGGGGGAGGGATTGCATTGGGAGTTATACCTGATGTAAATGATGAGTTGATGGGTGCTGACGAGTTGATGGGTGCAGCACACCAACATGGCACAAGTACACATATGTAACAAATCTGCACATTATGCACATGTACCCTAGAACTTAAAGTATAATAATAATAATAAAATAAAAATTAAAAAAAATAAATAAAATGAAATACTCTTTCCCTAAAAGAATTCCATTCTTCTCATTGGAAGACCCACAGTACAAAACACTATGTTCACATTATTATATTTTGAATTTTGTCAGTAAAACTTTATGGAAATATGTTTGTATTGTATTAAGTACCTACATAATAACCTTGATTTTGTCTCTTGGCCATTAAAGTCTCAAATATTTGCTATCTGACCCTGATATAAAAAGTTTGCTAACTGTGAGCTAAACAATTATTCATGTTTTTAAGTGAGCTCTTGCCTATCAAACACAGAGAAATATGTTTCTACTGGTAGAATTTCAACTATTAGTGTAGAAAAAATAATTCTACATCATTCCCAGAACAGACTTTAGATGATTATTTACTCCAACTTAACCCATTTTACAATTATTTTATTTTACAATTCAGAATCCTTATTTTACAATTAAGAATCCAAGGTTTAATGGAAGCTAGACGTTGGTATAACTGAAAATGGAACTGAGATATTCTCATTTTTCATCCAGCGTTCTTTCTAGTGAACTTTGTTTATGTGCAAGTGTTTCTGCTGGATGCTAAGAATGATAAAAAAGAAATATAAGAAATGGTGTCTATATCGAGATACATTATAATCTGGTTGGGGAGTGTATCAGTCAGGGTCCCAGCAAGAATAATACACTCAAATGGACTAGTTGAGGATCATTTAATGACAGACTATTTATAAAAGGATGGCGAGAGTTATAGGAAATAGTCTTTTGCCACCGAAGCCTGAAGAGACAAGGGGTAGCTATAGGAGAGGCCCCTCAAGAGGAGCTGTGGCTTTTGGTGGAGGAATCCAACTACTGGTAACCTGTGCTGTCCAGAAAGGACGTGATACCCCATCTATAAATACTTTGACCTCATTCTCCTCCTGCCCTTTCATCTCCTACTGGTGCCTCACATAGTCCTAATCCTGCCAAAAGCCACATGGCAAATAACCTTTGGATGGAGTCCAAAAAGGTTAGCCTCCTAAGGAAAACTGTCAGTTAGAGAGTGAATCTGAAGGGACAAATGGAGAATATCCACCTCAGATAGCAGGATTACTTATATGGTAACAGCACATGGAAACATATTCTAAGTGTGTGAGCAATCTGGACTACATATACTTAATAGCTTACCAGCACACAAGTATCATTTTTAAGTGCTTTTCATTTTTAAAAGTACATTCTTTACCTGTACAACAAGTTTAAATCTGCACCACATTCCTTTTTACACTGACATCTGGAACAAAGTTCAGTCTAATTGTAGTAGTTCAATTCTAAATTGGTAGGCCACTTCTGCTGCTGCATAAAGTTGTTCCACTGTTTATCAGAAGTAGTTTTGTTTTCGCTAGCAAGACTAATAAAGAAGAAAAGAGAGAAGAATCAAATAGACGCAATAAAAAATGATAAAGGGGATATCACCACCGACCCCACAGAAATACAAACTACCATCAGAGAATACTATAAACACCTCTACGCAAATAAACTAGAAAATCTAGAAGAAATGGATAATTTCCCTGTCTCTTATACACATCTAGATGTGTATAAGAGACAGAACCTGCACGTTATGCACATGTACCCTAGAACTTAAAGTATAATAATAATAAAAAATAAATTAAAAAAAATAAATAAATAAAAAAGAAGTAGTTTTTTTTTTGTTGTTGTTGTTGTTGTTTTAGACGGAGTCTTGCTCTGTCGCCAGGCTGGAGTGTAGTGGTGTGATCTCGGCTCACTGCAACCTCCACCTCCTGAGTTCAAGCGATTCTCCTGCTTCAGCCTCTAGAGTAGCTGGGACTACAGATGTATGCCACCATGCCTAGCTAATTTTTGTATTTTTAATAGAGTTGGGGTTTCACCATGTTGGCCAGGACGGTCTCGATCTCTTTACCTCATGATCTGCCCACCTTGACCTCCCAAAGTGCTGGGATTACAGATGTGAGCCACTGTGCCTGGCCACAGATGTTGTTTTAAGTGGTTTAGAACTCAGCTTCAGGAGGAGGCTAAGTAGTAAGAAGCCTGGAAGGTAAATAATGCATTGCTATTTTTTATCAGTTGAAAATGCATTATTTTGAGATTTTTATAAACTGGTCATTTTTATAGGATGAAAGAGACTTACATAATAGAGATTATCAACCTATAAATAGTGAGTATTGCAGTATAATATTGTTGTTAAAGTTATGAATTTTGTAGTTAGAGAAACCACAGTTTGATTCTGGCTCTGCTACTCCCTTGCCCTGTAAGTCTGGGCAAGTTTCTTAGACTTGCTCGGCCACAGTTTATGGTAAAAATGAGGACAGCCACAAGGTTGTTTCAAGTTTCAAGTGAGATAATGGCATATAGTAAGCCCTTAATAAATGTTAGCTATTATTAGTAGTGTTCATAGATTCTGTAACCAAAATTTCAAATTTGTAATGGAACAAGTGATATTTATAGATTAAATCATTCTACAGATATTTATTAAACAATGATTATGTGCTGGGTACTCACTGTGCTAGATGCTATAATCAAAGTAGGAACAAATCAGACCTCGATCTCCTGGAGACCAAAGGTGCGTAATTTGCATCTAATTTATATTAATAATTGATGAATTAGTAAACAGTTCCTATACTCACATACGTGCTGCCAGCCTAATGGATTACTTAGTTGTCCTCATTGACCATCAGCATACCAAAAAGACTAGGATAGTTTAAAATTGTTTTTCTTCAAAATCAAGTTTAATGGGGTTCTTATTTAATATTTCAAAGTACATAATATATTCACATGGTTCAAAAGGCAAAAAGTGGAAACAGTCATACATTGACAATTCTCTTTCGCATTGCTTAGTTCTCAGCTTATCCCACAAAAGTAACCACTGTTCTCAGTGTGCATATATATTCTTTTGGAATATTAAAAAATGGACATATCACAGTTGTACATATTTTTGTGGTACATGTGATATTTTGATACATGTATACATTGTGTAACAATCAAATCAGGGTAATTGGAATATCCATCACCTCCAGGATTTATCTTTTCTTTGTGTTGGGAACATTACAGTTCTTCTATTTTGAAATATACAATAAATTATTCTTAACTATAATTTTCCTATTATCCTATACTAGAAATTATTCCTTCTAGGATTGTTTATTTTTTTAATTGTTTTGTGTTCAAGAATTAGCACAATTTATCATCGTGCTAGATTCTGTCATCACAATAAAACACTAGACTTGTGTATTTGCTTCCTAATAAACGAGCAGTGCTATTAATATAGAAAAAAGATCATTGAATTAAAAATAGAAGTCTTTAAAAATTCTACTAGTACACTGATCTTTGAAAGACTTTAATTATCATCTGATTTTCCTTTCTATGCCATTTGGAATTATAAATGGTAATTTTTTATTTGTTTGGCACTACCAAAAAGTGCAGTGTTTGGAAAAAGAAATCATTTCACATTGAACAGTAGTTAGACATCGTGCTCATTTTAGATAGGATTACTTGAAGCTTGGTTTTGATTTGTCAGCTTCATTAGCTTATACATGCCATTTTGTAGTAATAATCAATTCAGTATTAGATAATTCTCAGATTTTTATTATTTTATGCTATTTTATACATGAACAATTAGTATTTAATGGTCCTTTGTAAAGTTTTTTCTCAAAATGTAGTGTTAATTTGTCTGCGTGTTTAAAGTTAATTGGAAAAGTTGTTTTGCCTATTCAGAGCATAAAACTTTTAGTACATTTTGTTTTATAAGTGTAGGATACCATGATGATCCCTGGGGAATCTGATTTTTTTTAATAGACAAGAAGTTCCCCGTTTTCATTTTTAAATCAAGTTGCTATGGGGCTAGCATCTTTGTCTGCTTAATTTTAAGCACGGTTACCATGACAAAACATTTATTTAGCTAATGCCTAACAGTGTCAAATATATACTGCTGGCAACTGGACTAATTTCTATCTGACTAATAAAAATCCCAAATAAAAATGGTACATTTTCATTTTAAATGGAAAAAGATTAGTTTCTGAATGTAAATTGAGTTTTAAGTTTTTCTTTTTGGTTAATTAAGGTCTATTCTGATGCTTTTTTGTTTCTTTAGTATCTGTATCTCCCAAATTTAATATTCAGTTCTAAAATAAAGGCAAGTTAGTTGGGTGTGGTGGTTCATGCCTGTAATCCCAGCACTTTGGGAAACTGAGCCTGGCATATCACTTGAGCTCAGGAGTTTAAGACCAGTTTGGGCAGCATGGTGAGACCCTGTCTCTCCTGATTTTATACTTTTCTTTTTTTTGAAATGTGGTCTCACCATATTGCCCAGGCTGGTTTTGAACTCCTGGGCTCAAGTACTCCTCCTGCTTGGTACTACAGGCATTCACCACCCCACCCAGCTGGTTTTGTACTTCTTGACAGGAAAAGAAAAATCACCAAGAAATTCCTTAATACATATTTTAAGTGCTGCTTTATAAAATTTATCAGTACGGCTTTAGAACATCACACTAGATAATAGTGTTGTGCTGTTATTTCCTTTTTAATTTATTAAGAAAAAGGAAGATGCAGGGGAATGAATCTTTATTGAACTTTCCTGGCCTGTTCAAGGAATAGTAAATAAACCAAGTTAGCTGGAGGGGAGTGGAGAGGGCCTTGTAGGCCATTGTTAAAACCTTAGGCTTTTACTCAGATTGAGATGAGAAGTCACTGGAGAGTGTTGAACAAAGAAGTGACATTATGTGACGTAAGCTTTAAGAGGGTTGCTTTGCTCTATTGAGAATAGATTCTACCTGGGCAAGAAAGGAAGCAAAGAATATTTAGGAGGCTTTGGTAATAATTTGGACAAGAGAGCATGATGGCTTAGGCTAGAGTGGGAGCAATGAAGATATGATAAGTGTTTATATTCTGTACATATTATGACAGTAGAGATAACAGGATTCTCCAGTGTGATGTGTGAGAAAGAGGGGAGTTATGTTTTTGGCTTAAGCCAAGGTAATGATGAGATTGCCCCTAACTGAGATGAGGGAAGACTATGGGGAGGAAGGTCAGTTCAGTTTTGGACATGTTAAGTTCAAGTTATCTATTAGACAGCCAACTGGAGATGTTGAGTAGGCTATTGGAATATAATTCTTCAGCTCAGAGAAGAAGATACCTATACATTTGTGAGTCATTAGCTTATTGAAGGTGTTTACACCCACAAAGCTAGATGAAATAGAAAAGAGAAGAGGTCCAAGGTCAGGGGGGGTCACAGCAATGTTAAAGCATCAAAATGGTAAGTAAGACTCAGAGAGGAGACTGAGAAATACTGTTCAATGAATTAGAAAGAAATCTGAAGAATGTAATATTCCAGAAGCCAAGTGAGAAAAATAATTTCAGGGAGGAAAGAGTGTTAGATTGTGTCAAATGGTGATGGATCAGAAGGATGAAGAGAGACTTGACCATTGGTTTTAACAACATTAGAAACCTCATCAAGAACAGATTTAATGAAAAAGTGCCAATACCTGATTAGAGTCAGCTTACCAGAGAATGAAAGGAGAAGAACTAGAAACAACCAATGAAGACAACTCTTTTGAGGAATTTTACAGAGAAATGAGATAGTGGCTAGGTTGAAGTATGATCATGATAAAGGTGTATGTGTGTGTAATGAATGTGTGAGATGTGAGAAACTGCAGCATGTTTATAATCTAATTGGAATGATTTAGTAGAGAAAAAATGATGATGAGAAAGAATTGCTGCTGAAATATCTTCAGGTAGGGAGAAGGGAATCGAATCTACTACATTTATGGAAAAGTAGCTGTAGGCTGGAGCAGACAGTTAATCTGTTGTGACAGAATGAAATACCAGGTATATGGATACAGATATTAGAAGGTAATTTGATGATTTGATAAATAAAAACTAGGTCTAGGTAGATGCTTTCCATTGTTTGAAAGAAATGTATTATAAAAATTATTACCATTTTAGCATAGTGGAAAGGAATGAAATTGGAGGGAGATAAACCTGGGTTTAGATTTTAGCTCTGCCAGTTACTAGCTGGCATGTGGCAGAACTTAGTTACAATGCCCCTGTATTATTTAGGGACCCAGCAAGAAATAAAATTCACTAAAAAGTGATTCAAATAAAAACACTTTAATGAAGAGTCTACTTTGAGAGAATGAACAGCATTAAGGAATGGGCAAGATATGGTAAGGCACCTGGAAACTAGCAATTATGGAAAGCTGTTACCTCACCTGGGGCTGAAGAGGCAAGAGTGGACATGGTGGTTTTAGTTTAGTGATTGCTGAACGTATGAAGGAAGGACCAGCTGGTAAGAGCTATGGTCATGGAGGAACACAGTTGTTGCCAGAGACAATGGTTCATAGGTAAGGAAGCAGCAGAGAAGAAATAACTTTGATCTCTCTCTACTCCTCAATGCCATTTTTCTGCTATTGACCTCCATTGGCTAGATGTAAGCAGAAACCAGCTGCAAGGCTTCTTAGGTGTTACAGAATTTAGGGTTCACTCTCCCTAGGGTCCAGAGAAGGGCAAAAGATGAAAGTGGGAGATGAATGCTGAGTAATCAGTAGAATCATTAAGCCTCAACTTCTCCATATATAAAATGAGGCTACCACAAAGTTGCTGTGATGTTACATGTACTGCCAAGCACCTGCTACATTGCTAGCATATAGCAGTGTTTATTAAATGACAAATATAAGATGCCACAGCATAATGGTTAGTCCTTAAAGCTTTGGAATTAGGCAGATCTAGGTTTAAGTTCTGTCCCTGTCACTTACTAATCATGAGACTTTGGGAAGTCTTTGTTTTGTCATCTGTAAAACGGGGAAATAAGGCTTACCACAGATAATTCTAGTAAAGATGAAAAGGGACAGTATATAGTAAGCGCCTAACACAGTGCTGATACGTAGCATGCAGTTTAAGTTACCATGACCATCGTGATATTATGTGACTGGAAAGAATAGTAAATGACATCAGTTTCCAGGTAATACTAGTCTCCTCCCCCTCCCACTCCCCCCACAGTTTTTTTTCTGCTTCTCAGTTTTTCTGCATAGGGTTATTTCTTTGTCACATAGGGTTCAAGGTTACTATCTTTGCACTCTAAACAGTAGTAGCAGTGGTAACTACTGTGCATTATTTACTGTGTTTTTATTGCTTGTTCTCTGCTCCATGGGGTAAACATAATGTTGAAAATATTTTTAAAAAAAAGAAAATATAGCTTTAGTTAGTTTAACTTTTTGGCTATTCATTTATTTTGTTTTTGATTTATGTTCGCTAAACACACACAAAGAGTTAAGTGGATTTTTTTATTGGGCCTAAGTTGGAAAGCATAGAAACAGTTGGAAACACTGAATTCAATCAGTTTCATTAGCATAGATTTATATATGAAGCTCAAGTAAAATGTCATCAAGAAATAGGAGAATATAGGATGCTGTAACAGTTAATTCAGAGCCGTACTATAATAAGTATTCTTTTTAAATTTCACATAAATATAACAGTTCTGTAAGCTTGATTTGAGGGCGCATACATGTTTTTCTTTTTGGCTACATAGAGAACAATGAAATAAAGCCTCATTGACGTAATTGAACCTGATAACATCTCCTGGTTGTACTGCTGATGTTTCACTGTGGTTTTGGTGGTTTTGTAGAGCTCCATAGAGCATGTTAGACTTAAAAACATATTCAAACAGAAACTTTTATCAGGATTCAACTTCTTAACCATCAAGAAAAAATGAATTTAAATAAAGACACAGTCTTGGGTACACTTAAATCAACTTAAATAATTTTTAATAGTATATATTACTTAGAGAAATTACTGTTCCTTAATTAGTTTTGAACAAATAACCACAGTATGAAAAGGAATAATAATTTCTGGTATTGTATTATATATTAGCACAGAAGGAAAGAGATAAATATAATAATGGAAGCTCCTAAAAACAGCAAGTTAAAATTTTGTGCTTTCATTAAATGATGTCTTATAGTTCGACAGAACTACATTTTTAAAACATATCATAGCACTATAACTTTTTGTTTTAAACTGAAATTAAAAATTTAGTTTTATTTTTTAATTCTTTTTTTTTTTTTTTTTTTTTTTTTTTACAAACTACCATCAGAGCAGCACTATTTTTTAATTCTTATATTTAAGTTACTTACAAGATCTACTTTGGTATTGGGGTTTAGATGCCTAAAACTTTGCTGACTTGGAAACAATGTGTATCAGAGCATTTACTGTCTACTTGGAAGTAAAATTTTAAAATAGCTACATTTTATTATGTATGAGGAATGAGTGCTTGAACCAATATTTCTTAAAACTTTTAATGTACATGTACCGCCAACTATGCATTCAGTATGTATGGTAGCTACCCAGCAACTTAAGGTAAATGTATAAAAAAGAATCACAATTTTTGAAAACTAAAAAATTAAAATATTTTATATCAGTGTATATTTGCAATATTAAAGGTATCTCTGTTTAGCTCAATGTTGAGTAAATAGGCTGCTTGTTGTAGGTTCATTGTATATCGTCATATTCTTTTCTCATCCCTATTTCTCTTAAATTGGAAAAATCCAACCAAAATTATAATTTATGAGGAACGTCAGCAGGGGTTTTTTGGCTGTTGGTTCTGAATACTCAGATTAAACAGGGACTCCGGAATTAAGAGATTGCTCACTGAAGACTCTTTCAAGGCTGGGTCACTTGCTAAGTTGATGGACATTATCATACTTGAAAGTTTAAGAAATAGAGGCTTTTGCATTTTATTGAAAATAGCACTGTTTGCTCTTTATATTTTATATTTGCTTTTAAATACTTTATTTTCCCAGTTTTTGCACAGCACACTGAAAAGATGTATACTCTGTTTCCAAAAAGTTGAGTGCATTTACATTTATGCTATTTCTTTAACATTGAACTCAGCATAATGTATTTTAACCACCAGCCCTTTTCTGTGAAAACAACAACAACAAAAACAGGGTATATAAATTTGCAGTTAGTGTAGTACTCCTTGCTTAGCAAAGCTTTTTCTTGATGTGCAGACAACTGATTTTTTCTCTCAGGACTGATTTCAACACATTTTTCCCAGTCTATATCATAGTTTACAAAATAAATATTAAAGTAGGAAAAAATTATCTTTTATAGTATGGATTTTTCAGAGGTAAAAACATAAAAACTTGTCTGCTATTCTTTCTCATGTGTATTACACATATACCAAGAGCTGATTTGGACTCTGCACTTCAGTGCACTTATCAAGCAGTAAAGTAAAATATCTGGTTTTTCTTTCAGCATAATGTTCATCATTTGTGTGGCTGAGAGTTTTATAAATCTCTCAGCAATAGTCTATCTTTTTTATATGCTTTTGCTAGGAGGAGCACAGAATCTGAATGGTGCCTCTGTAGTTTTTGTCTCTTCTCTTTTAGGAACAAAAATCTTCAGTTTCATATATGAAAGCATTTTGTGCTTGTTTTAGAAAGATTCTGTTCATTTACCAAAGAGGTTTTTATGTTTTTTTTGAAAATGTTCCATAGCTTCATGTCATTATTTGATAAAGTTTCAAAATAGACAACATCCAGAAGAATATGGGCTAAATGAATTACCAGTCAAAAAGAAATCCAGCTTTTAGATAGTTGCTGTTGTATGTGCTAGTAAAATTTTTGGTTTTATCCCGTTGTATGGTATTATCACACGCACAGATTTATATTGTTTGCATTAGAGTCCTATTCTTGATTTAGGCTTAACATTTATTCTGAGCTATTTATGTTACCATGTTTTTATCAATACCTTAGGCTTTAGAAACCAGTTTTGAGCCATTTATTTATTTTATTGATTGGGGAGTATAATGCAACACAATGAAAATAATGCAAATTTAAAAGATATAAATAATATTCAAATGGTGTGAAAATACTTTAGGAAAGATGATTTGTTCTCTTTTAGAATAATGCACGTCTTAGAGAACCTTTTCAGCTTTTAAGAATATAATTTGTTAAGATAATGAGATTTCTGTGGAAATCAAAATTAACCTTATAGTTCTCAATTATGAAATATATGCAAACTAAATTGTTTCCTTTTTCCCTCTAACTATTCTGGGACAAGGAGGAACAACTAGTGATTGACAGATCATAATTTGATAAATAATGGCTAATGCTCTATTACTGTTTCCTAGTTTAAAATTTTATGTTTTTAAATATATATATATATATTTCATGTATACGTATATGTAATGTAATATTACAGAGACACTTAGCAGTATTTTCATTAAGTATTGCTCTTTGCATATTTCTCACTTTATTCTGTCATTAGTTCTCCCACTGTCCAGGATCATTCCTATCAAGTACAAGCATGCTTTAGAACCTACCATGTTAAAAAAAAAGTATTATTCCCACATTTTTTTCTAACGATTGCTTCATTTCATTCTTGCCTTTACAGCACAGTTTTTCAAAAGAGTTTTCTGTAGTCACTTTCTCTACTTCCTTACCTTCCTAAATTCATCTTAACTTTTAACTAAAGCTGAACAAATATTTATGAAATACATGTAAAGTATAGAGACTAAAGAAACAGACACCATCGACCCACCATTACTGTTATTTTTGAACATTGCCATTAACATTGAAGTTCCCCGTGTGTCACTCCTGGATCTGGTTCACTTCTTTCTCTTTTAGAGATAATCACCATCCTGAATTTCTTTACAGTTTACCATATGTATTTCTAATAAGCATATCTCAGTGTGTATTTCATTTTAAATAAGTGAAGTTATACTGTATGTATCTGTCTGTGATTTGCTTTTCTTGTTCAACATTGTTTCTGAGATCCATCCATATACTATGTAGCTGTATGTACTTCATTCATTTTCACTGCTGTACTCCATTGTATGAATATACCAAAATTTTTCTCTTTTATTGTTGATGAACATTTGGATTGTATCTAGTTTTTTGCTACCCTAAGCTGCACAGCTATGTGCATTCTTCTTGTCTCCTTCTGTCAAACTGTAGCAAAGGACCAAGTTTTTGAGTTTTTCCCTGATCTGTTGTGGGTTGATGCTTTTGTAAAATATACTAAAAATGTCTCACCAATGTCAAATTGCTATAAAAATATATAAACCTTTACTCTGAATTTCTGTATTTATCTTGTTATGGACTGCGTTTTGAATACTGCTCTAAGATGTGTACCTAGCTGTGGAATTCCTGGGTCGTTCATCTTCTATTACTTATGGAGAAAATTGTTTTCTCAAAATCGCTAATATTCTAGTTGCTCAAATTACACAGAAGGCAGTCTGCCAGCTCTTTGTGGCTTTCTGTGTATCTGCTTTCAATTCCTAATATGAAGGGGATTTCACAGTAAGACCTGCTGCTTTAGGGTAATGTAATTTTCATCCTAGAGAAAGTGACTGCAAATAAGATTAGGCTTTGCTTAAGAATTGATTCAAAGCTAACCTAGCAAGCACAAGTGAGAGAAAACTATGATAATGGGATAAAGGGCCAGGAGGAGTGAATTTATTGAGGGAGATGGTCTGTAATATTGTAATACTACAATATTGTAATATGCAATATTGTGGAAGATGGTCTGTAATATTGTAATACTATAATATTGAAATATTGTAATACAAAATGCTACGGTAGAGAGATCTAAAGAAAGCAAGCAGAGAAAAAAAAGCATTGTACATAGTAAGATTTTTAGAGACCTTTAGGAGTCCAGTTAAAATAGGGCATACATTCCTTCTCATGTTAGCAGCCTTCCTTCTGCATAGGCAGCCTTACAATTGTCTCAATGCGTTAGAGAACTTTCACAAAATATAAGCTGAGATTGCTCTTATAAGTAAGCAGCAGGACTACTTTATATCAGTGTTTCTCCACTGTATTTTCATTACAACCCCAAATCCAGGAATATATATATATATGTTTATATTACATATAATATACAAAATATTATCTATACATATGTAAAATATTATATATATATATAAATATGTTATATATATGTTTCCCTAATCTCCCACTTCATGTCATTTTCATACCAAAGATGTACAGTACATCTGTTTGTATACTGTAACCTTTGGAGGGCTATGAACCATTTTAATTTTCAAGATTTTTTTTTTTTTCCCCAAGAACCAATTACCACCTGCTTGGGAGTGATAGCACCCCTGTTGAGAATATATCACATGAATACAAACATGGCTCTTGGCATTAGAGTACAAATATTTAAAAAGGTAATGTTTATTTAATCATGTAGGTCAATGAAGTGGGGAAGGCAGACTACTCAATGTTAAGAAACCATTCTAATGAAAGTATGCTTGAATGAGCAACAAATCAACTTCTACTTAGGGTAATGAATCAGGGAAATAAGGTATACAAGTATTTTTCTCTGTTTGATGGTGTTATTGTGGGAGAAGTATAGAAATATGGATCAGATGATAGTACAGTTAGGTAAGGTTGTAGACCGAGAATGCAAATTAGTTCATTGATGCCTATCTCATAGGTGATTTTTAGTGATACATGGTATGGCTCTGTTTTCACTCCTGTCTCTTCTATACATCTATTCGTGAACTTAAGAAAACATCAGATTTATAGATGTCATGATAATGGGAGGAATGAAGAATAGGGTAGTTGACATTCTCAATCTCCAAAGAAACTGACAGGCTAAAATAAGGGCAGAAGTAAAGTATTGCCGTTGGGTCTAAAAAGCCATATTTATAAGAATAGCATGGAGGAAAATGGATCATAACAATATCATGTATAAAAGAAACTTAGGGATTTTAGGTTATGTTAATCTTAAGAAGCATTTTAGGAAGCTATTAACATCTTTATTTGCAATAATTAGTGTCCCTTGAATCTAGATTATGTGCTGATTAAATCACAACCTGAAATAATTATATCAGGACCACATTTAGGACCATATAAAATATTGCTTAAATTTAATGTGTCTGTTATATATGTGGTATACTTTGCATGTAGTTATATCAGAGCCATTTTGTGGGCACTGGTTCATGAGCCTTCTAAGTGATTGTACTGTGTCTGAATTTTCTTTGGGAAGAAATAGATTTTTCTTCAGTGGTAAGAAAGAAATTACGTTCTGCAAGGATATTGATGAGGAGATGGTGATAATGATAATTGACAGTTTTTTGAGTGATTAAGCATGGGTGTATTATGTAAAATATGAGTCAACAAACTGTAGTCCACTGACCAAATCCTGCCAGCAGCCTGTTTTTGTATGACCTTTGAGCTAATAATTTTTTTTGCATTTTAAAGGGTTATAAAACAAAAACAAAAAGCAAAGAATATGCCATAGAGACCTTATGTGGCCTGCAAAGCCCCAAATAAGATCTTTTGCAACCAGAAAACTTAAGCCTGAAGGACAAGAAACAACACAGATAGTTCAATATATAGAAATTATATGATTATATTACAGATTAGGCTCATATTCAATAAAGGTTCAAAGCTATGTACAAAATAGCTGTTATAATGTATTATTTAATCAAAAGGAGAAAACCTATTTAACTCAGTAAATGTCAAAGAAATTTAGGGTTGATGATAGGTAGCAGTTATAACTTCCCAAATTAAAGTTAATTTTATCTCCTTGGGCATATGTAGTGACTACTATATTGGGTTGGGAAGCAGCCAAAAAGCTTGTTAGGAAGAAGGGTAGGGAAAAAAACTAGTCTGGGACTAAAGTTACCGTTGATAGGCTAGTCTATCAAGGAGACAGACAGGAAAACAATCACTAATTATCTGCATATCAAAAGGAGTATGTGCTGCTTTTGATAAATCCATTCCTTTATACTTAATCTAACCCCAAGGACAACAAACTTTTCAAAATATTTTTGACAGAAGTACCTTATTGGTAAGAAGATAACATCACCCATCACCCATGATGAGCCTTTGGAGATGGTGGGTAGACAGAGAATATCTGATGATGTGTAATATTTCTTTTATTTTTTGTGACTTAATGTGGTTTTGGATTTATATTTTCCTTTTTGTGGTAATATTTGAAGATTAATATGGCTTGTTTTAGTTACTTTATTGTGATAATTCTTTATTTTGATTTCTCAATTACAGATTGTATTAATTAATGAAATATTCTGTCTGGAGATAATTTTTATTCTCACCATTCCAGTATCTCTTCCAGATTTTGAGCTATATTAGATAATTGTAATGGAAAATGCTCAATTTTGTCTTTACATATTCTTGTTTATTTATTTCTGGTTTGTAACCAAGTGAATTTTTTTTTTCCAGATGATTCTTTGGGATTGGGACTTAAAGCAATGGTATAAGCCTCATTATCAAGTAAGTATAAGTAATATCACTAAATAATACCTGTGATGAAACTTTTGACACTTAAAGATTTGCAATATTTCTGTGCCATAAGATTTTCTTTAACTAACTCATAAGTTAACTAGAACCTTCATTGAGGTAGATTTTTTTAAAATACATTTTAATTATAAGGGAAAAAGAAAATGATAAAAAACCAAATTTATATAAATTGTTATGAAAATATTGCTAATATAATCTGGGCTCAGAATCAACTAATATTTCTATATTAAGAATAAGATTTTTTTCTTTTCTGATGTGGACCACTGATCTATAAAGGGGAAAAAATAGATGGAAGGCCATATCTGAGACAAAGCAAAGCAATTGGCAACATATTTTATTAGGGAAGTAAAGATACCCAACTTTTATTTTTTGGTAAACTTTTTATTGAATTATAACATACATGCAGAAAAGTGTACAGCTCAATTTTCAGAAGTTAAACATCCCATGTAACTGATACCGATATGAAGAAATGGAATGTTTCCAGTATCTCAGAAGCCTTGCTTATGCCCAATTCCAGTCATTACCTATATCCTCAAAGGTAAATCCTATCTGACTTCTAGTAACTAGTTTTGCTAATTTTTGAACACTATATATATACAAATGAAATAATATGTGTTAAGATTAATTTTTTGAATACCTAAGTAATATATGTTTATATCAGATAAAATGAAAATAGAAGTATTTAATATAAGGAGGAAAAAGAAAAATCACTCATAAAACATCAAGCAATAACTGTATTAACTGTGTTAACTTTTGATGTATATCTTTATTGATCTTTCTCATTATGCCAAATTTACTTAATAATTCTAATAGCTTATTTGAAGATTAAGTCTTGAAGTACACAATAATGTTATCTATGAGTAAAGACAGATTTATTTATTTATTTCCAAACCTATGCCTTTTATTTCGTTTTCTCATGTTATTGTACTGTCTAGGACCTTCAATTCAGTGTTGAATGGAAGTGGTATGAGTAGGCAGCCTTGTTTTTCTTCATGAACTCAGGGAGAAAATGTTCAACATATCACCACTAATGCTTTTTTATAGATACCCTTTAGCAGATTAAGGAAGTTTTATTCTAATTCTAGTTTACTAAGGACTTTTTTTCTCTTTTTTAGTCATGAATGGACATAGAATTTTATCAGATGCTTTTTCTGCATCTACTCAAATGATTCGAGAATTTTTTTCTAATTATTCTACTAATGTGGTGAATTGCATTAATTGGTGTGTTTGTTAAACCATCCGTGTATTCCCAGAATAAAGTAAATTTGATCAAGATGTATTTTTAAAAAATCTTTATCCCTAGATTCTATTTGTTAATGTTTTGTTTAGAAATTTTGAATTTGTATTTATGAGAGAGTGTTGGCCTATAAATTCTTACTTTTCATAATGTTCTTGGCATTATATTGGTATCACGGTTACCAAGAACCTTGATATCAAAATAAAATAAAGTGAGATATTTACCCTTTCTATTATCTCAAAAAGTTTGGGTAAGGTTAAAAATTGGTATTATTTCCTCCTTTAATGTTTGGAAGAATGCTCTGGTGAAGCTACCTCACCTTGAATAATTCTTTTGTGGACAAATTTTAAGTTATGGATTCAATTTCTTTGTTTTAGTACTATTTAGGTTTTCCATCTTTTCTTCTAACAATTGAGTTACTTGTGTTTTTCTAGGAATTCCTTTTTTTGTTGTTCCTTCTGGCATTTGTGAGACTGCTGAAAGCCCTATTTTAATTTCCAAATAGAAATCTTTTTGAGGATTTCTACTTGGTTTATCTCTCTCTCTTAGCCACTTTTATAAATTGGCAAATGCCTTTAGAGGAAAAGCAGGTCTGAATTTAAGCTCACTACTTTGTTTTTCTCATCACTTTGAGATCTTGTTTGGCCCTCCCTGTCTTCATAACTCTGAACTGCAATTTCAGTCTCCCACCCCCTTGAGACTATAGATCTCTACTCTGTTTCCTGGCCTCTTTTGTGCTTTTCATCCACTCTGCTCTGTGCCAGTTATGAATCAGCAGAAAATTCCTAGAGGGAAAAGAGTAGCGCAGAATGTTGGGTTTCTTTTAATCTTTTCTCTTAATTCTGGGTTCTTGGCCCTTTATGCCCTGGCTGTTTGGTTGTGTTTTGATGCCTTGAAATGTATGCTGTTTATATTTTATTTCAGCTTTTCTAGTTGTTCTAGACAGAAGAGTTGGTCTGATACAAACCAGTCCCTCTTGGCTGGAATATTAGGCAAGCCTCTTAAGACACTCTGAACCTATTTCCTCACCTACAAATTGAGAATAATACCAGTTCCCTCAAAGGGCTAATTAATATGTGCCTAGTACTCAGTACAAATGTGAGCCAATATTATATAAATTTCAATAATAATAAATACTAATCTGAACTTGAAGTATAAGACAGAAATGAGCATTTTTTTCTTTAAAAGGCCAGAGAGTAAATATTTTAGCATTTGCAGGTCATACAGCCATTGGTACCTTCTGCCACCCCTACTGCTTCTCCTCCTTCTCTCCTTTTTCCTCTTCTCCCTGCCACTCCTCTTCTTTTTCAATAGCCATTTAAAACATAAAAACCATTCTCAACTTTCTGTTTAACAATCAAGATTTTGCAAAAAAAAAGTGAATAGAAAATAGGAATTTAAGTTCAACTTTTAAAATTGTGGCAAATAATTTGAATATTCAATTTGATCTGTCACTCTCTTGCTCATTTCTCTCCTGTTTCACCCAGAGTAAAAGTCTTTGTCATGTACGTAAAAGAACTTACACAACATGGTTCCCTCCCTTACTCTCTTGTACTTCTATTTGTCTTCTGCTACTTTCTCCTTCATTTACTCTGTTCCAGCTGCACTGGCCTCCTTATTATTCCCCAAGCAAGTCAGACAGGCTTCTAACTCAGGTCTTTGCACTTGCTAGTCTTTCTGCCTGGAATGCTTATTTCCTACACCTTGTCATGTCTTTACATAAGCATTTCCTTCTTAGTGAGGCATACCCCAACTATCCTCTCTAAAATTGCATTGCGTTCTATCACATCTTTTTCCCTTAACTTACTTTATTTTCTATTTTTAGCAACCTGTTCAAAATCTATTATATACGACCCTTTATTACTCATATTACTTAGCTTGGAATCAATTGTTCTCAAAAATTTGGTCCCAACATGTCTTTCCAGCCTGTTTTTCATTGCTTTCTTATATAATCTGTACTTTAACAATTTCGTGTTCCCTGTATAGCATTATTTTACTGCTTAAAAATTGTATTTTACCACGTTTATACTTGTATTTATGCGGTGTCCATTTTGTGCAGTATACTTCTCCAATACATTTTTGTTTTTTATTGTAAACAAATATAAATATAATCCTAACAAATTTTTACGGCCCAGCTCAAAATGCTACCCCTTCCATAAAATTTCTGTTACCATCCAAATGGAAGTTTTCTATATCTCTTTTGAACTCTAATGCCATTTTTTCGCTATATATATATATTTCATTTTTTGAGACGAAGTTTTGCTCTTGTTGCCCAGGCTGGAGAGCAATGGCATGATCTCAGCTCACCGCAACCTCCACCTCCCGGGTTCAAGCGATCCTCCTGCCTTAGCCTCCTAAGTAGGTGCGATTACAGGCATGCACCCCCACGCCTGGCTAATTTTGTATTTTTAGTAGAGATGGGGTTTCTCCATGTTGGTTAGGCTGGTCTCGAACTCCTGACCTCAGGTGATCTCCCCACCTCGACCTCCCAAAGTGCTGGGATTACAGGGGTGAGCCACCACGCCTGGCCATTTTGTCTATATTTTTATATCTTCACTTTCTGCTAATAATAACAGTACTATCTTTGCCTTTAGTTATTTGTACTATACATTACTTTATATGCTCTGTGTGTGTTACCGTATTTATTTCTCTCTTTTCCTCCTTGCTAAGTACAGTTATTAACTCTGGAAATAATGTAAGAGGAAATCAAGCGATAACTATGAAAAATGAAAAGAGGAAGGCAGACTGACTAGGGACCTTAGTACAGGAAAAACAACACAGTGACACAGTCTCTTATGACCCACACCCAACAGCAAAACATGGTCTAGGCCCCCACTCTCAACCTATAAACATAAGGTGACACAGGTAGGCTTATTCTTTCCCCCAGATTAAACAAGAGCCCTGCCAACAACATTAAGCAAGTCTGGTGGCTCTAGCAAGGGGGAATTAATTTGGAGCCACTGGCAATCAGTGGCTAGGGAGAAGCTTTCTCCTTCCCTCCTGGGCATGAGACTCCCCTTCCCCACTGACAGACACTTGGTAGCCAATGTGCCTGGCAAAGGGGATATCCTTACAAATGCCTAGCCCAGAAAGTGATCTTTATTCCTGTGGCCTGAAGACTCCTTTCTGTCCCCTAAAGGAACCAGATGACTCAACCTGAGGAAGCTCTCTCTCCCTCTACCCTAAGGTACCAATATGGACTAGTGGGAACTCAAGGGGCACCAAAAAAAAAAAAATGAAACACACCAAAATGATAGTACTTTGAAAATTGTCATCCAAACCACAGCCCACAAAAGTACACCTGTGTGAAAAACCTAAATGGGGATACTGCCTTCTAATGTCAAAGATTTTGGTAGGACCCAGAGTCTTGTAAGTTATAGTCAAAATATTGAGAATAAAATAAAAAATCACCCATCATACCAAAGCAAGAAAATCACAAATTGAATAAGAAAAAGGAATGACAACACCAAGATGAATCAGATTTGGAATCATCTGGCAAGGATTTTTAAAGCAAACGTCATAAAAATGCTCTAACAAATAATTACAAAGTATCTTGAAACAAATGGAAAAAGAAAGAAAATATTAGCAAAAGAAATATAAATTATAAAAAAGAAACAAATGGAAATTATAGAGCTGAAAAATACAATAATAGAAATTTAAAATTACTGGATAAGATGAATAACAAAGTGGAGATGACAGTAGGATAGAATCTGTGAGCTTAAGCATAGATCAATAGAATTTACCCAATTTTTACAACGTAGAGAAAACAGAAACAAAATGAACAGAGTCCTAGGGACCTGTTGGGCAGTAACAAAGAACCAACATTTGTATTATTGGTGTTTGAGAAGGAGAAAGAGGGTGGGATTGAAAGAGTATTTGAAGAAATAATGGCTGAAAACTTCTCAAATTTAGCGAAAAACATAATCCTACAGATTCAAGAAACTTTCTGAACCCCAAATAGTATCAACCTCTCAAAATCTACTCTAAGACACGTCACAGTTAAACTTCTGAAAGCTAAAGACAAAGAGAATATCTTAAAAAGCATCCAGAGAGAAACAACACATTACCTATAGGGGAACACCAATTCAAGTAATAGCATATTTCTCACTTAAAACCATGAAGACCAGAAGGAAGTGGCAGAACACTTTTGAAGTACTGGAAGAAAATGGCTGTAAAGTCTATATCCAGCAAAAGTATTCTTTAAGAATGAAGGGGGGTAGGTTCCAAGATGGCCGAATAGGAACAGCTCCAGGCTACAGCTCCCAGCATGAGCGATGCAGAAGATAGGCGATTTCTGCATTTCCAACTGAGGTACCGGGTTCATCTCACTGGGGCTTGTTGGACAGTGGGGGCAGCCCACAGATTGTGAACCTAAGCAGGGCGAGGCATCACCTCACCCGGGAAGTGCAAGAGGTAGGGAAATTCCCTTTCCTAGCCAAGGGAAGCCGTGACAGATGGCACCTGGAAAATTGGGTCATTCCCACTCTAATACTGCACTTTTCCAATGGTCTTAGCAAATGGCACACAGGGAGATTATATCCTGCACCTGGCTCGGAGGGTCTCACACCCACAGAACCTTGCTCACTGCTAGAACAGCAGTCTGAGATTGAACTGCAAGGCAGCAGTGAGGCTGGCAGAGGGGCGCCAGCCATTACTGAGGCTTGAGTAGGTAAACAAAGCCACGAGGAAGCCGCTTTGGAGCCCTCGGCAGCTCAAGGAGGCCTGCCTTCCTCTGTAGACTCCAATGCTGGGGGCAGGGCATAGCTGAATAAAAGGCAGCAGAAACTTCTGCAGACTTAAATGTTCCTGTCTGACAGCTTTGAAGAGAGTAGTGGTTCTCCCAGCACAGAGTTTGAGATCTGAGAACGGACAGACTTCCTCCTCAAGTGGGTCCCTGACTCCTGAGTAGCCTAACTGGGAGGCACCTCCCAGTAGGGGCCGAAGGACACCTCATACAGCTGGATGCCCCTCTGAGAGGAAACTTCCAGAGAAACGATCAGGCAGGAACATTTGCCCTTCTGCAATATTTGCAGTTCTGCAGCCTATGCTAGTGATACCCAGGCAAACAGGGTCTGGAGTCGACCTCAGGCAAAATCCAACAGACCTGCAGCTGAGGGTCCTGACTGTTAGAAGGAAAATTAACAAACAGAAAGGACATCCACACTAAAAGCCCATCTGTATGTCACCATCATCAAAGACCAAAGGTAGATAAAACCACAAAGATGGGGAGAAACCAGAGCAGAAAAGCTGAAAATTCTAAAAATCAGAGCACCTCTCCCCCTCCAAAGGAACGCAGCTCCTCACCAGCAACGGAACTGAGAATGACTGACGAGTTGAGAGAAGAAGGCTTCAGACGATCAGACTTCTCGGAGCTAAAGGAGGAAGTTCAAACCCATCGCAAAGAAGCTAAAAACCTTGAAAAAAGATTAGACGTATAGCTAACTAGAATAACCAGTTTAGAGAAGTCCCTAAATGACCTGATAGAGCTGAAAATCATGGCACGAGAACTACGTGACGCATGCACAAGCTTCAGTAGCCGATTCGATCAACTGGAAGAAAGGATATCAGTGATTGAAGATCAAATGAATGAAATGAAGTGAGAAGAGAAGTGTAGAGAAAAAACAGTAAAAAGAAATCAACAAAGCCTCCAAGAAATATGGGACTATGTGAAAAGACCAAATCTAC
>NW_012106463.1:1781303-1781540 GCF_000951045.1 Mandrillus leucophaeus | reverse complement strand
TGACCACATAGTTGGAAGTAAAGCACTTGTCAGCAAATGTGTGAAAGAGCAGAAATTATAACAAACTGTTTCTCAGACCACAGTACAATCAAACTAGAACTCAGGATTAAGAAACTCACTCAAAACCACTCAACTACATGAAAACTGAACAACCTTCTGAATGACTACTGGGTACATAGTGAAAAGAAGGCAGAAATAAAGATGTTCTTTGAAACCAATGAGAACAAAGACACAACA
>NW_012106463.1:1780919-1781253 GCF_000951045.1 Mandrillus leucophaeus | reverse complement strand
TGATGAGCATTTTTTCATGTGTCTGTTGGCTGTCTGAATGTCTTCTTTTGAGAAATGTCTGTTCATGTCCTTTGCCCACTTTTTGATGGGGTTTCAACAGTTTTTAAACAGTATTGAGGAAAGGTTACTTCAAACAAAAATTGTTTTTGTATGTGTTCCATTTGAATTCTGTGGTGGTTAAATGAGACCACTACAGAATTCCAATGAGTGGTTAAAATGACAAAGTTCACAGAAAAAGGAGTATAAACGATATAAATATTATAAGGAACATTTAGAATCACAATAATCAGAGAATTCAGGTTGAAGCAGAAATTATAGTTTTTTTTTTTTTTTT
>NW_012106463.1:1778457-1780869 GCF_000951045.1 Mandrillus leucophaeus | reverse complement strand
CCCCATCAAAAAGTGGGTGAAGGGTAGGAACAGACACTTCTCAAAAGAAGACATTTATGCAGCCAACAGACACATGAAAAAATGCTCATCATCACTCGCCATCAGAGAAATGCAAATCAAAACCACAACGAGATACTATCTCACACCAGTTGGAAAAGTGATCATGAAACAGTCAGGAAACAACAGGTGCTGGAGAGGATGTGGAGAAATAGGAACACTTTTACACTGTTGGTGGGTCTTTAAACTAGTTCCACCATTGTGGAAGATGGTGTGGTGATTCCTCAAGGACCTAGAACTAGAGATACCATTTGACCCAGCCATCCCATTACTGGGTATATACCCAAAGGATTATAAATCATGCAACTATAAAGACACATGCACACGTATGCTTATTGTAGCAGTATTCACAATAGCACAGACTTGGAACCAACCCAGATGTCCATGAATGATAGACTGGATAAAGAAAATGTGGCACATATACACCATGGAATACTATGCAGCCATAAATAGGATGAGTTCATGTCCTTTGCAGGGACATGGATGAAGCTGGAAACCATCACTCTGAGCAAGCTATCACAAGAACAGAAAACCAAACACTGCATATTCTCACTCATAGGTGGAAATTGAACTGTGAGAACACTTGAACACAGGGTGGGGAACATCACACACTGGGGCCTGTTGTGAGGTGGAGGAGCGGGCAGAGATAGCATTGAGAGATATGCATAATGTAAATGACGAGTTGATGGGTACAGCACATCATCATGGCACATGTATGCGTATGTAAGAAACCTGCACGTTGTGCACATGTACCCTAGAACACAAAGTGTAATATTAATTTTTAAAAAAAGAATGAAGGGGAAAACATTGTGAAATAAAGGAAAAGAAAAGAATTTGTCAGTGAGACACTTACCTTGCAAGAATGACAAAAGAAAGTTCTTTAAACCAGGAGTTACCAACCAGTACTGGTTTGTGGCCTGTTAGGAACTGGTACACATAGCCGGAGATGAGCAGCAGGCAGATGAGCATTACCGCTTGAGCTCTGCCTCCTGTCAGATCAGCCACCACATTAGATTCTCATAGGAGCACAAATCCTATTATGGACTGCATATGCAAGGGATTTGGGGTTGTGCGCTCCTTATGAAATTCTAAGGCCTAATGATCTAAGGTCCGGATGATGGAACAGTTTCATCCTGAAACCATCTCCTCGCACCCCCACCCAGCCTGTGGAAAAATTGTCTTCCATGAAACCTGTCCCTGGTGCCAAAAAGGTTAGGGAACCCCTGCTTTAAACAGAAATTATAAAAGAAGGACTCTTGAAGTAACAGGAAGGAAGAAAGAACAGTGAAACAAGAAGAAATAGTGGGAGAATGCAATAAACTATACTTCTTGTGAGTTTCATGAATCATATTTGATGATTGCAACAAAAATTATAACATCATCTGATACTCAAGACAAGACAATTATACTTAAAAGTAGGCAAGGTAGAGACCTAACTGGTAGTAAGGTTTTCACACTTCACTCAAAGTGGTAAAATGTCGATACCAGTAGACTGTGATAAATCACATATGTACATTGTATTGCCAAGAACAACCGCTAAGAAAGCTATATAAAGTAATAAACTCAGAAACTCTATAAATTAATCACGATGGAATCCTAAAAAATTCTAGTAACCCCAGAAAAACAAGAAAAAGCAAAGGAACAAGGAACAGAAGAAACAAACAGAAAATAATAAAATGGCAAACTTAAGGCCTGACATAAGTATTTACCTTAAAAGGATACAGTATGAACAAAAGGAAAAATTGATCATGAAAAAAAGATTTGTCTATGAAAATGATTTTTTTTTACATGAAGTATTCCTGTTGTCATGGGAGATATTTATGAGTAGATTCTAATTACCTTGTATTGTTAAAGTGAAAGTCACTCTCAGTAAATTTGTGATTTGTTCTTTCCTAATTTCAGCAGTTTTTCTTAAATTATTATTATACTTTAAGTTCTAGGGTACATGTCCACAACGTGCAGGTTTGTTACATATGTATACATGTGGCATGTTGGTGTGCTGCACCCATTAACTCATCTTTTACATTAGGTATATCTCCTAATGCTATCCCTCCCCCAACCCCCTCCCCACAATAGGACCTGGTGTGTGGTGTTCCCCTTCCTGTGTCCAAGTGATCTCATTGTTCAATTCCTACCTATGAGTGAGAGCATGCGCTATTTGGTTTTCTGTTCTTGTGATAGTTTGCTGAGAATGATGGTTTCCAGCTGCATCCATGTCCCTACAAAGGACACGAACTCGTCCTTTTTTATGGCCGCATAGTAGTCCATGGTGTATATGTGCCACATTTTCTTAATCCAGTCTGTCACTGATGGACATTTGGGTTGATTCCAAGTCTTTGCTATTGTGAATAGTGC
>NW_012106463.1:1777653-1778407 GCF_000951045.1 Mandrillus leucophaeus | reverse complement strand
CAGATTCACCAAAGTTGAAATGAAGGAAAAAATGTTAAGGGCAGCCAGAGAGAAAGGTCGGGTTACCCACAAAGAGAAGCCCATCAGACTAACAGTGGATCTCTCAGCAGAAACTCTACAAAACAGAAGAGAATGGGGGCCAATATTCAACATTCTTAAAGAAAAGAATTTTCAACCCAGAATTTCATATCCAGCCAAACTAAACTTCTTAAGTGAAGGAGAAATAAAATCCTTTACAGACAAGCAAATGCTGAGAGATTTTGTCACCACCAGGCCTGCCCTACAGGACAACTGGTACCAGCCACTGCAAAAACATGCCAAATTGTAAAGACCATCGACACTATGAAGAAACTGCATCAGCTAACAACCAAAATAACCACCTAACATCATAATTACAGGATCAAATTCACACATAACAATATTAACCTTAAATGTAAATGGGCTAAGTGATCCAATTAAAAGACACAGACTGGCAAACTGGATAAAGAGTCAAGACCCATCAGTGTCTTGACTTATTCAGGAGACCCATCTCACATGCAGAGACACACATAGGCCAAAATATACGGATGGAGGAAGATCTACCAAGCAAATGGAAAACAATAAAAAGCAGGGGTTGCAATCCTAGTCTCTGATAAAACAGACTTTAAGCCAACAAAGACCAAAAGGGACAAAGAAGGCCATTACATAATGGTAAAGGGATCAATTCAACAGGAAGAGCTAACTATCCTAAATATATATGCACCCAATACAGGAG
>NW_012106463.1:1767106-1777603 GCF_000951045.1 Mandrillus leucophaeus | reverse complement strand
ATACAATTAGAAGTGTAGATCTGATCAACATATTCTAGGGCAGTTTTAGAGGAATGGCAACATTTTAACATGTTAATTTGCATTCAGCAATTCAGATTATGGGAAGCTGTGTATAAGAAATCTGCTTAATTGTTCACAGTAACAAGAATAGAAGGTGTTTATTTTAGTGGTATTTGCAAGGGAGAAAGGCTAGAAATAGTTGGGCTGTGCCCTGGTATCAGGAAATGTTTTAAAATAAAAACTAATACATATTAACACTTCACAAGAAAAAAAAATTCCACAAAGAGCAGACATTATTTAGCTGTGTTGGTGTAATGTTCATAATATTTCTCACTTCCAAAATGTATTGAGGATACTTTAATAAACAGTTTTTTTGTGAACTCATTAATTTGAATAATTATTAATTGCAAACATACCCAAATGTAAGTTCAATGTACAACAACAACAAAAAACAAAAGTAACATTTAATTTACTGTTCTGATTGTTAGTCCACTTATTTCTATGGGTAATCAAATTGAACGTCATATATATGTTTATTTGAAGAGTAAAAATCACCTTATGTTTACATCAGTGACATATTTCTTCTAAATTAAAAAATTTTTTTCTACCAATTTTTTAAAGCCTTGCCTGATGTTAACCCTGTCTGTGAGGTTTTTGTTAATTATTCATCTTTAAGCTATCTCTGTCTTTTGAACTAACATTTTTTCTGTATTTTTATCTCATCATTTTCCATAATATTAATAGTAATAATACTTTTAATGCTCTAAATCATACATTATCCACTTCTTTATTTGCTTTACATATATTATCAGATTTCTCATATTAGCCCATAATAAGGTAGACATTACTATCCTTTTTTTACATTGAAGAAACTGAAATTTTCAGAGATTAAGTAAACTGCTCAAGGTCACACAGGTGAGATTAAAGTTTAGGTTTCAAATTCAGGTATGTTTGCTACAAAACCTTGTCACTGTGTTAGACTGCCTCTTAAGTGAGTAAGGTAAATGAAATAAGTGCTTTGTGTGTTTAAAAGAAATTTTGTTATAAAGGAAAGGAAATAATCGACAAATTAATGAAATGTTCAAATTACAGTCTTTAAAGTAAATACAGATTTAGTTTTATACTTGTCATTAGGTAATTCAGTGTTAGTAATTAATACCATTAGATATAATGTGATAATCAACTAGTGAAAAAGAAAAAAATTAAAGTTCACGGTTATTTGCTACATATATATATAAATTTTAAGTTAGAATTATACCATTTGTTATGTCGTTTATGCCATGTACAAATGAATGAAAATTTCACTTTTTTTCTTTCTAGAATTCTGGAGGCGGAAATGGAGTTGATCTTTCAGTGCTAAATGAGGCTCGCAATATGGTTTCAGATCTTCTGATTGATCCAAGCCTTCCACCACAAGTCATTTCCTCTCTACGGAGTATCAGTAGCTTAATGGGTGCTTTCTCAGGTTCCTGTAGGCCAAAGATTAATCCTCTCACACCATTTCCTGGATTTTACCCCTGCTCTGAAATAGAGGACCCAGCTGAGAAAGGGGATAGAAAACTTAACAAGGTCAAAATACAGTAATCATCCAACCCTATTTATCAAATTTAATGATATTTTCAAAATAACTGCTCCTTTAAATTCTATATAAAATACAATTTTCCTTTCAAGGACCGGACATAATATTGAGCTGCTTGGGATGTTAGAGGCAATTATAAGCTCAAATAATTATAGTTGAGTATTCAGTTTTTATTTTAAGTACATTGCTGTGATTAGTACTTATAATTTGAATGGTAACAACTATGTATTATTATTCTTGTTAAGAAGTAGAGAACAACAAGCAAATTTTGTTCCAGGGTGGTACAACAAACTAGTAGCCAGATCATTTTGTTGCTCTATTTTATTCTTTAGAATCCAGGAATTGTTCTTGTTGAGCCAAGAAGAAATGGTCATTATAATATTCATTTTATGAATTACATAGCATTATTTTAAAGTGATTTTTATATTTTTTGAACCCTGTTTTCCCCCCTTTTATACCTACTGGAGATTACGGTAGCCCAGTAGGCATTGATTTTTATATCATTAGAATAGAGGATTAATTTCTCTTTAAAATATAAATATTTCAAAATAGGATTTTCTTTAGAAAATAATAAATACTCTTCTAAATTGGTATGCATTATCCTTATTCAGAGTGCTTTTACTTGTTTTATTTGACTATTAGTATCTTTACCAATAGCTAAAATCATAAAACTTTAAAACTAGAAACATTTTAGAAATTATTTTACTCAACCACTTTATTCCAGATAAGGAAACTAACCAAGAGAAGATGAAATTTATTTCAGTTAATTTTGTCAATTGTAATAATGCTTATAGAACTTAGAAATAGATAAATATAGTTTTTGTAGGAATTTTGATTATCAGTTAATTTTGTCAGTTGCCCGCATTAGGGTTTAGAAATGTGGAAAAATTAAGCAAACCCAATTAGAAGAAAAGGATTTCAAAAGTACTGATCACAATCCGGATCACAGTTATGTGATACTTTTATTTTTTTAAAGTTTATACAGTAGCACCTACATTAGTCAAAACCCAATTAATTAGTACTTAGTTATATGACTTCTTTTTTAGCAATCTACCTTATAAGAAAGAGATTAATCACAAGCATTCAGAGGGCATAGCAATAAACCATAAATAACAGAACTCTAATGTATTCTTGAGTTAGTTTTCACTCTACCCCTCCTTTGCATTTTCTATTGATATTTGATACTCAGGATAGTAATTTTTAAAAATGGTAATTCTTAAAATTTTAAATCAGAAATCATATTGATAACAGTATTTAGTGTGTAGAAAAGTGTGCTGGTACATTTTAGGAACATTTTAAACATAATATTAATTAAACAGGATGCTTAAATGCCTCATTTCCTGAGCATTGTAGTTAATCAAGGTTATTTTGGGTTCTGGAATCTACTGATAGAGTAAGTCATATAAGAACCAGGAAGTAACCCTTATTCCTTTTCTTTGTGTTCCTTAAACTCCTTATTAGAATTCTATATCAAATTTGTCTCTCCTTTTGGAAAAGCATATAAAAAGCCTGAGGTTACTTCAGAAAAGGGCAATGGCATTTATTTAAAAAACAATAGGCGAAAGGGAAAAGGAACAGATAACTTAATATAACTTTCTTATACACGTTAAAAACAAAGAAAGATCATGTGAACCTAAATTACAGTCAACAAGGATATTAGCATAAAGGGCTTTTTCACTGCAGGTCTAATTAACTATTAACCTTTACAAAGTCAATGTCCTTGGGAAAACTGAAATATAAGACAGATATTTATCTCTGAGATTGCTGCAGTGTCTGCTGATAGAGGAAATTCATAAAAAGCAGAAACTATTATGTAAATATCAGTAAAACATTTATAATGGTCAAAAATGGAATATTGTTAATTGAACATTTGGGTTAGTTGAAGATATTTTTTAAAATTAGGGCAAAATATTAATGCTAAAGGTGTTCTGTATTTAACTCAGTCATTTATTCAAACTCAGAATCCTGCAGTTTCTCCTGATTAACCACTAAGTAAATTCTATAGCACTGTACTGAAAATATAAAAAAATTAGAATATAGGGCTGATCATCCCTGATCCTAAGATTGTCCTCCGAAGTTGATTTTCAGGGTAAATCTTTCATATCCACTTTTTAAATTGCCAATTGTTTCTTTCTCATGAAACAAGTAGTAAAATGTACAAAAGGAAAAGAATCTAGTTTAAATTATAGAGCTCAGACATATTTTTTAGTAGGAGGAAGAGGAATAGAATAACAAAATAGAGTGTGAAATTTGGAGTAAATTGACAGATTTTCAGAATAAAATGTTTCTTTTTTCTCTGTACATGTTAAAAATATACTTTGTATTGATACTTGCATGTGCCATCACTAATACTACATATATAGCATATTAAAGAGTGACATTTTAAACCATTGTTAAATTATTCAACAGGGACTAAATAGGAATAGTTCCCCAACTCCACAGCTGAGGAGGAGCTCAGGAACTTCAGGATTGCTACCTGTTGAACAGTCTTCAAGGTGGGAGCGTAATAATGGCAAAAGGCCTCACCAAGAATTTGGCATTTCAAGGTAAAATCTGCAGAGCCTTTTAAGAAACTTGAATCAAATGCATCTACTTTGTTTCTGTCAATAATGTTTCAGTTAGTTCTGGAAGCAGAAAGGAATGGTTGAAGTATTTTAGGTATAGGACAACATGTGTAGTAGTAATAATATGGTAAAATAGAGAAACTGATTATTAAAAAGAAGCTAATGTGTCTTGTCCTAAAACTTTGATAGGCTGGGTACAAAATGTGCTGGATCCCTGAGAACATGAGATAGTTTAGGGAAATTAGGATCAACTCAGGACTGGGTGCTGGGGAGGTTTTTAAATCGAGAGAAGTGGCCATTACAGGGTTAGCCACCAGTCCAATGAATAGTATCCAGAGGTAGGTCTGCAGAGTTGGCTGACTTCTGAAAAGAGGAGCACGTTTCCAAGGGTCATCACAGTTGTTAGGTTGAAGGTAAACAGACTTTCAAATCCTGTTCCTGCTGGAGACTGAGACAACTAATATAATGTATATTCTGTTGAGGATTTACTTGGAACTGAACAATGCTAATCTTATAAATGAAAGTCATCAGTAACTTTAAGTAAATGAGGCTGGGAAAATGCAGGAGCTGAAATCTCCTGAATGTAAATATATACATTTACCCTGATAACAAAGGATTTAATAATATAGTACTTTGTCTTTTGAAAACCAGGAAAGATACTGATCCTTACTTGAGTTTATCATAATTTTCTTTACTCAGCTTTCTAATTATGTTAATATAAGATCGGAATTGGCACAAATTCTGCGTTAACCACTTTCTGTTATTATTGAGCATGTTTTATACTTTTGAGCTGTATCGTTTCACATTTGAAACAGTAGATGGCAGGATTGGATCATAGATATTTGTTAAAATTTATGTTAATATTTGCATCTGAAAGAATAAGATGATTATAATTTTCTAGATTCTTAGGTGGTTTATTAATTTGAATCTTGTATAATATATTCAAGCAGCTGAACTCCTTTTTTGTAAAAGAAAAATTGAATGAAGCAATGTCTAAAACAGGAATGCAGTGAAGTACGAAGAGTACTGTACAGGAAAATGAACACTGGTCCAAAATTTGCTGTGGCCTGAACATCATAGTCTTCTTTTTTTTTTTTTGGTAAAGGAAGCAGGCTATAGGGAAGTGAATGATGTCAGGAACAGAAAATGTGACAGTATTTCTTAACTATGGGTAGCATTATCTTGAGAATATAGTTGGGTTTTAAAAGGGATGATAAAAATGTTTTATATTTTAACCTTTCATACTGATGTAACAGCAATTTGCAGTTAAAGAAACATTTGATACATTGAGTTAAGGTCATTTTTATCCTGCTGCCTCAGATAATTGATTAAAACAGAAGCATAGTCCAGAGAAAACCAATCTTTAACTCTGAAAAGTGTTTATTATATAAAGCTAAATGTAGGTAGGTTCTATATAATGACTTAACTCTCATTACAACAAAATTTATGCCTCATAAAATATTTAGAAATTTGGAGAATAAATTAATTGGTTGTATTATGTACATCTGTTTTAAAGAGACCAAGGTAGACGTATCTTTTCTAGTTTGCAGAAGCTGGAGCCTCTTGGTAATAAATGTCTATGTGTACTTTGCACATAGGTGGGTTATGATGGGAATATATGAAACATTTATAACCACTATTCCTTTTCAGATTCAAATCTCTAGATCAGTGCTAATAGAAATTTTTGTAATGATGGAAATAGTTTATATCTGCACTGTCTAATATGGTACTCCCTAGCTACATGTGGCTGTTAATCATTTGAAATGTATCTAGTATGACTAAGGAACTGAATTTTTAATGTGATTTAATTCTTATTAATTTCATTCAGATATAAAGAGCCATATGTAACTGTTTTGTAGATACATGCGACATCCATATTAGTGCAGCTCTAGATCTTTAATGCGTAGTGATGTTTTGTTCAGGAATCTTTAGATTTTAGTAGCACAAAACTAATAGATTTATGACTCTGAAATCATCTTGACTTTATATTAGAGTACTCCAGAATCGAGATCTCATATGCTTGATTTTGAGTCTTGAGCTTTGGATTCTGATCACAGTTTGCCTGACTGATTTCAACATGATTCCAGTGTTGAACCTCTCATTTCCTGAGCCTATACCTGAAACCAGATTTCTCATCACTCCAGCTGCTTTTTCGTCTGTTACTGTTGTTCTGCCCTTATTTCCCGGCACAATGCTGCCATCCTCTAGTGGAGTGGTTGCTTACAAAATTGATTTACTTAGAGACTTGGTGTTGTCTTTGCATCCTGTCACCTTATTCTACAGATGACAGCTGTCAGATATCTGTCTGCATTATCTTTTACTCTCTATTCCTTCTTCTCCTTTATCACTGTGCCTATACTATTTTATGCTTTCATTGCTGTTTACTTGGGCTATTGAATTAGCCTCTTAATTCCAGTTTCCAGTATCCTTCTTAACTTTATTAATCTTCTACCTTACACTACAAATCTTCCTTAAATAAAACTGATTGCAGTTGTCCCTGGGTATCCCTGGGGGATTGGTTCCAGGCCCCTCCCCTTCCCGTGGGTACAAAAATCCATGGATGCTTGAGTTCTTTAAATAAAATGGTGTAGTATTTGCATATACTCTCTACACATCCTTTCATATACTTTAAATCACCTCCAGATTACTTATAATACCTAATGTAATGTAAATACTGTGTAAAGAGTCGTTATACTCTATTTTTTATTCGTTTTTTTATTACTGTTGTTTTTCCTTGAATATTTTTGATTTGGGGGTGGTTAAATCTGTGGATGTAGAAACCTCACATACAGATAGCTGACTGTGTATAGTTTTTCTAGTCATTGCATTTTTGGACTGTTTACAGTCCTATAGAATAATGCCGAAATTCCTAGTGTAGAATGTGAAACCCAATTATTACCTCATGACAGAGCCGCAACCCTTACTTGGAAAAAGTAAATGAACTAACACAGATGAGCAGTCTTTCAAATAATGAGACTAGAAAAATGATATGGAAAGCTTTCTAGGTAAAAACAATAGGCATATAACTTGTTTAAGACTCTTCCTTGATGTTTTCTGATAATTTTGTTCTTAGTTTAACTCCATTTGAAAATTAAGCTAAATTATGTTTCAAAATAATTAAAATACAAACAATGAAATATATATATAAGGTATTTGGATAAAATACTATTGCCAGGCAATGAGTTATTAGATTTGATTACACAGCAGTGGTGAAGATAAATGGTGACTCACGGGTTTAAAAGCAAGTCTGTTTAGTTTAGGAGTAGGAGGGTAGTATAGGAGTATCAATTATAGTTGATAGCCCACAGGGTAATTGAACACAACTTGCCTATTTTTTCCCCAGGGAAAACCTGTTCAAAAGGAGTGACCTGTGAGCCCTGAATATATATGCTGTTTGACCTCAGAGAAGACTGGGTCCCATCACTCAGTTCAAAAATAGCAGTTCAGTCTTCTTTTAACTCTAAGTATAGGTTGAGCATCCCAAATCCAAAATGCCCCAAAATTCAAAATTTCTTGAGTACAAACATGACTCTGCAAATGGAAAATCCCACACCTGACCACATGAGATGGGTCACAGTTAAAATACAGTCAAAACTTTGTTTCATGCACAAAATTATTTAAAATATTATATAAAATTACCTTCAGGCTATGTGTATATGAAATATAAGTGAACATTGTGTTCTATGCCCAAGATATCACATTGTGCATAAGCAAATATTCCAAAACCTGAAATCTGAAACACTTCTGGTCCCAAGACTTTCAGATAAGGGATATTCAACTTGCACTAAAACTAGAACTCAGAGATGGGTAATTCAATCATCAGCAAGTCCGGAAAACAACCTTTCTTGGAACTTTCTGACCAGAGAAGTCTCATCCCAGATCTGAAACTTAAACAGAAGGCAAGATTAAGGGTCATAATGCCGTTCCATATGGTCATTCCACAACTGTGCCTTATAATTTATCAGAGACTTACACCAAGGTTATATTAGCAAACTTGACCCTATTTGAACCCCAGAAATTCAAGAGGGCTAATTGTGTCATCCTACTCAGCTTCTTAAGAGAATAACTCTGTAAATTTAGACATCTACAATTATCAAATTTATACAACTGCATTGAAACTGAGTTGGTACAGACCTTGTTAAGGTAATTTGTATTGACTGTCTAGAAGTTAGCTCTTAAAATATAGCTTAGCTCAGGGACCATAACTTTTGATGTCTCTTGTTTGTTTGTTTTTGACAACTCATTCCCAAGTGAGTAAAAAAGAAAAATAAACTCAATTTCTTCCACCATACTCTGACAGCACATTTCTGATACCAGATGTGTGGGGATTTCTCCCCAGCAGCAAGCAAGCAAGCAAGCAAGCAAGCAAGCAGTTCTATAGTAGACATAAGCTAGGTGTCCTATAATTCAATTATTTCTTTTTCTTTCTTTCTTTCTTTTTTTTTTTTGAGACAGAGTCTCACTCTTTGCCCAGGCTGGAGTGCAGTGGCACGATCTCGGCTCACTGCTACCTCTGCCTCCCGGGTTCAAGCAATTCTCCTTCCTCAACCTCCTGAGTAGCTGGGACTACAGGCACATGCCACCACGCCCAGCTAATTTTTGTATTTTTAGTAGAGATGGGGTTTCACTATGTTGGCCAGGCTGGTCTCGAACTCCTGACCTCACATGATCCGCCTGCCTTGGCCTGCCAAAGTGCTGGGATTACACGCATGAGCCACCGTGCCCAGCCTAATTCCATTATTTCTGACATCATATACCCGGAGATAGCGTCAGATCATACTGGTTAAGGACTCAGTCCCACAAGACTAATCCCCACTTCTGATGCCACGCAGGCCTCAGGTTATTTTGCCTGTGCTTCTGACCAACCTGCTGTAAATCAGGGTTCCCTCAGCCCCCTCCCTGGATTCAGATGATTTGCTGGAGCAACTCACAGAACTCAGGGAAACATGTTTACTGGTTTATTACAAAGAGTATTTTAAAGGATACAAATCAACAGCCAGATGAGGAGATACAAAGGACAGGTCTGTAAGGGACCTGAGTACAGGAGCTTCTGCCCCTGTGGAGTTGAGTTATGCCACCCTCCTGGCTTGTGGACATGTTCTTGTTCACTTTCCTGGAAGCCCTCACGTGTTTGGCTGTTCACAAGCTCCTCAGACCCAGTCCTTTCTGGATATTTATAGGAGCTTCATATTATAGGCATGATTGATTAAATCATTGGCCATTGGTGAGCAATTTAAGCTTTTTAAAATTTAATTTAGTCCCTCTCCTCTCCCTGGAGGTTGGGAAGTGGAGCTGAAAACCCCCATCCTCTAATCCTGTCTTGATATTTCAAGTGACTAGCCTCATCCTGAAACTGCCTAGGGGCTGCGGGCCATCAGTCAACTCATTAGCATACAAAAAGACACTTTGGAGATCCTCAGGATTTTAGGAGTTGTATGCTAGGAAACAGGCACTGGACTAAAACCAAATATGTATTTCACAGTATCACACCAAGTCTGACTTTAATCACCTTCCTACCAACTATTAGTAATCATTGGAACTACTACTCTGCTTGTCTTCTGCTTTCTTCGTATTTATTTATGTAATTTTATTGAGGTGTGTATTTATCTGTTGCTGGGCCAGGACATAATGGGAAGATTCAGGAACTAATCAGATAACCTATCATTTGACCTGTAACTCTTAATTCTAAATAGCTAAATGAATGTATGATATACAGAAATTATTCAAAGACCCTGGATCAAGATAGAAGACATTGGAGCAGTGCTGTGGTGCCATTCTGAAAGGAGAAATCTCTCTTTGTCTTGACTATTAATCAGGGAATCAGGGAGTGGACTTTGGTAGAATACACAGATTTTTCTCTCTTTTTTGAGTTTTCTTTCTTTTTTATTTTAAACTAGAAGCTTTTAGCGTGTTTGTATGCTGTGAATGATACGGACAAGAACATGTTTATGAGATTTAATTTTGTTTGCATGACTAAGTGTTTGAAAGCTCAATTCATTATCTTATTATTATTATTATTGTTATACTATACTTTAAGTTCTGGGGTACATGTGCAGAATGTGTAGTTTTGTTACATAGGTATACACGTGCCATGGTGGTTTGCTGCACCCATCAACCCGTCACCTACTTTAGATATTTCTCCTAATGCTATCCCTCCCCTAGGCCCCCACCCCTGGACCGGCCCCAGTGTGTGATATTTCCCTCCCTGTGTCCATATGTTCTCATTGTTCAACTCCCACTTACGAGTGAGAACATGCACTGTTTGGTTTTCTGTTCTTGTGATAGTTTGCTGAGAATGATGGTTTCCAGCTTCATCCATGTCCCTGCAAAGGACATGAACTCATCCTTTTTTAT
>NW_012106463.1:1726900-1764096 GCF_000951045.1 Mandrillus leucophaeus | reverse complement strand
TGAGATACTGAGAAGAATGTATAGTCTGTTGATTTGGGGTGGAGAGTTCTGTAGATGTCTATTAGGTCCACTTGGTGCAGAGCTGAGTTCAAGTCCTGAGTATCCTTGTTAATTTTCTGTCTCATTGATCTAATATTGACAGTGGGGTATTAAAGTCTCCCACTATTATTGTGTGGGAGTCTAAGTCTCTTTGTAGGTCTCTAAGAACTTGCTTTATGAATCTGGGTGCTCTTGTATTGGGTACATACGTATTTAGGATGGTTAGTTCTTTTGCATCGATCCATTTACCATTATGTAATACCCTTCTTTGTCTCTTTTGATCTTTGTTGGTTTAAAGTCTGTTTTATCAGAGATTAGGATTGCAACTCCTGCCTTTTTTTTTTTTTCTTTCCATTTGCTTGGTAAATATTCCTCCATCTCTTTATTTTGAGCCTGATGTGTCTTTACAGGTGAGATGGGTCTCCTGAATAGATCACACTGATGTGTCTTGACTCTTATCCAATTTGCCAGTCTGTGTATTTTAATTGGGGCATTTAGCCCGTTTATGTTTAAGGTTAATGTGTGTGAATTTGATCCTGTCATTATGATGCTAATTGGTTGTTTTGCCCTTTAGTTGATGCAGTTTCTTCATAGTGTCGATGGTCTTTACAACTTGGTATGTTTTTGCAGTAGCTGGTACTGGTTCTTCCTTTCCATGTTTAGTGCTTCCTTCAGGAGCTCTTGTAAGGCAGGCCTGGTGGTGACAAAATCTCTCAGCATTTGCTTGTCTGTAAAGGATTTTATTTCTCCTTGACTTATGAAGCTTAGTTTGGCTGGATATGAAATTCTGGGTTAAAAGTTCTTTTCTTTTGGTGGATCACGAGGTCAGGAGTTTGAGTTCAGCCTGACCAACATGGTGAAATCCCATCTCTAATAAAAATACGAAAGTTAGCCAGCCTTGGTGGTGTGCGCCTGTAATCCCAGCTACTCAGGAGGCTGAGGCAGGAGAATTGCTTGAACCTGGGAGGCGGAGGTTGCAGTGAACTGAGATCACACCACTGCATTCCATCGTAGGTGACAGAGAGAGACTCCATCTCAAAAAAAAAAAAAAAGAATATTGGCCCCCATTCTCTTCTGGCTTGTAGGGTTTCTGCTGACTTCCCCTTGTGAGTAACCCAAGCTTTCTCTCTGGCTGCCCTTAACATTTTTTCCTTCATTTCAACCTTGGTGAATCTGACAATTATGTGTCTTGGGGTTGCTCTTCTCAAGGAGTATCGTTGTGGTGTTCTCTGTATTTTCGGAATTTGATTGTTGGCCTGTCTTGTTAGGTTGGGGAAGTTCTGGATAATATCCTGAAGAGTGTTTTTCAACTTGACTCCGTTTCTCCTGTGACTTTCAGGTACACCAATCAAACGTGGATCTGGTCTTTTCACATAGTCCCATATTTCTTGGAGGCTTTCTTCGTTCCTTTTTATTCTTTTTTCTCTAATCTTCTTGCTTTATTTCGTCAAGTTGATCTTCAGTCTCTGATATCCTTTCTTCTGCTTGATCAGTTCGGCTATTGATACTTGTGTATGCCTCACAAAGTTCTCGTGCTGTGTTTTTCAGCTCCATCAGGTCATTTATTTTCTTCTCTACACTGATTATTCTATTTAGCAATTCGTCTGACCTTTTTTCAAGGTTCTTAGCTTCCTTGCGTTTGGGTTAGAACATGCTCCTTTAGCTCAGATTAGTTTGTTATTACCTACCTTCTGAAGCCTACTTCTGTCAGTTTGTCTAACTCATTCTCCATCCAGTTTTGTTCCCCTGCTGGTGAGGAGTTGTGATTATTTGGAGGAGAAGAGACGTTGTGTTTTTTGGAATTTTCAGTCTTTTTGTGTTGGTTTCTCCCCATCTTCGTGGATTTATCTACCTTTGGTCTTTGATGTTTGTGACCTTCGGATGGGGTCTTTGAGTGGACATGCTATTCTTCTGTTGTTCGTTTTCCTTCCAACAGTCAGGCCCCTTTGCTTCTGGTCTGCTGCAGTTTACGAGAGGTCCATTCCAGACCCTGTTTGCTTGGGTGTCACCAGGAGAGGCTGCAGAACAGCAATCATTACTGCCTGTTCTTTCCTCTGGAAGCTTTGTCCCAGAGGGGCACCTGCCAGATGCCAGCAAAAGCTCTCCTGTGTGGGATGTCTTTTGGCCCCTGCTGGGAAGTGTCTCCCAGTCAGGATACATGGGGGTCAGGGACCCACTTGAGGAGGCAGTCTGACCCTTAGCAGAGCTCGAATGCTGTGTTGGAAGGTCTGCTACTCTCTTCAGAGCCATTAGGCAGGGATGGTTAAGTCTGCTGAAGCTGCACCCACAGCCATCCCTTCCCCCAGGTGCTCTGTCCCAGGGAGATTGGGGTTTTATCCATAAGTCCCTGACTGGGGCTGCTGCCTTTTTTTCAGAGATGCCCTGCCCAGAGAGGAGAAATCTGGCAGTCTGGCCTCAGTGGCCTTGCTGAGCTGCAGTGGGGTCTGCCCAGTTCAAACTTTTGGGTGACTTCGTTTACACTGTGAGGGTAAAACGCCTATTAAAGCCTCAGCAATGACAGATGCCCCTCCCCACACCAAGCTTGAGCATCCCAGGTGGATCTCAGACAGCTGCTGTGCTGGCAGTGAGAATTTCAAGGCAGTGGATCTTAGTTTGCTGGGCTCTGTGGGGGTGAGACCTGCAGAGCCAGACCACTTGACTCCCTGGCTTCAGCCCCCTTTCCCGGGAAGTGTAGGGTTCTGTCTTGCTGGCATTCCAGGTGCCCCTGTGGTATGGAAAAAACAATACAACAACAACAAAAAGAAACTCTTGCAGCTAGTTTGGTGTCTGCCCAAATGGCTGTCCAATTTTTCACTTGAAACCCAGGGCCCTGATGGGGTAGGCACCGGAGGGACTCTCTTGGTCTGTGAATTGCGACTGTTCCTCACGGCACAGTCCCTCACAGCTTCCCTTGGATAGGGGAGAAAATTTCCCAACCTCTTGCCCTTCCTGGGTGAGGTGATGCCTCACCCTGCTTCGGCTCACCCTCTTTGGGCTGCACCCACTGTCCAACCAGTCCCAGTGACATGAACCGGGTACCTCAGTTGGAAATGCAGAAATCACCCGGCTTCTGCATCGATCTTGCTGAGAGTTACAGACTGGAGCTCTTTCTATTCGGCCGTCTTGCCCGGGAACACACAGATTTTTCTATTTGAATGTTGCCCTGGGTGGTACTGTTACTCTTCTTTTCCAGTCTTTGCCACTCTACATGTAGGCAATTGCCAGTATGAAATAATCAAAAGAATAAGAATCCAGCTTAAAAGAGTATTCAAACACAAGCTGAGGATGCCCATCCAGGAAACACAGACTCCAAGGAAATAGGGTCAGTGCTTCAAAGTTGAAAAGTTAGGATCATATTTGTATAGGCAGAAAACAAAGATGTTTAGCAGAATAACATATTCCACAAAAAGTTGGCTTCTGAGTTACAGCAGTTTTATTAGTTACAGCTTGTTTGTTTTCGTTTTCCAATTTTAAAGAATATATTTAACATTCCATCTTAAAAAACATGTCTTTGTGTACGAGAAGAAAAAGGGAAGTTAATCTATAATGAAGATCAGCAGTAAAGAGGGAAGGAGTCTTCTCTGACATCCTTTAGTTTTTTGCAGCATTTAGCAAAGCAATGTAAGTTAGGGGGGAAAAAAGGCTAATCTGTAATCAGGGAAATCAAGGTTGTATCTGCCTAGGTTACAGCTGCCTGTTAATGACTGAGGTCCCAAAATCACATTCCTTTAAGTCTCAAAATAAAAGTTCCAAACTTTGGTTTTGAATTACTTGTTTTCACACAATGAAAATATGAAGAATGACAGAACATTGGCAGGGAGATGAGTTCATTGGGTGATGAGTTCATTGGGTGGTATTATTTGCTTACTGCTTGTTTTTTGCCTACACTAATAAAAGTTGTCAACATCTATGAGGATAGGGAACAGAAAAAAATGAAAAACTGTACTTTAGTCCAGTAGTTCTCAGTGAGGTCACTGGATCAGAAACTCCATCATGTAAGAACTTGTTAGAAGTGCGGATTATATGGCCCCACCCCAGACGTAGTGAATCAGAAACCTTGGGAATGAGACCAGCAGCCTATGTTTCAAGAAACCTTCAAAGTAGTTGTGATAACCTGCTTTAGCCCAGGGATCGGCAGTCTACAGCCTATGGACCTAATCTGGTCTATAACCTGCTTTTTTGTAAGTAAAATTTTATTGAAACAAAACCATACCCGTTTGTTTATTTTAGTTTATGGATGATTTTGTGCTATAGCGGCAAAGTTGAGTAGTTACAATAGAGAACATATAGCCAAAGTATTTACCATCTGGTTCTTTACAGAAAAAGTTTGCTGACTCCTGCTTTAGACCTTAGGCACTAGAGGCCCAAACTCTGAATTTGTGAGAATATATTTGCTAATTAAATTGAGGACCATAAGGAAAAAAGATGAAACTTTTCATAGTTTTTACAAATTTTAACCTGTTATTTTTCCCTTTTAGTCAAGGATGCTATCTAAATGGGCCTTTTAATTCAAATCTACTGACTATCCCGAAGCAAAGGTCATCTTCTGTATCACTCACTCACCATGTAGGTCTGAGAAGAGCTGGTAAGAAATCATTCTTTATGACTCAAATATGGGGGTTCTCAAAGTATATGATAGTGTAAACAGTTTTCATCACATATTTACAGCTAATTTTGAATACAATTTCATGTGTTGTGAGTTAACATGACTTAGCAGTTTGGGTTGGCTACTAGTTGACCATTTGCTAATTCTTTTAGTAAACAGTTTTACAATATCTACTCTGTACCAAGTACTTAGCTAAGCAGTAGGGATTCAGGGATAAAATATATAACTATTTAACTAACCTGAATGGTTGCAGACCCAGGACAAGGGAAAATCTTCAAGAAAGAGTATTTTTTTTCATAGAATAGTAATTATGGAGAAAAGAATTTTAGTATTAGAATAAAAAAAAAACTATGACTTCATCCTGGAAAAACATTATTATAGGAATTTTTTTAATTAAAAGATTATAGAATGATTAAAAACTCTTAGATGAAAGATATGTTAACAAATACAACGTAGGAATAGCAAAGCAATACTGATAAATTCTGCTTTTAAAGTACATTATGGCTGATATTACATAGATACAATTTTGTGATTGAGATATACAATTACAACATTCTTTTATACACAATACACTACAAAGCATGTGAAGAGGTCAGAAAATGTTACTGATAATCAAGAAAAGCAGGCACTAGAAAAAGATCTACATATGATATTGATGCTGTATTTTACAATCTTTAAAATAACAATGATGTTTAAAAGGAAATGGAAGGAATAATGGCTAAAATGAATGGATACTTCAAATAGAGAACTAGAACACATAGAAAAGAAATGGACAGTCTAGAATTGAGAAATGCACTTGATTAAATTAAAAGCTTATTCAATGGTTTAAAAATGGATTGGATACAACAGAATACAAAAGTAGTGAACTTGAAGACAGAGAGAGAGAAAATTTCCAAACTGAAGCGCAGAGAAGGAAAAATACATAAATAACAGAACAAACTTTAAGAGACATATGGGACATAGAATTTCTAAAATATGTGTGACTGAAGTTCCAGAAGGAAAGGAGAGAAACAAAAGGATGGAATAATTTCCCAAAACTAATAAAAGAAAGCAAATAACAAATTCATGAAGTGCAGTGAGCCCCAAGCAGGATAAATACAAGAAAATCACAGCTAGATATATGAGTCAAGCCTCTAAATTATAAAGAAAACATTTCAAAAGCAACCAAGCAAGGTTGTTTTTATTTTTCAAGGAACAACAATAATACTGACAGTGACTTGTTAACAGCAACTGTGAACTCCAAAGACAATGGAGTGGCATATTTTAAAAGGTGTCGAAAGAATAAAACTTGACAACATAGAATTCTTTATCCAATGAAGAAATACTCTTGAAAAATTAAATTGGAATAAAAATTTGTTTTAGTATCCTCTCCTGTGACAGTAACTGTGGTGATGGGTATGTTAATTAACTTGATTATGGTAATCATTGCACAGTAAAAATGTAAATCAAGTCATTATGTTGTACACCTTGAATACATGCAGTTTTTGTCAATTATACCTCAGTAAATCTGGAAAAAATCTTTTAGTAAATCAGATGAGAAGCAGAAAAACGTACATTTTTTTCAAACAAACAAAAGCTGAAAGAATTTGTAGGTGGCAGACCTGTGCTTCTAAGATTCAGTAAAGCAAGTTTCTTAGGCAGGAGGAAAATTATCCAGATTGAACCATGGAACTGCAAGAACAAACCAAAAGCACTGGTAAGGCTAAATAGGTGGGTAAGGATTAAAAAATATTGATGGGTCAAAAAGTGGGCAAAGGATATGAATAGACACTTCTCAAAAGAAGACAATTATGCAGCCAACAGACATATGAAAAAATGCTCATTATCACTGGTCATCAGAGAAATGCAAATCAAAACCACAATGAGATAACATGTCACGCCAGTTAGAATGGCGATCACTAAAAAGAATTATAAATCATGCTACTATAAAGACACATGCACATGTATATTTATTGCAGCACTGTTCACAATAGCAAAGACTTGGAACCAACCCAAATATCCATCAAGAACAGACTGGATAAAGAAAATGTGGCACATATACACCATGGAATACTATGCAGCCATAAAAAGGATGAGTTCATGTCCTTTGCAGGGACATGGATGAAGCTGGAAACCATCATTCTCAGCAAACCATCACAAGAACAGAAAACCAAACACCACACATTCTCACTCATAAGTGGGAGTTGAACAATGAGAACACATGGACACAGGGTGGGGAACATCACACACTGGGGCCAGTCCGAGGGTGGAGGCCTGGGGGAGGGATAGCGTTAGGAGAAATACCTAATGTGTGTGACAAGCTGATGTATGCAGCAAACCACCATGGCACGTGTATACCTGTGTAGCAAACCTGCACATCGTGCACATGTACCCTAGAACTTAAAGTATAATAATAATAAAAAATTGATGGGTAAACACAATAATAACTTTCTTTTAGCATTTATGAAATACGTAGAAGTCAATATATGACAACAATAGCATAAAGGGTAGTCAAGGAGTAAATGGACTTAAATTTGTCATAAGGTACTAGCAATGCTTGAAAAACAGTAAAAAGTTCTAATTTAAGATAAACTAATAATCAAAGATAAACATTGTAACATCCAGGGGGCCAATTAAAAGACCAATAGAAAAAGATATAACTAAAAAGCTTATAAGGAGATAAAATGACATGATTTAAAAAAAACTTGAATAAGAATCTGAGAAAAGAAAAGCAAAAACAGAAGCAAAAACAGAAGAAACACATAAAAAGTAAATAGCAGCATGATGGATTAAGCACACTTTATTACATTAAATATATACCTTTCGGGCAGAGGAAGGGATCTGACTAGAGTTGTCAGTATATTATCTGAAATGTCAAGTTTTCAACAAAAAATTACACTCCAATTAAAAGACAAAGATTAGGCTGGGCACTGTGACTCACACTTGTAATCCCAGCACTTTGGAAGGCTCAGGTGGGTGGATCACCTGAGGTCAGGAGTTCGAGACCAGCCTGGCCAACATGGTGAAACCCCATCTCTACAAAATACAAAACTAAAAAATACAAAAATTAGCCAGACGTGGTGGTGGGTGCCTGTAATCCCAGCTACTTGGGAGGTTGAGGCACGAGAATCGCTTGAACCTGAGAGACAGAGATTGCGGTGAGCCGAGATTGTGCCACTGCACTCGAGCCTAGGCGACAGAGTGAGACTTCGTCTCAAAAAAAAAAAAAAAAGAATCTTCTGACTGCTCATTGGTTGATGTCCAAATTATGCTGATCCCCTGACTTCCAGGAAACTATGCTTAAAAATATAATCAAAAACTTAACAGAAAAAGCTAACAGAGAACTAAGTAACTACACATTGCAGGAGAAACAGAATCTACACAATTAATTCAGGTAAGTCACTAAACAAATAATCAGAAAGAAGAAAACAAACACAAAACCAGCAACATAATAGACCTTTGATGTTGGAGGGATCTGATATAAAGCTGTTACAGTATTTTATGTAAAATGTACAATTTTTAACAAAAATATATGAAACATGCAAAGATACAAGAAATTTTTGACATATACCCAAGGAAAACGTAACCAACAGAAATTATCCCTGAAGTGGATTAGAGTTTGGAGTTAGTATAAAACAAAATTGTGACATGGTTTTAATAATTATAGAGTAAGGCTACTTTTACCTCAATATTGGATTAGTGGTTCTAGCCAGGGCAATTAGGTAAGAAGGAATAAAAGGAAAAAGTAAAACTGTGTTTGCAGATGGCATGAGTTTATATATATAAAATCCTAAGAAATTCACTAAAACCTATTATCATCAATAAATAAGTTTATCAGTGTGGCAGGATATACAAAAATCAATTTATTTCTATATGCTAACATTAAGGAATCCAAAACTCAAGTTACAAAAAGATTTCCATTTACAGTTAGCATTAAAAAATCTTTGAAATAAATTTAACAAAATAGTATAACACTTTGACAATGAAAACTATAAAATATTGTTGAAATTAAAGAAGACCTAAATATATTGGAAGACATTCCATGTTTAAGGATCAGAAAACTTAATATTGTTAAATGGCAGTATTCTTTAAATTGCACTAGATTTGATACAGTCCTTATCAAAATTTCAGCTTTGCCAGAATTGACAGTCTGATGCTAAACTTCATGTAGAAATGCAAGAGTCCCAGAATAGCCAAAACAGTTCTTTAATAAAAAAGAAGAAAAAGTATGAGGACTCCCACTTTCAAATTTTAAAACTTACTACCAGGCTACAATAATTTAGATAGTATGGTACTGGCATAGAGATATTTCTGTTCAATGAAATAGAATTCAGGTTTTAGGAATAAACCTTGACATATATGGTCAAGTGATTTTCAACAAGGATACCAAGATAATTCATTGAGGAATGAATCATATTTTCAATAAATGGTGCTGGGACAAGTGGTTATGAACATGCAAAATAATTGATTTAGAATCCTACCTCTCACCATACTGAAAAATTAACTTGAAATACATCATAGACTCAAATGTAAACATTAAAGCCATAAGAGAGAACAAGTGTCGGCAAGAGTGTGGAGAAAAGGGAAACTTTTGTACACAGGGAATGTAAATCGGTGCAGCCATTATGGAATACAGTATAGAGATTTCTCAAAAAATTAGATAGAACTGACATATGACCCAGTAATTTCTCTTCTGGGTATATACCCAAAGGAAATGAAATCAACACCTTGTAGAGATATCTGCTTTCCCATGTTCATTCACAAATAATGGAATATTATTTGGCTTTATCAAGGAAGGAGATCCTGCCATTTGTGACAACATGGATGAACCTGGAGAACATTATGCTAAGTGACATAAGTCAGACACAGAAAGAAAAATACTACTTGGGGTCTCACTTATATATGGAATCTACAAAAAAAGTCAAGATTCATAGGAAAAGAGTAAAATGGTGGTTACCAGGGGCTTGATGGGGTAGTGGAAATGGGGAAATAGAGGTCAAAGGCTACAAAGTTGTAGATATATAGGATCAAGAAGTCTAGAGGTCTAAAGTGCAGCATGAAAACTATAGTCAATAATAATACATTGTATACTGGAAATTTTGCTAAGAGAATAGATTTTTAGGTGCTCTTACCACACATACATACACAAAAGGTGTCTGTGAGATGATGGATATGTTAATTTGCTTGACTGTAGTAACCATTTCACTATGTTTGTGTATATCAAAACATCATGTTCTGTGCCTTAAATATGTACCATAAAAAGAAGCAAAAATAAAAGCACACATTATGAAAAAAGCTTCCATTATACCCTTTGTACTAGAAAATGAACTGGAAGCCAAATAAAAGAAAAAGGATTCCATGAGGAATAAAAGTTAAAACCATAAAACTTATAGAAGAAAACATCAGAGAAAATATTGTGACTTTGGGTTTCGAGTAAGGCATTCTTAAATGTGATACCAAATGCATGGTCCATAAGTGAAAAATATTGATACATCAGAATTCGTCAAAATTGAAAACATTTGTACTTTAACAGACACCATCAGGAAAGTGAAAAGACACAGGATAAGATAAAATGTTGGCAAATCATATTTGACAACAGGCTTGTATCCAGAATATGTAAATAACTCTTGACAACTCAATAAGAAAAAGAAAAAATGGCCTGATTAAAACATAGATCTCAACCTGGGCAACCTAGCAAGACCCTTTCTCTACAAGAATAATAATAATAATAATAATAAATTAGTTGGGCATAGTGGTGTGACTTGTGGTGGCACCAGCTGCTCAGGAGGCTGAGTTAGGTGGATCACTTGATCCCAGGAGGTAGAGGCTGCAGTGAGCTATGCTGATACTGCAGCACTCCAGCCTGGGTGATAGAGCCAGATCCTGTCTCAAAAAAAAGTATAAATAAAAATAAAAGAAGGGAAAGAAAATAGAAGGTCTGAATAAATGTTTCTCCAAAGAACATATACAAGTGGCCCATAACCATATGAAAAGATGCTCAGGATCATTAATATTTTGGAAAATACAAGTCAAAACCACAGGGAGCTACCATTTTACACCCACTAGGATGTCTGTAATTATAAAGACAGACAGTAACATGTTTGGGTAAAAAATATTCAGAAGTTAGAACACTATACAATACATTGCTGATGGGAAAGTAAACGATGTAGCCACTTTGGAAGACAATTTGGCAGTTTCTCAAATTTTAAACAAGTTACCATATGACCCAGAAATTCTACTCCTTGATACATATCCAAGAGAAGTGAAATCGTAGGTCCACACAAAAACTTGTACATAAATGTGTATAGCAGCATTATTCATTATAGCCAAAATTAGAAACAACCTAAATGGGTATCAATAAATGGTTAAACAAAACGTGGCTTAACCATACAGTAGAATATTTTTTGTCACAAAAATAAAATGGAGTAGCACTACGTGGCATACCGTTGAATGAACCTTGAAAACATTATGCTAAGTTAAATAAGGCAGTCACAAAAGACTACAGATTGTACAAATCTACTCATATAAAATGTCTAAAATGGACAGATATATAGATATAGAAAGTGTATTAGTGGTTACTATGATTTTAATGTTTGTGTACCTCCAAAATTCACATGTTGAAACCTAATCCTCAATGAAACAATATTAAGATCTGGAGCCTTTTGGAGATGACTAGGTCATGAGGTTGGAGCCTTTGTGAATGAGATTAGTGCCCTTATAAATGAGGCCTGCGGGAGCTAGCTATCCTGTCAGCCATGTGAGGATACAGTGAAAAAATTACCATGTGTGAGGCAGAAACTGAGCCCTCACCAGACATCAAGTCTGCTGGCACCTTGGTCTTGGTCTTCCCAGCCTCCAAAACTGTGAACAGCCAATTTCTGTTGTTTACAAATTACCCAGACTAAAGTATTTTTTATAGCAGCTTGAATGAACTAAGACAGTGGTCACCTGTGACTATGGACAAGAATAGGGAATGACTGCTAATGGGTATAGGGTTTCTTTTTGAGTTTATGGAAATATTCCAGAATTAGATAGTGGTGATAGTTGCACAACTCTGTGGATTTCTAAAATTCCCTGAATTGTACAATTTAAAATAGTAAATTTTATGGTATGTGAATGATATCTTAAAAAACTGTTTAAAAAACACATAAGCATGTTCTGTCACCACAGTGTAATTAGATTTAAAAACATCTATCAATAGATCTGCAGAAAATCCTCAAATTATAAATAACCTATGAGTTAAGAAAAAACAATGAAAATTAGAAATTATTTTGAGCTGAATAATAATGAAAATAGACCGGGCGCGGTGCAAGCCTGTAATCCCAGCACTTTGGGAGGCCAAGACGGGCGGATCACGAGGTCAGGAGATCGAGACCATCCTGGCTAACCCGGTGAAACCCCGCCTCTACTAAAAAAAAGTACAAAAAACTAGCCGGGCGAGGTGGCGGGCGCCTGTAGTCCCAGCTACTCGGGAGGCTGAGACAGGAGAATGGCGTAAACCTGGGAGGCGGAGCTTGCAGTGAGCTGAGATCCGGCCACTGCACTCCAGCCTGGGCGACAGAGCGAGACCCCGTCTCAAAAAAAAAAAAAAAAAAAAAGAAAATAGGACTTATTAAAATGTGGGAAGAAGCTAAAGCAGTGCTTTGTTGGGAAATTTATAGCAAAAAAAGAGAAAAATTAAAAATCAGTTAAGCTTACATTTTAAGAAGCTGTAGGTTTAACAGCAAAGTAAACCAAAAGAAAGAAGAAAACGTGACACTGATACGAAAAGATGACACTGATACAAAAAATGATAAAAAGTCTGAAGAGTCATATATCTTCTAACGAAATTCAACCTGTAGTTAAAAACCTTCCTACAAATAAAATTGTAGGTCCAAATGACTTTACTGGTAAATTCTTCCCAATATTTAATGTTGTTATGAAAGATTATATCCAGTGCCTTAGTTTTCTATAGCTGCTTGCTGTAAACTGAATATTCATATCCCCTCACTTACACCCCAATTCATATGTTGAAACCTAATCTTCAATGTGATGGTATTTGGAGCTGGAGCCTTTGGAAGGTGATTAGGTCATGTGAGTGAACTCTTTGTGAATGGGATGAGTGCCTTATAAAAGAGACCTCAAAGAGCTCTCTAATCCCTTCCACCATGTGAGGACATGGCCATCAGTGAAACAGGAAGTGGGCCATGATCAGACACCACATCTGCCAGTGCCGTGATCTTGCACTTTCCAGCCTCCAGAACTATGAGAAATAAATTTCTCTTATTTATAAAATACCTAGTCTATGGTATTCTGTTATAGCAATCCAAATGGACAAAGACATTACTGTATCAAATTACCATATGCTTAGTGACTTAAGTAACACAAATTTATTCTTGTAATTCTGGAGGTCGATGTTTGAAATTGATCTCATTGGGCCCAAAGCAAAGTGTCAGCAGGGCTGTGTTTCTTCTGGAGGCTTCAGGGGATAATCCATTTTCTTTGCATTTTCCAGTTTCCAGAGGCCTTCCTAGAGCTTGCCTGCCTGCATTCCTGGCCCATGACCCCATTACTCCATCTTCATTGCCAGCAATGTCAGTCTGAATCCTGATGCTGCCATCTCTCTGGCTTTTTTATGTCTGACTCTGTCTTTTACTTAGGCATAGGACTCAGCCGTGTGTGACTCTTATAATGACAAGAACCCTTGTCATTACATTGAGCACAACTAGATAATCCAGGATAATCTCCCCATCTCAAGGTTAACTGATCAGCAACCTTAAGTCCATTTGCAATTTAAATATCCCTTTGCCATGCAATCTAACATATAGGTTCTGTGGTTTAGGATATGGACGTCTTTAGGGGTGATTATTCTGCTTACCACAGCCAATCTTACACATCTCTTTCACTGAAAAGGGAAAGAGGAAACACCAAATTTTTATAAGGCCAGTGTAACCCTAATATCGAAACCTGACAAGGATATTACAAGAAAATTAGAAGCCTACATCTCTTGTGAATATAGATACAAAAATCCTAAACAAAAAGTTACACATATAATTGAGTAATATATTAAAATGTTAATACCATAATGTCCATGTTAGGAAGTATTATTACAGGAATATAAAGTCTGTTTAACCTTTGAAAATTCACTGCATTAATAGAATAAAAGAGAATAATCATATGGTCATCTTAATTGGTACAGAGAAAGCTTTTCATGTATGTTCATTTGATAAATTTGATAATTACAATAAAAAATTTTAAGCAAATTGGGGATAGAGGGAACATTTTTAATCTGATAAAGTATCTATCAAAAATGTTTTTCAAACATAATACATAATGAAATACTGAGCATTTTTCTCCTGACTTTGGAAACAAGATAAAGATGTTCACTGTAAACACTTGTCTCCAACATTATCCTGTAATTTCTAGACAATGCATGAAGACAAGATAAAGAAACAATAAATACTGGAAAGGAAGATATAAACCCTTTTCTTTATTTGCAGATTGCTGTTTTATATATATAGAAAATCTAGAAGGCTCTAAAAATATAGAATTAAGTAAATTTTGCAATATTTTAATTGTACAGAAAAATTAATTGTATTACTCTATACTATCAGAAGGTGGTTGAAAATGAAATTTAGAACACCATTTACCTCAGCATCAAAAGCCATCAATTACCTAGAGATAAATTTAATAAAAAATATGCAGTGCTGCTACACTCCATGATTTTAGGGAAAAATTTCCGTAACAAGACATAAAAATACTTACCATATGGGATTAGATGAATAAATCTGACTACGTGAAAATTAATAACCTCTTTATTAAAAAGTCATATAAAGGCCGGGTGTGGTGGCTCACACCTGTAATCCCAGCACTTTGGAAGGCCGAGGCTGGTGGATCATTTGAGGTCAGGAGTTTGAGACCAGCCTGGTCAACATGGTGAGACCCCCCCATCTCTACTAAAAATGCAAAAAAATTAGCCGGGCATGGTGGCGGGCGCCTGTAGTCCCAGCTACTCAGTAGGTTGAGGCAGGAGAATGGCATGAACCCGGGAGGCAGAGCTTGCAGTGAGCCGAGATCTCGCCACTGCACTCTAGCCTGGGCAACTGAGCGAGACTCTGTCTCAAAAAAAAAAAAAAATTAGCCAGCCAGGTGTAGTGGCGGGCACCTGTAATCCCAGCTATTTGGTAGGGTGAGGCAAGAGAACTGCTTGAACCCAGGAGACAGAGGCTGCAGTGAGCTGAGAGTGTACCACAGCACTCTGGCCTGGGCGATAGAGTGAGACTCCATCAAAAAAAAAAATAGTCATAAAAAGATTTGAAAATAGTAATAACATCTGAGAAGGAACTAGAATTCAGCTGTATAAATAGAACTTTGTCAGTGGAAGAATTATGGACAACTATTCATTTTCTGTTGCTGCATATCAGATTACAACAAATGTAGCAGTTTTTGTGCAAGAGTCCACACACAACTGAGTCCTCTGCTTAAGGTGTCACAAGTCTCGAAACTAGATGTTGGCTCTTCCTTGTTCTCATCTGAAGAATCAGCTGAGAATGAATCGACTGCCAGGCTCATTCAGGTTGTCCTCAGAATTCATTTCCGTTGGTTGTGGATTCTTGATGGCTCTGGGTTCTTGATAGCTGTTGGCTGGAGGCCACCCACAGTTTGTAGAGGCTGCCCATAGTTTTTTGTCACATGGTCTTCCTCACTATGGCTGCTCACTTCATGGAGTTAGCAAGGAGAATCTCTAGAGTGAGTCTCTAGCAAGATGGAATCCGTAATGAAACATAATCATAGGGGTGACATCCTGTCATCTTTCTTTTGATAAGAAGCTAGTCACAGATGTTTTCTACACAAAGACATGAACACCAGGGAGCAAGGGTTAATGGGACTACCTTAGAGTGTGTCCATCACCACAAGCCAATGGAAAAATTAGCAAAAGACTTGAACGAGCATTTCAGCAGAAAACTATACAAATGGCATATAAACATAAAATGTGCTTAACCTTATTAGTAATGAGGAAATTAAAAAGTGAGGGTACAGTGCTCTTTTATTTGCCATCAGATTGGCAAAAAATAAAGAACATTATATTTATACACACACACACATGCAGAGAAAGAGAGAGAGAAAGTTTGTTTTAAGGGATTAGCTCACACAACTGTGAGGGCTTGCAAGGCAGGCAAGTAGGAAATTTTCAGGACAGTCTGGCAGGCTGGAAATTCCAGCAGGGGTTAATGTTGCAGTCTTGAACCTGAGACAAAATTTTTTCCTCTTTGTGAGACCTCAATCTTTTCTTGTAAGGTTCTAAGCTAATTGGATGAGGTCCACCCATGTTATAGAAGTTAATCTGCTTTACTCAAAATTTATCGATTTAAATGTTAATCACATCTGAAAAATATCTTCATGACAACATCTATACTAGTGTTTAAATAAACAACTGAGCACCATAACCAAGTTGACACCATCGCACACATCTATAAGTTTACTAGTATGCCTGGAATGACTGTTACTTGTTTTCCTTTCTGAATGAGACTTCACTTGGGTCTTTATTTTCAAATAAGGTTATAAATCTGCCTGCCTCTTTCCAGATATATCCATACTGCTTTAGTTTGAGGCACTCAGCAAAGGTTTCTGGAATAAATAGACAGAATTATAGACTCATCTTATGTGTTGCTGAAGCACTCTGTTTTATTCCCTTATTAAGCACTTAGCACTTGTTTGTATTCTTCACTATGTGCTAGCTTCATTGAGTTTCAGGGATGGCATCTTTTTCTCCATTGTGAAACCCAGTGTATTTTCCAGCATATAGTAAGCTCTAAATATTTGTTGAATGAATTAATCAGCTGGAAATATTTTCATGTAATTTTTAAAACGATCTGACATTGCATTAGCATATGATGTTATTCTCAACTTGCTTAATGCTATTAAGAATTTTAGTTCTTTGGCCAGATGCAGTGGCTTAAGCCTGTAATCCCAGCATTTTGGGAGTCTGAGGCAGGGGGATCACTTGAGCCCAGGAGTTTGAGACCAGCCTGAGCAACATCGTGAAACCCTGTCTCTACAAAAAAATACAAAAATTAGCTGGGTACAGTGGCTTGTGCCTGTAGCCTCCAAGACCAGCGGATCAATTGAACCCAGGAGGTTGAGTCTGCAGTGAGCTATGATTGTGCCACTGCACTCCAGCCTGGGCAATGGAATGAGACCCCATCTCACACACAAAAAAGAGAATTTAAATAAAATTTAATTTTATTGAATTGAAAATAATTCAATAAAATTTGGTAGAGATGCTTTGCTCATGTGGATTATCAGTCTGATAGGGACACATAGGTGAAAGTTAAAGACCAATAGGAATTAGGAAAATTTCTGCCATACAGTATGTATGTTTTAGTCATACCATTCACATTTACCTATTATAAATGTAGATATTTACCCAACAAGGGGTGTTTACCCAACAGCCATTGATCATGACAAATATGGCAAATATTGCTTAAGTTTCTAGAATATCTTGAGGCCCCATGTAGGAATTTATCATTTAATCGTAAATAATTTGCTTTTTTAAATAAGGAAAAAATCCATAAAGACACAAATATATTTAATAAACATATACACATAAATACATTCTTATTTATCTGTCTCCTTTCTTTTAATTTTTTAAGGTATTTTGTCCAGTCTGAGTCCTGTGAATTCTCCCAACCATGGACCAGTGGCTGCTGGCTCTCTAACTAATCGATCACCCATAGAATTTCCTGATACTGCTGATTTTCTTAATAAGCCAAGCATTATTTTACAGAGATCTCTGGGCAATGCACCTAATACACCAGATTTTTATCAGCATCTTAGAAATTCTGATAGCAATCTGTGTAACAAGTAAGTTTCCCAACTGTTTATTATTTCTTTTTCAAAATGTTGATTACAGTTAAGTCCTCAACATTTTGGATAGGTTCTTGGAAACTCCAGCTTTAAGCATTTATAAATGACCATATTTTTTTCGGTGTTATAATGAAATGCCATTATTTGAAGATGTGCTATAAGTTGTTTTACTTAAAATGTCAGTTCTTAAAATGTCAGTTTTCAAAAACTTATCGATGATATTGAGGACTTTACTGTATTTTAATAAAGTATTACCGGTTTTCTAGTTCTTTATTGTAACTAGATGATGGATTCAGCCTATATTCTTTTCCTTATTTATCTAGTAGTTTTTATTCTAAATAAATATCTTCTTATTTTAGTGGTTATTAATTTTTTAAATTAAATGGTCTCCATCTGAGGTAAAATGTACTGGTATTCTACCCATCCTAAGATCTTAATAAGTATTAAATTATTTTAGTATACACTGCTTTAGTACCTATTGATAGTACCCAGTTCATATGGTGTTTGATCTTATTTCTGCTTTACTAATAGTAGAGGTTTACCTCAGATCCAGTGTTGACTTTTCAAAAATATTTTGTTTCCTTCAAGGACACACAGATACTTTCTAGGTTAAAGCCTTTTAACTTTATAGAGAGATTGGAGTATTAGGATGTGTTGCAGTTGGGATCTTGGGTAAAAATTAAACAGATTTTCTAATTGTGTTCAGGTAAAAAACTTTTACCTCATTTACCATATATATTTATCTATTTTATTCTATAAGCTGTGGACATCAAATACTGAAATATGTTTCAACATCTGAATCAGACAGTACAGATTGCTGCAGTGGAAAATCAGGTGAGATTACAAAAGTCATATGTATTTGAGTTTAAGATAAATTTCTTACAGTGGTTTTTAGAATGGGAAAATGAATGAGTTTAACTTCAGTTTATCCATCTTTAAAATGAAGATTATTCTTTTTTACCCACTTCACACAGGATTTATTTAGAACAAATTATAAATAATAGATGATGAAAGTAATTCAAAGAATAAAAATGTCCTGTACAAATGAATGTAGTCTTCTTATGTTATATCTGTTGTTTATAAATAGTGAAATTATTTGTATGAACATTGAAATTTGTACCGCACAATCTAAACCCAAAAGGTATAAATTTTTTATGGCATAAAGAGGAGTTGTTTTAAAGTGTGGTTAATTATATCATTCTGAAATATTTTATATCCTCAAACAAGAAATGTTGTTGTTGATGAAATTATAGTTGTTTTATAACCTTAAAAATTGATGACTCAAACTACCAGTAGTAGTCAACTAAGTAATTCAGACCAACATTTCCCCTGAGGGCAACTAGAAAATGTGGACGAATTATTTTTTTTTAAAATCTACTTGAAGCCATTGAAGAACTAAAAAGATCCTGTGAATCACCCATACAAGATCTGTTGGAAGATAGAACTCCAAGAAAGTGAGCCTGGAGTTTGGGGCTATCAAAAGAATATATTCCAGTTCCACAGAGACCAGTGACTAATAGGATGAGCAATTTTATTAGTAGCTTCATGGGACTAGGAAGACAGAGACTAGAGTTGAAGGCTTGCCATGGTATGGATAACTTGATAAACTCTAAAGTGTTGTACCCTAAGAAAAAAGTTAAACCAAAAATAGATAAGCGTTTTCAGGGATTGTAGGCTCTTCTCAATCTGTTTACATATCATAAAATTTACCTTTTTAAAGTGTGCAATTTAATAGCTTTTTGGTTTTTGCATTTTAAAGGATTGTTAAAAAATAAAATAAAATAAAAAGACTAATTCTTCACAAACTCTTCCAAAAAGTAGAAGAGGAGGGAACACTTCCCAACTCATTCTTTTTTTTTTTTTTTTTTTTGGTATATCATTACAATGGAATTCAGTTCAGCAATTAAAGGAATAAACTTCTGATACATGCTACAACATAGATGAACTTCAAAACATTATTCTAAGTGAAAGAAGCCAGGCTCAAAAGATCATACATTGTATGATTACATTTATATGAAATTCTTAAAAGACAAATTTATAGAGACAATAATCAGAACAGTTGTGGCATAAAGTGAGAATAGGGATTAACTGTAAATAGGCATGAAGGAACTTTTTGGGGGGCGTGTTGAGGATGTTCTAAAATTGGATTGTAATGATTGCTGATAACTGCAAATATACTAAAATTATTGAATTGTACACTTATGGGCTGAATGTTTGTGTTCCTCCAAAAATTTATGTGTTGAAATCCTATACCCCAATATGCTGGTATTGGGAGGTGAGGCCTTTGGGAGGTAATTAGGTCATGAAGGTGGATCCCTCATGAATGGGATTAGTTCCCTTGTAAAAGGGATCCCTTGTAAATGAACCCCAGAAAACTCTCTAGCCTTCTTTCCCACCGTGAGGATACAATGTGAAACCAGTAGTCTACAACCTGGAAGAGGGCCCTCACTGGAACTTGGCCAGGCTGGCACCCTGATCTCAGACGTCCAGCTTCCCTAACTGTGAGAAATAAATTCCTATTTTTTTATAAGCCATTCAGTCTATAATATCCAATTATAGCAGCCTGAACTAAGGCATTTTACAATAGGTAGATTTTAATGGCATGTAATTTATACTCAATAAAGTTTTTTAAAAGAACAATAATTTATTAAGTGTCATATTTCTTTGGGTGGACTAGCCTCAACTGGGAGATTGTCACCTGAGGACTTTCATGAGATTGCAGTCAGATATTGGTTGGGGAAGCAGTTATCTGAAGGATTGATTGGGCAGAATTTCCAAGATGGATTACTCATGTGCCTGTTGGCTATTGACCAGTCCATCTAAATATGACCCTTCCATGGGCTTCTCCCAGTTTGTTGGTGGCATTCCAAGAGAGTAGGAAGTGGAAACTGCCAGTCCAGTTAATGACTCAACTCAGAACAGAGTGTCACTTCTGCCATACTCTGTTAATCAGAGCAGTCATGAGGCCTGTTGAGATTCCAGAGGGTTGGTAAACAAATGCTCTGTCTTGATAGAGGAATGATAAGAATACATTTCAGAAAAGTGTTTGGGACAAGAGATAGTGTTGCAGACATCTTTAGAAAAGAAATGCTACATTTATCTCACCTGTTTTTATTGTTATTTGTAAGATAATAGTTATTAGAAATTCATATCATTAAAAAGCAAATTATGTAATATACCTCGAGTGCCAGCAATTTTTAGATTAACTGCTATTTTAGAATATCATTGTAGTTACTGCCTTAACTTACCATAAATACTTGAATAGTCTAAATTTAATTTCTTAAATTAAATGTTTTTCATTTGGAAAAAATAATATTTTCTAAACAGCAAAACTTCCAGATCATCATCTAATCAATTAATAATTGGTATATTCATTGTATTAGGTTGAGATTACACTAACATTTATTAGTCACCTGTTATGTGTAACATCTTGTAGGTATTATCCAAATTTTACAGGGGAGAAAGCTTGCCATTATTAAGTACAAAAATCAGGGTTTGAACCTAGTTTTCTGAAACTCAACTCCAATGAGTACTCTTAAGAATTCTTTTTTTTTTTTTTTTTTTTGAGACAGGGTCTTACTCTGTCACCCAGGCTAGAGAGTATGGTGGCACAATCATGGTTCACTGCAGCTTCCAACTCCTGAGCTCAAGCAGTCCTCCCTCCTCAGTCTTCTGAGTAGTTGGGACTACAGGCATAGGCCACCATGCCCAGCTAATTAAAAAAAATTTTTTTTATAGAGATGAGAACTTGCTGTGTTGCCCAGACTAGTCCCAAACTTTTGGCTTCAAGTGATCGTCCTGCCTTGGCTTCCCAAAGCACTAGGATTATAGGTAGGAGCTGTTGTGCCTGACCGAGATCTCTTTTTACAAACAAACAAACAAACAAAACTCTACATATTGAGTTTATAGCTTGTAGTTATCATATAATCAGTACCCAGATCCAGAAACAAAATAAGAGGCTGGCCAAAATGGCTAACTAGAAGCAGCTAGTGTGCACTGCTCTCATGGAGAGAAATAGAAGGGGTGAGTACGTACAGCACCTTCAACTGAAACATCCATGTACACACATTGGGATTCATCAAGAAAACAACCCACAGAGAATGTAGAAAAGCAAGGCAGGATGACTGCCTACCTGGGAGTGACATGGAGCCAGGGCAGCCTCCCTCGCCTAGGGAAGAATGACTGAGTGAGCAACCCTGGGGACCCATGCTTCTCCCGTAGATCTCTGCAACCCTTGGGTCAGGAAACCCCCGCTCATAAACCCACTGCACCAGGGTCTTCAGTCGGATATGCAGAGCTCTGTGGCATCTTGGCAGAGTAGCTGCTCAGGCACATGTGGAACCCCAGGAGCTATAGATACTTGGGCTTCTAGGCAAAAGCAACTGCAACTCGGCAAAGCAGGAGGTTAGACCCCCATATGGACCCCTAAGAAGCAGCTGAATTCAGGGGGCTGAGCAGCAATGGCCTGCAGGTCCCATGTCCACAGCACCTTACAGGATAAGACCACTGACTTGGAACTCCAGCCAGCCACTGGTAGCAGTGTTGATGTGTTGATGGAACTCCCAGAGGGAGGGGTAGGCTACCATCTTTGCTGTTTTGTAGCCTTAGCCATTGTTGCCTTCAGTGTAACCACCCTACAAAAAAGCAGCCAGCTTGCTTTTTTATGTGGGTCCCTGACGCGTCGTCTTCTCACTGGGCAGGACCTCCCAACCAAGGTAACCAGCCACTCTTGCCACTGTTATTCAGCTGGCAGTGGTTCTGAGCCTCTGAGCCTCCGGGGGATGGTGCTGCCAGGGGAAGGGACAGGCTGTTTCACAGCCTTTGCCATTGTTGCCTTCTGGCTCTAGGAAGTCCAAGGTGACTAGGGTCTGGAGCTGTCTTTCCCCACAGCTCTATGGGAAAGCAGCTAGACTGCTTTTTCACATGGGTCCCAGATCTCGTTCCTTTTCACTGGGCAGAATCTTGTGACCAAGGTCTACAACCACCCCTGCCAGTGTTTTCTGGCCAGCAATAGTATCAAACTTTGCTGGGACGGAGTTCCCAGAGGGAGGGGCAAGCTGCCATCTTTGCTGTTTTTCAGCCTTAACCATTGTTGCCTTTGGGATTTGGAGAGTCCAAAGTGACTGGGGGCTGCAGCAGACCCCCAACACAGCCCAACTGCTCTACAAAAAAGTGGCCAGACTGCTTTTTCACACAGGTCCTCAATCCTGTTCCTCCTCACTGGGTGAGACCTCCCAACTGGGGTGTCCAGCCATCTCTGCCGGTGTTTTCTGGCCAGCAGCAGTTTCAAACCTCCCTGGGATGGAGCTCCCAGAGGGAGAGGGGGACTGCCATCTTTGCTGTTTTACATCCTTCACTGTTGATACCTTCAGGTGCTAGATAAACCAAGGTGACTAGGGACTGGAGTGTACCCCCAGCATACTGCAGCAGCCCTACAGAAAAGTGACTAGACTCTTTGTTACATGGGTTTCCAATCTCATATATCTTCACTAGGCAGGTCCTCCTGGCCTGGTTCTTCAGCTACCGTCACCTCCAGGCTATCAAGCCAGTAGCAGCTCTGTAACTCCCTGAGACAGAGCTCCCAGTGGGATGGGCAGGTTGCCATCTTTGCTGTCTCACAGCCCTAGGCTTTGCTGTCTTCAGGCTTTAGAGAGTCTGTGGGGACCAGAGGCTAGCCGGTCCAGAGCCCAGCAGAGAGTACCTACCTCACAGAAAAGTGGCTGGACTGTTCTCCATACAGGTCCCGGTCCTCACTTCTCCTCTCAACATGGGACTCTAGCACAAACATGCTGTCCCTGTCTGACCACATCAATCAGAGGCAGCCCAGCTGTTAAAGGAACAGCCACATGCAGAGATAAGAAAGAACCAATGCAAGAACTCCAGCAACCTAAATGGTCAGTGTTTTATGACCTTCAGACAACTACACTAGTTCTTAACCAGGCTGAGCTGGCTGAAATGACAGAAATAGAATTCCGAATATGGATAGGAACAAAGATAATCAAGATCAGGAGAATGGCAAAACCCAATTCAAAAAAACTAAGAATCACAATAAAATGATATAGGAGCTGACAGATGAAATAGCCAGTATGAAAAGGAACCTAACTGATCTGATAGAGCTGAAAACACACTACAAGAATTTTATGATGCAATTGCAAGTATAGCAGAAGAGACCAAGCTGAAGAAAGAATCTTGGAACTTGAAGACTGGCTCTCTGAAATAAGAAAGTAAGACAAAAGTTATTTTAAAAAGAATGAAAAGGAATGAGCAAAACCTCTAGAAATACGGGATTATGTAAAGAGGCCAAATCTACACATCATTGACATCCCTGACAGGAGAAAGCAAACAACTTGGAAAACACATTTCAGGATATTATCTACGAAAACTTCCCCAACCTTGCTAGAGAAGCCAACACCCAAACTCAGGAAATACAGAGAACTCCTGCAAGATTCTACTCAAGAAGATCATCCCCAAGATGCATAATCATCAGATTATCCAAGTTTGAAATCAAGGAAAGAATGTTAAAGGCAGCTAGAGAGAAAGGGCAGGTCACCTACGAAGGGAACCCAGTCAGGCTAACAGTGGACATCTCAGCAGAAACCCCTACAAGCTAGAAGAGCTTAGGTTCCTATATTCAACATTCTTTAAAAAAAAAACTTCAAGAATTTCATATACAGCCAAACTAAGCTTCCTCAATGAAGGAGAAATAAGATCCTTTTCAGATAAGCAAATGCTGAGGAAGTTTGTTACTACTGTTTGTTACTACCAGACCCACTTACAAGAGATCTTGAAAAGAGCACTAAATATGAAAGGAATAACCATTACCAGGTAATACAAAAAAACACAGTTAAGTACACAGACCCAATGATGTAAAGCTACCACACAAGCTGGCTTAATAACCAGGTAACAGCACAATGACAGGAACAGATCCACACATATCAATACTAACCTTGAGTGTAAATGGGCTAAATGCCCCATTTAAAAGGCATAGAGTGGCAAACTGGATTAAAAAAAAAAAAGCAAGACCCAATGATATGCTGTCTTCAAGAGACAGTTTCACATTTCACAGGCTGTGACACCTGTAAGCTCAAATTAAAGGGATGGAGGAAAATCTACCAAGCAATTGGAAATCAGGAAAAAAGCAGAGGTTGCAATCCTAATTTCAGACAAAACAGGCTTTAAACCAACAAAGATCAAAAAAGGCAAAGAAAGGCATTACATAATGGTAAAGGGTTCAATTCGATCAGACCTAACTATTCTAAATATATATTCACCGAACACAGGAGTACCCAGATTTACAAAGCAAGTTCTTTGAGATCTACAAAGAGTCTTAGACTCCCACACAATAATAGTGGGAGACTTCAACACTCCACTGAGCAGTATTAGATCACTGAGGCAGAAAATTAACAAAGATATTCAGTACACAATAATAGTGGGAGACTTCAACACTCCACTGGGCAGTATTAGATCACTGAGGCAGAAAATTAACAAAGATATTCAGTACCTGAACTCAATATGGGACCAAATAGATCTGATAGACCTCTACAGAACTCTCCACCCAAAAACAACAGAATGTACATTTTTCTCATTACCACATGGTACATGTTCTAAAATCAATCAGACAATCCTCAGCAAATGTAAAAGAACTGAAGTCATGCCAAACATACTCCTGGACCACAGTGCAATAAAGATAGAAATCAAGACTAAAAAAAAATCAATCAAAACCATGCAATTACATGGAAATTAGACAACCTGCTCCTGAATGACTTTTGGGCAAATAATGAAATTAAGGCAGAAATCAAGAAGGTTTTTAATACGAATGAGAACAAAGATACAACCTACAAAATCTCTGGGACACAGCTAAGGCAGAGTTAAGAAGGAAATTTATAGCACTAAACACCCATATCAAAAAGTTAGAGAGATCCCAAATTAACAACCTGATATCACCACTAAAATAACTAGAGAAGAGAGAGCAAACCAACCCCAAGGCTGACAGAAAACAAGAAATAGCCAAAATCAGAGCTGAACTAAAAGTGATTGAGACACAAAAACACCATCCAAAAGATGAATGAAACCAGGAGTTGATTTTTTGAAAAAAATTAGTAAGATAAATAGACTGCTAACTAGACAAATACAGAAGAAAAGAGAGAAGACCCAAATAAACACAATTAGAAATGACAAAGGGGGTGGTGCCACTGACCCCACAGAAATACAACCATCAGAGACTACTATGAACACCTCTTTACACACAGACTAGATAACCTAGAAGAGATGGATAAATTCCTGTATGCATAACCCCTCCCAAGACTGAACCAGGAAGACATGGATTCCCTGAATAGACAAATACGGAATCTGTAATAAATAGCCCACCAACCCCCCCGCAAAAAAAAAAAAAAAAAAAAAGGCCAGGACCAGATGGATTCACAGCCAAATCCTACCAGATGTACAGAGAAGAGCTGGTATTATTTATACTGAAAGTAGTGGTACAAAAAACTGAAGAGGAAGGACTGAAAGTATTACAAAAAAATGAGGAGGAAGGACTCCTCCCCAACCCATTCTATGAGACCAGCATCATTCTGATACCAAAATGTAGCAGAGACACAAGAAAAAAACAAAACCTCGGGCCAATATCCTTGATGAAAATTGATGCAAAAATCCTCAACAAAATACTTGCAAACCAAATCCAGCAGCACATCTAAAAGCTAATCCACTATGATCATCCCTGGGATGCAAGGTCAGTTCAACATATGCAAATCAGTCAATGTGATTCATCACATAAACAGAACTAAAGACAAAAACCACATGATTATCTCAATAGATGCAGAAAAAGGCTTTTGATAAAATTCAACATCCCTTCATGTTAAAAACTCAATAAACTAGGTATTACAGGAATATACCTCAAAGTAATAAGAACCATCTAGGAGAAACCCACAGCCCAGCATCATACTGAAAGGGCAAAAACTGGAAGCATTCCCCTTGAAAATGGGCACAAGACAAAGATGCCCTCTCTCAGCACTCCTATTCACATAGTCTTGGAAGTCTTGACCACAGAAATCAGGCAAGAGAAAGAAATAAAGGGCACCCAAATAGGAAGAGAGGAGGTCAAACTATTCCTGTTTGCAGACATGATTCTATATCTAGAAAACCCCATAGTCTTGGCCCAAAGGCTGCTTAAGCTAATAAGTAACTTCAGCAGAGTTTCAGGATACAAAATCAATGAACAGGAATAACTAGCATTCCTATACACTAACACAGCCAAACCAAGAGCCAAACCAGGAACACAATCCCATTTACAATTGCCACAAAAAACATAATAAAATACCTAGGAATACAGCTAATCAGGGAGATTAAAGACCTCTACAATGAGAATTACAAAACACTGCCCAAATAAAGCAGAGATGACACAAACAAATGGAAAAACATTCCGTGCTCATGGATAGGAAGAATCAATATCATTAAAATGGTCATACTGCTCAAAGCAATTTATAGATTCAGTGTTATTCCTGACAAACTACCAGTGAAATTCATCACAAAACAGAAAAAGCTATTTTAAAATTCATATGGAACCAAAAAAGAGCCTGAGTAGCCAAGGCAATGCTAAGCAAAAAGAACAAAGCTGGAGACATCATATTACCTGATTTCAAAGTATACTACAGAACTACAGTAACAAAATAACATGGTACTGGTACAGAAACAGACACATAGACCAATGGGACAGAATAGAGAGCCCAGAAATAAGGGCGCATGCCTACAACCATTTGATCTTTGACAAAGCTGACAAAAACAAGCAATGGGGAAAGGACTGCCTATTCAATAAATGGTGATGGGATAACTGGCTAGCCATATGTAGAAGATTAAAACTGGATCCCTTCCTTACATCATATACAAAAATCAACTAAAGATCATTTAAAGACTTAAATGTAAAACCCAAAACTATAAAAACTCTGAAAGACAACTGAGGCAATACCATTCTGGATATAGATACTGGCAAAGATTTCATGACAAAGATGCCAAAAGCAATCATAACAAAAACAAAACTTGACAAATGCGAATATAATTATACTAAAGAGCTTTTGTACAGCAAAGTAAACTATCAACAGAATAAACAGACAACCTACAGAAAGGGAGAAAATTTTTGTAAACTATGCATCTGATAAAGGCCTAATATCCAGCACCTACAAGAAACTTAAATTTACAAGAAAAAACAAACATAAAATGTGGGCAAAGGACATGAACAGACAATTTGTGAAAGAAGACATACATATGGCCAACAGTCATATGAAAAACAGCTCAACATCATTGATCGTTAGCGAAATGCAAGTCAAAACCACAATGAAACACCATCTAACACCAGTCAGAATGGCTGCTATTAAAAAGGCAAAAAATAACAGATGCTGGCGATGTTGGGGAGAAAAAAACACTTGTACACTGTTGGTGGGAGTGTAAATTAGTTCAGTCATTGTGGTATGCAGTGTGGTGATTCCTCAAAGACCTAAAAACAGAAATACCATCCGACCCAGCAATCCCATTACTGGGTATATATCCAAAGGAATATAAGTCATTCTGTTATAAAGACACATGCATGTGTATGTATATTGCAGCACTATTCACAATAGAAAAGACATGGAATCAACCTAAATATCCACCAGTGATAGAGTGGATAAAGAAAATATAGTACATATACACCATGGAACTATGCAGCCATAAAAAGAAAGAGATTGTGTCCTTTGCAGGGACATGAATGGAACTGGAGGCCATTATCCTTAGCCACAGGAACAGAAAACCAAATATTGTTATGTTCTCACTTATAAGTGAGAGCTAAATGATGAGAACACATGGACACGTAGAGGGGAGCAACACACACTGGGGCCTCTCAGAGGAGGGAGAGGATCAGGAAGACAACTAATGGGTACTAGGCTTAATACCTGAGTAATGAAACAACCTGTACAACAAACCCCCTTGTTACATGCTTACCTATGTAACAAACCTGCACTTATACCACTAAACTTAAAAAATAAATAAATAAAATGAAAAAAATCACAGCTAGTGAAGTAGTGAGGCTAGGGCTCGTTTCTATAGTAGTATTCAGACTTGAGTCCAGATTCTATTTTACTGTATAGTTTGGGCTCTATCTTATATGTCCATAGTAGAACAAGTAATAAATGATTATGGTAGTTTTTCTAAAAGAAAAGGCAAAGAAGAAGATGTAGTATATATACATCATAGAATACTATGCAGCTATAAAAAGACTGAGGTAATGTTTTTTGCAGAGGCATGGATGGAGCTGGAGTCAAACTAACATAGGAACAGAAAACCAAGTACTGTCACTTATAAGTGGGAGCTGAATGACTGGAACTCATGCACATAAAGAGGAGAACAACAGATACTGGGTCCTACCTGATGGTGGAGGGTGGGAGGAGGAAGAGAATCAGAAAAAAATAGTAATTGGGTACTAGACCTAGTACCTGGGTGATGAAATAATCTGTACAACAAACTCCATGACACAAATTTACCTATATAACAAACCTGCACATGTACCCCTGAACCTAAGATAAAAGTTGTTTATTTAAAAAGAAACAAAATATTACCTACACCTCAAAATTACCCATCATGACCCCTTCCAATCATATGCCCCAAAGGTAATGATCTTTTTGTCTTTCATACGCTTTTGAACTTTTCTTAAAGAGAATCACAGAGTATGTACTTTTGTGCCTGGCTTCCTTCACTGAACATTATATTTTTAAGTACCATTCGTATTGTAGTTCATTCTCTTTGCTCTGTAGTGATCAATTGTGTAACTATACCACAAGTTATTTATTCTACTGTCGATAGGTTCTGAGTAATTTCCCTGTTTAAGGTATTACAAATAGAATGAATATGAATGTTTTTTAACATGTGAATGAATACTATTTAGCTATGAATACTGCTGTCCTTTTCCATGTGATTTGAGAAAAAAAGTTATTACATTGGTAGAGATACAACTCACAATTTATAATATTGTGGTTTAAGGTTTACATGTGATTTAATCTTACTGATTTGTAATTATGATTTTAGAATTTTTATATCTAAAACTCAGAGATGTTAGAAATTGTTTACATCAAATTGGTAAGAAAATTTCTATTGATAGGAACTTTTTCTTTTTCTCACTTTTATAAAGAATATCCACTTAGGATCCATGAGTAGATATGAAAGGGGAGTCCAATACAGGAAATGTCTTTGCTGCCTGAGCATAAGCTATCTAGGCAAAATAGCACAGCAAGATACAACTTAATGGTGTCATGAAATAATTTAGATTGAACTCCATTATGATTTACTTTATCTAAATATTTTTAACAATTATTTTTCATGTAAAACTGTACATATAGGGCACATTTTACTCCTATCTATTACTATATATATTTTTTGAAAGGTGAAGAAGAAAACATTTTCTCAAAAGAATCATTCAAACTTATGGAAACTCAACAAGAAGAGGAAACAGAGAAGAAAGACAGCAGAAAATTATTTCAGGAAGGTGATAATTGGCTAACAGAAGAGGCACAGAATGAACAGCAAACAAATGTAAAAGATAAACTTTCAATATGATTATGTTAAGGTGAAATATAATACTGTTAGTACTGGTTTTATTACTTTTGCCCAGAACAAGATTTTTAATGTAATAGTATTTTTAAATTGTTTTACTGATAAGTGACTATGACTGAAATATTGCTTGGGTTACAAATAATACAATAACTTGTTCTAATTCTATCATCCTAAAGCAACAAACTGCATTCAGTTTTAAATGAAGATATTTTATTTAGTTTTATATAAAGTACATTATTTTCTATTCTGATATTTTCTTTTGCATATGTGAAGGTATAGAGAATATGTGCATGTTACTAAAAACAATGAAAATAATGTATTTGTAATGGCAATATAGTTTTGTTCTTAAATTTCAAAATTTAGGCTTTTAGGAAAAAGAAACACCTATTTCTTTTGAAAAATTATCCTGGTAATAAATGCTAACATAAGGATATGTTTTTTTTTTCCTCTTACCCTTTGATACCTGTAACTACTAAAATGAAAATAATAGACTTTGGATTTATATAGTAATTTGGAAATATAATACTTTTACTCATAAAAATAATATAAGAAGATTAATAAGTCTTACACCCAGGAGTTATGTGTTTGTCTGAAGATAACATTCTAGAAAGAGAAATTAGAAGGGCAGATAAGACTATATTTAAGAATAACCATTATAGAAAATAGTACAGACTTTTTTTAATGTTTAATCCTAAGTGTTCTCATTTTAATGTATATTTCACAGTATTTATAAAAGATACAATAAAGTTGTTTTTCTGTATGTACAGATTGAACAGGAAGTATCACTGGACCTGATTTTAGTAGAAGAGTATGACTCATTAATAGAGAAGATGAGCAACTGGAATTTTCCAATTTTTGAACTTGTAGAAAAGATGGGAGAGAAATCAGGAAGGATTCTCAGTCAGGTTTGCTTTCAAATATCTACTTTTTAACTGTAAATTAAATTTTCTTAAATCTTTATAAAAAGCAAAATCTAATATTATATAATGGTTTAGGCACTAGTTCAACTGACATTGTTCATTAAGTTATTTTTCAGAAAAAATTAAATATATACATAAAACAATTACATATAAGATGTAGATCATACTATTATATATATGACAAGTAGTTTATTTGACCATATTAATGGGATTTAATTTATGCTAAATAAATAATAAAGATTTACATTTTCTTGAATGTTGAGGTTGAAAAGAACATGAAAAATCGTCTAGTTCTAACCACTGAAATTTAAGCTTAATTTTTTCCACCTGCCCTCCCTATACTTTACTCAAGGTCAGATGGTTCATTTCATGCTAGAACTATGGAAAATACTTTGATTTTACCACCGAGACTCAGGGTTATACCTGATGGTTCCGCATAACAGCATCAGATTAACCGCCCCAAAATATTACTCTCGTTAATTACTTTAATATCTTATTTATGAAATGCAAAAACATAAGGATAAATTTTGTGAAAGATATATAAGTTCATCTCATTGAAGTCCTTAGGGATAAAAATGTGATAAACATAGTATTGTTTTGACTTTTTTTTAATACCCAGGACTAGATTAGAATAGAATTCACATGACCTTCAGTAAATTAGGAATGAAAAGCTAAGGAAAAGAATGGAAAAATTTAAAAATTGGGACATGATATGTATGGTAAGCCGCCTTTAATTTTCAGGGGCTTTAGGGTGATATCTTCCATTCTGATTTTTTGGAAAGAATTAATTGTAGGCAAGTTTTAAATAAATTATTAACTTAAAGACATATATTAATACATGGTTAACATTCCAAAATACAAATCACGGAAACATTATACTCAGCTACAAATAGAAATTCTGATTTTTAAAGTAAACTTTATTTTAATTGACATTTAGGTTATGTATACCTTATTTCAAGACACTGGTTTATTGGAAATATTTAAAATTCCCACTCAACAATTTATGAACTATTTTCGTGCATTAGAAAATGGCTATCGAGACATTCCTTGTAAGTATTAACATATCTTATTATTTAAGTTCAAATAATGTAGGTTTTGAAACTCTTTATCGTCTTTCTCTTCAGATGGTCCCTTAAACACTTTTAAAACTGCATGTTTGAAAAAAATTTTTTTTTTCTTGAGACAGAGTCTTGATCTTCTCACCCAGGCTGGAGTGCAATGGTGCGATCTTGGCCCACTGCAACTTCCGCCTCCTGGGTTCAAGTGATTCTTCTGTCTCAGCCCTCACAGGTAGCTGGGATTATAGGCGCCCACCACCACGCCCAGCTAATTGTTTGTATTTTTAGTAGAGATGGGGTTTCACCATGTTGGCCAGGCTGGTCTTGAACTCCTGATCTCTGGTGATCCACCTGCCTCGGCCTCCCAAAGTGCTGGGATTATAGGCGTCAGCTGCCGTGCCTGGCCTGAAAAATTTTTAAATGGAGATTTAAAAAGAAAATTTGTATTGTACTACCTAGATTTAACTGACTACTGTTAACATTTTGTCTGTCTGTTTTTTGTTAACATTTTGGTATATATTCTCCAAGAGTTCTTACATAAATTTATTTTTTGTAAAGGTGGTCATAATATTGATACATATTTATAATCTGCTTTTTCACCTGGTTGTTATATAGTATACATCTTTCTATTTTTAAAATTAATTGCCTGAGTACTTTATCTTTTTAAAAGTTAGTCAAGAGTTTCAGAAAATCATTCACTTAAAAATGTTTAAAATTGATAATCTAATTTCAGTTTTTAACTGTATTCCAACTTATGGAATAATTTAATGGCTATTGCATATTGTGTTTGAATATAATTTGAGTTCTGTATTAGAAAAAGGTAGGACTGTGTATATATTGTCTACAGTTTCCCTCCATGTGGACACATTTTTGAGAAATTAGTTCTGTAAATAGTGAATTATTCTTCAATTGGCATAACTCACTAATACTGTTTAATAATTTAAGGTGAGTTACATATACTATAATTTCCACTTATAAATTGTGCATTCAAAAAAGTGGTTGAATTTTATAAATGGAATATAGGGATGCTTTAAGATGGACTTCAAGGGAAATGGAACGAAAAGAAAGAGGTGGTAAGGAGTCTTCACTGTCAGTTTCAATTAGGATATATTAGTTAAGAAAATAGTCTCTGGACCTAACTTTTCTAAACTTCAAAAATTTGTGAATGAGAATAACAATAGTACCTACTCCATAGGTAGTAATGATATAATTCATGTAAAGCACATATCAGAATTTTTAGTAAATGGTCAGTAAAAGGTGGTGATCTATTAATAATAATTAAGTTCCCAGTGGACGCCATGTCATTTCTATAGGCAAAACAGTATTATATTATCTACTAATGCATACATATACATTAAGTATTTGTTGAAGTGTTAAATTTTCATTGGATATTGATGTTAACTGCAATCATTAGATTCACATAGGTTATCTTATTCAATCTTTTTTGGCAAAGTTGTATTATATACTTTTATAGGTGAGAAGTAAACTCAGAAGGATCTTTCCCAAGATCATAAAACTAGATACCAAAGTACTGTTTCAGTTTCAGGTCTATCTGACTTCTAAAGCCTATACTCTTTACACTATGCCACATTGCCTTTTCACATAGTTGAATTTCAGTAAATTAATGTTTTGTTGATCATATATGATGTGTCAGACACTGTGCTGGATGCTTTCACATATTTAGCATTTAATTCCTATAGCAAGCCTGAGACATAGTATTTCTGACCTTTTTGTTGGGGACAAAAATGTAAGTAACCAGAATTTGTAACTGTTCTGTGTACAAAACTGTTTTGTGTGCAAACATGAGTCTCTGTAATCCAGACACTACATGATATTTTTGAAAGCCACAAAATGGCAACCTTAAGAACATTTTCCAATGCCTTTCAATACTCCTTGGTTATCCTGCCTTTTCTTTGGCACCTTTACTATGTTTTCATAGTATACGGGGAAGTTTTTAAAACAGATTTTTTTTTTAACACATCAAGAGACTTTAGATGAAATACAATTCAATTGTGGGGAATTATTCTGTCACATCTTTTTTATGAGGATATAGTATGATTAGGAAATTATTGTAGTTTTTAAATGTTGTATGTTAAACCTAACAAAAACATTTTGGTGACTTTAGATCACAATCGTATACATGCCACAGATGTCCTACATGCAGTTTGGTATCTGACAACACGGCCAGTTCCTGGCTTACAGCAGATCCACAATGGTTGTGGAACAGGAAATGAAACAGGTACTTCCTTCTACAAATCTCTGTTAATTATTTGATCAGGAATAGTAAATCAAACTTTCTCATTTCATTACCTCTGTCCTTTTAAATTTTTCGTTAAGTAACCTTTTAGTACATATGAAGGACTATGTAAGTTTTTTTAACCACTTATCCCCAAATTCTACTGTGTAAGTTTTGATGCATAATAATGACATGAAAATTTTTAAACCTGATACCCACCTTACGAGGTAGATTAATATTCAGTACTGCTGCATCTATCATATTTCCTTCTTTGCCCCATTCTTTGGTTTCCCTCACTGAGATAGCCACTATCCTGAATATTATGATAATTAGTCCTTTGTTTTTTTAAAAAAAAAATTCTTGTTTTTTTTGTCTCAAGTGCATCACATACATTTAAAATATATAACATTCGAAAACCAAAGAAAACATGTTTAAAAGCCTCGCAAAGTATTTTAATGATGACATCAAAAACTTTTATAAACAAATTTTGCTTCCAAAAAAGTTAATACTATTCCTTATCATAAATATAATAGTTTATATAAATACAATGAATCATAACATTTATAGTTCTCTTATTCTAGCTTATTAAAAGGGCCAGGCATGGTGACTCATGCCTATAATCTCAGCACTTTTACAGGCTTAGTCAAGAGGATCACTTGAGGCCAGGAGTTTGAAACCAGCCTAGGCAACAAAGCAAAACCCCATCTCTACAAAAATAATTTTTAAAAATTTAGCTGGATGTGGTGACACACACCTGTCCTAGCTAATCAGAAGGCTGAGGTGGGAGGATCTTTTGAGCCCAGGAGTTCGAGGCTGCAGTGAGCCATGAACATGCCGCTGCACTGATATGTATCAAGACAATTTGCTCAGTTACCAATACTTGAGAAATAATATTACCATGCTAACCAGTGTAAATGTCGTAGACTCAGCCACTGATATTACTTTTTACATTTGGGTAGTTGAGTCTAAAGTATGCATTATTTGTTTAATGGATTTGCTTTTATGTCACTGGTTCATTTTTGTCTGCCATCTGTATTTATTCTTTCTAGTGCCCTTCATTCCTTCCAGCAGTCCTGTGCTTTTATTAGAGATAATTTTCTTCAACTTTTTTGTTTTAGATGTAATTTTGTCTTAGAATAATTATATTTTAGCATGTTTGAAGGTATTATTCCATAATCTTGTGACTTTCACAGTTTTTGTTGACAAGTCAAGACTTAGGTCATATTGAGAAATATAATATATAAATATAATATGTTCCTTTTTCTCTTTCCTATTGGTTTTTAACATTTTAACTATGATGTACTCATGTAATTTTTTTTTGTATTAATCCTGCCTGATGTTTAGTGAACTTTTTGAATATGTTGATTGGTGGTTTTTTACTGGTTTCTGTCATGCTCTTCAAAATTCAGCCTCTCCATTGTCCAATTCCAAAGACATTCCCACATTTTTAGGTGTTTGTCACATCAGTACCTCACTTCTAGGTGCCAAAAGTCTGTATTAGTTTGCTATTGCTGCTGTAATAAGCTACCAGAAATTTAGCCTCTGAAAACAACACAAATTTATTCTGACAGTTCTGGAGGTCAGAAGTCCAAAAAAAGGCTTCACTGGAGTAAAATCAAGGTGTCAGCAGAACTATTTTTCTCCTATATGCTCTAGAGGAGAATTTGTTTCCTCACCTCCTCCAGCTTCTAGAAGCCACTTACACTTCTTGGCTCATGGCCCTTTCTTTCTTTCTTTCTTTCTTTTGGAAACGGTGACTCGCTCAGTGGCCCAGTCCGGAGTATAGTGGCTCGATCTCAGCTCACTGCAACCTCTGCCTCCTAGGTGGGTTCAAGCAATTCTCCTGCCTCAGTCTCCCAAGCAGCTGGGACTACAGGCGCACGCTGCCATGCCTGGCTAATTTTTTGTATTTTAGTAGAGATGGGGTTTCACCATGTTCCCCAGGTTGGTCTGGAACTCCTGAGTTCAGGCAATCCGCCCACCTCAGCCTCTCAAAGTGTTAGTTTTACAGGCGTGAGCCACTGTGCCCAGCCAGCCCATTCTTTAAAGACAGCAGCATAACATCTTCAAATTTATTTTTGACCCTGACCTTTTGATCTTTCCAAGGAACTAGTGAAAATCGATCCAGCTCTGCAACCTTGGCTTTCTGTGCAGAACACACTTAACTGACAGCAACTCTCTTAAATTTAGTCTCTTTTGTAGTCTGCATAGGCTGAGAATTTCCTGAATTATCACGTCCTTATTCCTCTTTGCTCACCAGTTCTCCACCAATCTTTCTTTTTCCTCTCATATTTACTATAAACAGTAAGAAACCAGACTACACCTTCAACGCTTTGCTTGGAAATTTCCTCAACTAAATGTCTTAAGTTTATCATTTGTAAGTTTTGTATTCCACATAACTGCAACACCTAATTCAGACAAATTTTCTGTTACTATATAACAGGGATTCCCTGGCCTCTAGTTTCCAGTGACATGTTCCTCATTTCCTTCTGAGCATTCATTGGCAATGCCCTTAATGACCATTTTTCTATCTCCAGTCTGTTCTCGATGACTTAGATATAGTATTCTCTAAGACAATATATGTTTTCTCTCTCATGCTGCACACTTCCTTCTGAGTTCTTACTAGCAGTGTTACGAGTTCTCATACATAGTGTTATGGAGTCAAGTATCTGTAGAAGAAAGGAAACCAAGTAGCTTTGGGGAACCAAGCAGCTATTGCAATGGAAAATTATGATGAAAACTAAGACTACAAGGACCATGGGATGTGCTGTCCTATTCTCACTGCACTGGAGAACTAATAGAAAATAAACGACAAGTTTAGGGCTGTAATTAATGGTTGGAGAACCAGATAGCATCTCTGACCTAAAAGAAACCCTTATTTTATTATTTTATTATTATTATTATTATTATTATTATTATTTTGAGATGGAGTCTCG
>NW_012106463.1:1679665-1725011 GCF_000951045.1 Mandrillus leucophaeus | reverse complement strand
AGTTGATGGGTGCTGACGAGTTGATGGGTGCAGCACACCAACATGGCACAGGAATACATATGTAACAAACCTGCACGTTATGCACATGTACCCTAGAACTTAAAGTATAATAATAATAATAATAATAGTAAATAAATAAATAAAAAGAAAAAAAAAGATATGAAATGGGAAATAAAGGATCCTGATAATCGAAATGAGATTATTTGGATAGATTTAAATAAATATTGCCTTGTATTCCCCAAATCCTGCTGATTCTTCTTGCTGGGAAACCGTCATTTCTCCTTGTGTTGATTGCCTGAAAGCCCTGTAATGACCTCACTTGAGATTCTTGATTTATAGGGGAATAATTCACTTCTAAATCCAACTCCGCTGTCCCTCATTTCTTTGAGATCCATAATTAAACTTAAATCCTGGAGATCTTAGAGGAATAAGTATTAAGTCTGAATACCAGAATAATTTACCAATTCATATTGGTAGAAACCTGGGGGATATATATCTGAATAGACTTAAGGGTGTTAGACCAGGGAGAAAGGAAGATGTACCTACCAGATATTCTGGAGTCAGTGTATTAGCTTGAGCAACTGGCAGTGGCTCTAACAGTTTGCCTCATGAGTTGTCTAAAGTATAGGCATCAGATGAAGTAGAATTGTGAAACTTCCTTGTGTACTGTAGAGGAAGGAATCCAGAAGCTTATCATGATAAGATGTTGAAATAGGGTGATCATATTCAATTTTATCACCCATCCCTAACTTTATCCTCAAGAAGTATCCTCCTTTATCACAGTGCTGGGAAATTTATTTCAACATTAATTCCTGGAGAGTGAAATGCTATGCTGGTCCTACAGCCAGAGTTAGGGGCTTATGGAATTTAGATGATAAAAGGATTTTGGACTAGGTTCATCTAATAATGGTAGTTAGCTGAACCACACCCATTTTCTGAATGCATTGAGTAAACATATTCAGCAGCTGGCAGAATCACTTCATCAATTCCTTGATCTTTGGAAAGAGGATCATCATTGTAGGAAGGATCAAATGGAATCTCCAGGAATTGCCTCATTCTGGCAAAACAGTGAACCGAAAGCAATATACTACATTCATAGATGAGTTGCAGAAATCAGTGCTACTATCAAGTACTTAATAGATGCAGGAATGGTGACTTCCATCACATTGCTGTTCAACTTAATTATATAGCTTTTACACAAGATAAGTAGATCCTGGAAAATGATGGATTATTCTCAACGTAATCAGGTGGTTACTGTAGTTGCCACAGCTGTTCCAGATGTGGTCTCTTCTTTTAATAAGTCAACCTAACTTGTGATATTTGGCACAGAGCAATTGATCTGGAGAGTTGTCTTCCCTCCATAACTCTTAGCAAAATTCACAAGAAGACATATATTTACATCTGGCAGGCATCACAGTACACTTCTATTGTCTTAGTTCTGGGCTATGTCAAGTCTTTCATTCTCTGTTATAATCTAATCTGGTCCCATAGGTTATCAAGGTCATCCATTACATAGATGAGATAATGATGAGTAGCTCCACGGAGCAAGAAGTAACAAATATCCTAGATGCCTTCATAATAGTGCCTGCAGATGAGAGATGAGAAAAATTGCACAAAAATTCAGAGATCTGTCATATCATTGAAGTATATTAGGCATCCAGTGGTCTAGGACATGTTGAGATATTTCCTCTGAGTTGAGGGATAACTGATACATTTGAAATTCTCTACATAAAGGGCTCTTTGGATTCTGAAGGCAAATTCATGACTTCTGAGTACTATTGCTTCAAAATAGTACTGTAAGGCTGTGTATGCAACCCAGAGCAAGAGAAACATGTGAAGCAATTTCTACTTGTGCAAATTACTCTGCCATTTTTCCATCTGACTGCCAAAAGAAAATGTCTTTTGCAGATTGAATGCCCTGTGGAGTCTCTGGAAGACCGCTACAAGATAATTACAGTGTAAATACTTGGAGTTTTGAGACAAAACCAGGCAGCTTTCCTCAGATAATTATTTTCCTTTCTGTAAAAGCGGCTAAATTGTTGTTGCACTTTGGTAGAATCTGAATACTTGGCCATGGGCGCTAGGTTACCATGTTACCTGCCCATAATGAACTTGGGGCCCTTTGATCCTCCAGTTCATAAATTTGTCATGTGCAGTAGTTCTCGATCATCAAGGAGAAGAATTACTTACAATATTAGTTTTGAGTTGCTCCTAAAAACACAGAACATAAGCTCAGACTTCCATGACGTTTATTCCTAATACACCAATACCTCTTCCTTAATCCATAGTTACAGCTTCTTGGGGAATTCTCTATGACCAGTTGACTTAAAGAGAAAAATCAGTGGCCCTGGTTTATAGATAGTTCTGCCCAATATGCCAGTACTTCCTGAAAATGGGTAGCTACAGCATTGCAGGATCACTCAAGGGTATCTTTTGAAAGGTAATAAAGTAAATCCTTCCAGTAAGCAGATCAAGCTGTGAATCAGTTGGTCAAGAAAGAGACATGGCCAGCTGAAAGGATCTATATTGATTTATGGTCAATAGCTAAGAACTTCCTTGGATGCTTTGAGATTTAGAAGGAAAAATATTTTAAAATTAGAGTTTTTAATTGGACAAGGAGTTTTTGTTAGGAGGTTTATGGCTAACCTTCCCAGAGTGGTGAATATTTGTTTGCCAGGTGAATGCCTACTATGATGCTTAATTTTACATGTCAACTTGGCTGGGCAGTAGTACCTACATATTTGGTCAGACATTAATTTTAATATTTCCCTCAGGGTATATTTTTGGATGAGATTAACATTTAAGTTGATGTTCTTTAAGTAAAGCAGATAACCCTCCATAGGTCGCTGGGGTTCATCCAATCATTTGAAGGCCTTAATAGAAACAAAGACTGACCTCCTCTGAGCAAGCAGGAATTCCACCAGTAAACAACCTTCAGACTTGAACTGCAATATCAGCTCTTCCTTGGGTCTTTAGCCAACCAGCCCACCCTGCAGATTTTGGACTTGCCAGCCTTCTTAATTTCATGAGCAAGTTCCTTAAAATAAATCTCCTCTCTCTATATATATATGTGTGTGTGTATATATACACACACACACACACATATGTATGTATATATGTATATATGTGCATATATGTGTGTGTATATACACACACACACATCCTATTGTTTATGTTTCTCTGAATAACCCTCACTAATATATAATACTTACCAAAGGCCATTCACTGCAAAGAAGGCTCTCGATGAGCAGGTGGACAAAATGATCTCTTATCTTATAGCTATCAGTCTCTTTCCCTATGTACTGGAGTTCTTATTCCGTGGGTTTATGCACGCAACAGCTAAGTGTGTTAGTCCGTTCTGACATTGCTATAAGGAAATACCTGAGACTGAGTAATTTATGAAGGAAAGAGGCTTAATTGAGTCACAATTCTGCAGGCTGTACAGGAGGCATGACTGGAGAGGCCTCAGGAAACTTAACAATCATGGCTAAAAGGTGAAGGGGAAGAAAAGCACTTTCTTCACAGGATGGCAGAAAGGAGAAATGCAAGCAGGGGAAATGCCGGATGCTTATAAAACCGTCAGGTCTTGTGAGACTCACTATTATGAGAACAGCCTGGAGAAAACTGCCCCCATGATCTGGTTACCTCTACCCTTAGTCCCACCCTTGACATGTGGGGATTATAGGGTTACAATTCAAGATGAGATTTTGGGTGGGAACACAGCCAAAACATATCCCTAAGATGGAAAGAATAGAGATATTATGTATGGGCTAAATACCATGGGCTTCTTCTCTACAGCTCACCTGGCTCAGGCCTCTGCTGAGTGCCTTGCTCTCCAGTAAGAGAGACCAATGGTGAGTCCTTAATAAGGCACCATTCCCTGAGGGAACATCCAGACATTTGGGTGGTGGTAGGTTGATTGCATTGGACCCTTTCCTTTATGGAAGAGACAGCTTTTGTTCTCACTTATTGTGGATGTGGATTTATCTTCATTGTCTGTAGTGCTTCACCATCGCCATCCTTGAACTTACTTAATGCCTTATTTACCATCAGGTTATTATAGGTAGTATTTCATCTGATCAAGAAACTAATTTTTCTGCAAATTGTGGCAATGGGCTTATGCCCACAGAGTTTACTAATCTTTCCATGAACCTTATCAGTCTACATCAGACCTGAGAGAATGGTAGAATGACATCTTTAAGACTCAGATGGGGTTCCTGCTAGGCGTAAATATTTTGTGGAACTAGAGTACTGTCCCACAAGATGTGAATTGTTCTTTGAACTGATGCCATTATGTGATATTCTCTTCCATTGGTTGAAATACCTGTTTTTGTGCTGGTACCATGCTGTTTTTTGTTTGTTTGTTTGTTTGTTTTTGAGACAGGGTCTGGCCCTGTCACCCAGGCTGGAGTGCAGTGGCATGATCTCAGCTCACTGAAACCTCTGCTTCCTGGGCTCAAGCCATCCTCCCACCTCAGCCTCCTGAGTAACTGGGAGTACAGGTGCATGCCATCATGGCTGCTAACTTTTTTTTTTTTTTTTTGTATTTTTTTTTATAGAGATGGGGTTTCACCATGTTTCTCAGGCTGTTCTCGAACTCCTGAGCTCAAGTGATCCACCTGCTTTGGCCTCCCAAAGTGGTGGGATTATAGGCATGAGCCACCATGCCTGGCCCATGCTATTTTGATTACTATTGCTTTGTAATAGATTTTGAAATCAGGTAGTCTGATGCCTCCTCTTTGTTCTTTTTGCTCAAGATTGCTTTGGCTACTTGGAATCTTTTTGTGGTGCCATATGAATTTTAGGATTGTTTTTTCTGTTTCTCTGAAAAATGTCATTTTTTTGTTTGTTGCTAAGTATGTAGAAATGCAATTGGTCTTTGCATGTTTATCTTGTTCCCTGCTAACTTGATGAACTAATTTATTAGTTCTAATAGTTTTTCAGTAGATTTCTTGGGATTTCCTAAATATATGAGATTAGGCCATCTGTGAATAAAGATAGTTTTGCATCTTCATTTCTAATCTGGATGTCTTTTACTGAGGCCTCCTTTTAAATGTGTCAGCAAATTTTTAAAATCACAGTTTTCTGAAATGAAGTGAATAAATGGGATTCAAAATAGTTATGTTTCATTGCCCTTGCCAACTGTGTTGTTTTTCATACTGTTTTTTTTGAAACATATATAAGCTAATGTTTTAAGATCCTAATATATAAATTCCAAGTAATTACTGAATTTAAAAGGAAATCTTTTGCCATTTTTGAGCTTTAAAATATATTTTAAAATTGTAGGGAAAATCCGGAATGTGTATCACATAGGAAAATTCAAATTATTGACTCTGTATTGATATTTAAAGTCTTATTAGAAATTTGATCACTTACATATATCATTATGCATAGATTTAACTGCCTCATGTTTACTTTTTATAATTATTTAAAAAATACCTCTAAGCCGGTGTGGTGGTACCTAACTCCAGTCTAAGCTACTCAGGTGGCTGAGGGCAGGTCAATTGAGGTGAAGAATTTGAGGGTATAGTGTACTATCACGATTGGACCTATGAATAGCTAGCTGCTGCACTCCAACCTGGGCATCATAGCAAGACCCTATCTCTAAAAACATAAATTAAAAAAAAAAATGCTCTAGCGTGGGCTGTTCCAAAACTTAATTTTGGTACAAATTATAAATAGGATGAAAATAATGAGGTATATTTACAGTTGTCACTAGTATATTAAAGTCATGTTAAAAAATTCTTGTGATGGTTATATTGAGTCAACTAAAATAGGATTAAATAATTCTTTTGGACTTTAACAAGCTAGAGCATTATTTCTAGGTTCCCCCAATGAATACAACCAAGGAAACTTTGTACCTAGTATCTGTGGTTTTATGTGTCTACTTTAAATATAGTTTCTTTTTCGTTATACTTTTTACAGATTTCTTTTGCAAAAATAATAGAATGATCATCTAGATAGATAAAGCCACCAAAATAGAAAAAAGAAGAAATCAATGGCAAGATATTAAGACACCAAAAGCACAGTATGGATAGTGAACGTGTTGTTTCTAAGAGGATAAAAATAGACTTATGTTGACTGAGATGTTCCCCAGTTTTCCATGCCTTTTCATTTTCCATCATTTTTTATTCCATTATATTATATGGAGCTTCATGAAAGAAAACAAAAGGGAGATAAGGAGTTGTAGTTAGGGCTACAAATGAAATGTAATCTTCCTGGATGAGATTTGAAAAGCATCTATGTAGAGAAGCTTAGTTTGGTAAGATATTAAATTCCTAAATCTTTGTAATGTTTTCATCAAATTTTATTCTCTAGTATTGCCTTTTTCTGTTATATACCCTGGCCATTATATCTATCTAGTCATTAAATAGCAAATATTTAGAAAATCAGAGGTTTTTAAAATTATTATTTGCCTGAGTAAGACAGCATCAAACTGGTATGAGAATCCTATCATGTCTTGTAAAGTAAGCAACTTCAGGGTCAGATTTAACACTGTTTCTCTCTACTAACATTTTAAGTTGGGAATAATATACTCTTTTAAGTTCATAGATTTTAGTTCTTACTTAAATCAGCAAATAAAATAAGTAATCGTATTACCCATGAGAATCCCCTCCGTAGCAAAATTGTGAGGAATTTGTGTGCTAATGCTGGTTTATTTTGCAATTTATTTTTTCTCAGATTCTGATAGTAGAATTAACCGTGGGCGAATTGCTTATATTTCTTCGAAGAGCTGCTCTATTCCAGATGAGAGTTATGGCTGCCTGTCTTCAAACATCCCTGCATTAGAATTGATGGCTCTATACGTGGCAGCTGCCATGCATGATTATGACCACCCAGGGAGGACAAATGCATTTTTAGTGGCTACAAATGCCCCTCAGGTAGGAAATATTTTTCAGAACCTTTAAAGAGTAATTCTGAAATTTTCAATCATGCTGTGTATCCCTTTGTAAATCATTATTCAATTGAATCATATAGCCATTCCATCTGACTTTAAGACCCTACATTTTAATTAATTGGATAATAACACATGGCATTAATGTGATGTGTGCTAGGAAATTAGGGGGAAAATCAACTTCTTCAACTAGAAAATAATGAACAGTTTTTGAAATAACTCATTGTTTTGTGAAATTCTAGAGTCCTTTATTGTCAGTATTTTTGTCTTTTATCAAACCAACAAAACTCTGACTGTATTTAAGATTTCTGTTCCTGGTTAGGCCCATTGTATGGCTAGAAAGCTATAGTGGTTGAGAACTATTAATCTTTTTTGTTGTTCTCTTGTTTCCCTAAAGATTTGCCTTAATACCAGACCTTAAATCTCTTATCTCTGAATATATTCATGTATGTAAAAATTATTCTGGTATATTATTTTTGTACCTAGTATAGCTGATAAGATATAAAATTCCTTTAAGGTCACAATTTGCATGAGGAGGCAAGAGTTCCCAACAAATAGATACTGTAATTGCAGTAGCTTTAAACATTAGGACTTGGAACTAAATATGTGTTTGGTTTTTGTTTTTTGAGATGGAGTCTTGCTCTGTCACCCAGGCTGGAGTGCAGTGGCTCGGTTCACTGCAAGCTTGGCCCCCTGGCTTCTTGCCATTCTCCTGCCTCAGCCTCCCAAGTAGCTGGGACTACAGGCGCCCGCCACCATGCTCGGCTAATTTTGTTTTGTTCTGTTTTGTTTTTAGTAGAGACGAGGTTTTGCTGTGTTAGCCAGGATGGTCTGGATCTCCTGACCTCGTGATCCATCTGCCTTGGCCTCTCAAAGTGCTGGGATTACAGGCGTGAGCCATCATACCTGGCCCTAAATACATGGTTTTAAGTAGAATTTAGTGTGGTTGTGGTTTAAGCAGATTCTTGTGTGGTAGCTGGGTTTGTTTATGCTGGGGATTCCTAAAATGTCATCTGTGTGTTTCTAATTGGATGCTTTATGAAGAGTAGGTACTCACTGACTGTTGCTGAATTCATCTCACTTCCCACTTCTTTATTCTATGTTTAAACCTTGGCTCTGATCCTTTCATTTTCTGTAGCCGTTTTCTGTTTTTCTTTTTTTACTTCAATCTCTTTCATATACTCCAACTTTTTTAAATATAGGAGATACAGTCTCTTGAATTGTGAGCATGTGTGTCGGGGTTGGGGGAAGGAATGTAGGGAACTATGAATATGTATATGTGTAAATGGGTATAATAGAGTGTGTGTGTGTGTGTGTGTGTGTGTGTGTGTATGGGTTAAAAGGGCCATATGATTCATTTTTCCAGTGAGACTTTATTAATAGCTCATGATTTCCACCGGTAACTTTCTGATGAATGTAAATCTAGGTACTAGTAGTTGCCCACTTTCTAAGTATTATTTTAAAAAAAAGTACCTTCTAAGTGGCACATATTTTCTTATTTGCAATACAATTCTGTAAGAATCAGATGCCCATTCTCTCAAACCTGCCACATCCTAATCTTTGAAAATCCTAGTCCTTTGGTGAATCATAGACCTGAGGAGTAGTGGCATAGTGGAAAAAGCACTGGACTTGAGATTAAAAGTCCTGTCTTAGATTTCTGATTGCCCACTTATTAGCTGTATGACCTCAAATAAAGGTTTATTCCTCTGAACCTAAAAATAGTTATCTGATATGATTAAGGAGATAACATATGGAAGGTTTTATACTGTTTCCGATGGCATGAGAAGCTCCTGAATCAGAAATCACGTAGGTAGAAATTACTTACTGTTCTAGTCCACTCTGTTGTTTTGTTTTGTTTTGAGATGGTGATGGAGTCTCACTTTGTCACCCAGGCTGGAGTGCAATGACATGATCTTGGCCCACTGCAACCTCCACCGCCTGGATTCAAGTGATTCTCCTGCCTCAGCCTCCCAAGTAGGTGGGATTACAGGCGCCTGCCACCATGCCAGCTAATTTCTGTATTTGTAGTAGAGACGGGGTTTCACCATGTTGACCAGGCAGGTCTCAAACTCCTGACCTCAGGTGATCTGCCTTCCTCGGCCTCCCAAAGTGCTGGGATTACAGGCATGAGCTACCATGCCGGCCTACTCTCTGTTTTTATTACTGCTTTCATTTTTGTAAAGTATATCCTCCCTGGAGGATGTTACAAATGAGTGAATTCCAATGTTAACTCTCACATGAAGATAATTTAAAACAGTGTTATATGAATGCAACTTATACAAGTTGCGTACTCAACTGTTATCCTAATCAAAATACAGTCATGAAGTCTGAACATGATATCAATCATCATGTTATTTCTAACTTCTCATTGTTAAGAATTGCCATTAGATGAAGCCATAGGAAGTGCTAGAATGGAAAGGAGATGGATTAGAGAGTTCAGCTGTGAAAATGTATAGCCTCTTACCTAGTCTCCTTGCTTGTTCCCTGCTCTCCTTCAGTCTGTTCTCAACACATGTCAGCCAGAATGTGACCCTGTTTAAGTGTGTTGCATCACTCTGTTCCAGACTCTCTTGCCAGGTGCTGTGGCTTACACCTGTAATCTCAATGCTTTGGGTGGCTGAGACATTAGGATTGCCTGAGCCTAGGAGTTTGAGATCAATCTGGGCAACATTTGAGACCCTGTTTCAAAACAAATAAAAAAACAAAAAAGTAAACTCTCCAATGGCATTCACCTTACCCCTAGTAAATGACAATCATAAAATGTTCTGCAAGGCCCTGCATTATTGGCCCCATTAAGTCTTTTTATTTTTATTTTTATTTTTATTTGTTTATTTTTTTACTGACTTAAGTCTAGTCTCACTGGCTTCCTTGCTAATACCATCTCTGTCCCTTTCTGAGAGTGTTTGCACTTTCTGTTCTCCCTGCCCAGAGGGCTTTTCCTTTAGATATCCGTATATTCATTTTGTCACCTCCTTCCATCTAAAATTTTTTCCTTATACCACTATGTTCCTTCTCTGCTTTTTTTCCATAGCAGTGATCATTTAGGATACTATATATTTTGTTTATGTACTTTGTTTTTTATATGTATCTCCTCAATGGAATATAAAGTTCCACAAGGGCAGGGATTTTTGTCTTTTATTCCATAATACCTAGAGTAGTGCTTGACATACAAAAAGCATTTAGTAAATATTTGTTGAATGTTGAAGGATGTCTGAATTCTTTGCTCTGTAGTACTCCTAGGTTTTCTGAAATATATTCTGTGCTTCCCAAAGTAACAAAGTTTATGAGGCCTTCTTCAACTAGCACCTGTGAGATAAGGACCCTTGTAAAAGTCTACGGCTTAATGTGGTTAAGTATCAAAGTAGGTTCTTTCATCTTTGGAAACTCAGTGGGTCTAGTCAGGCCATAATTAATAAAAGATATTATAGTTCCGGTGTGTTATAGACAGTAGCATATAATACCACCAGCTGGGTCAAGCATTCTTTTTCATTCTCATGGCAAGGAATGTGTGCTAGAAAGATACACGAGGATTCTTAACATGAAAGAAGGTGATACATATAGCCAGGTATATCCCAGAGGAATGTCAGTATTAATAAGATTCTAAGAGATTTCTGAGCTGTTTCCAAATGAAAAGTTGGCTGAAAGATGGAGGTTAGTGCTGAAGATAGTAAAATTTCTGGAATATTTTTATGAGACTGGGTAAAAGGAAACACAGTTTTAGGTTGAGATTTGTAAATGTTTTCTCTCCCAAAATATGGATTAAGATGACTAAACACATGAATCTGTTTCCCCTTCTTCCTGAGAATGCATTAAAATGATAGTAAGATATGAAGTTCATTACAACAGAGAGCAATAAGAGGATGATAGGTATTATCACCAGCAGATAAAAAATTTTTTATAACATTTCTGGAAAATGAAAAGTGGATGAATATTGACAGATAAAAGTACCCAGCACAGCTGGAACCCCAGAGAGACTTCTGTTACCATTTGCTCCTGCTTGCTCTCTCTGTGCACACACACACCTTTAATCAGAGTGACTACAACCCTATGTTTACCTCCAGGCAGAAAACTCATCTCTTAGATATTGAAGGAAACTGCCTGGAGAGTAACAACAGTTCCTAGAGTGGGTATTAGTAGTTCAAGGTAAATTTCTCTCATTCTAGACATCTAATAGCTGGCACCCGTTATTCTAAAGCAAAACTTGCTAGGTAACAAACCCTATCCACATTTACATAGTTCCCACTCATTCATCCCAAGGGGAGACACTCCACAATAAAACATACATAACAGCAGAGAGAAATTACAACTGAAATCTAGAATTCATTGTGTGTGTGTGTGTGTGTGTGTGTAAGACAGGGTCTCACTCTGTTGCCAGGCTGGAGTGCAATGGCGCGATCTTGGCTCACTGCAACCTCCGCCTCCAGGGTTCAAGCGATTCTCCTGCCTCAGCCTCCCGAGTAACGGGAACTACAGGCGCATGCCACCATGCCCAACTAATTTTTGTATTTTTAGTAAAGATGGGGTTTCACCATGTTGGTCAGAATGGTCTCGATCTCTTGACCTCGTGATCCACCCATCTTGGCCTCCCAAAGTGCTGGGATTACAGGCGTGAGCCACTGCACCTGATTTAGAATTCATTTTTCTGTATACACAGATAACCAAGGATCATCACACATGGCATTAATCACAAGCTTGGAAAGAAAAGGCTAAGATGGAAAGAATAACTGACCACAGGGAGAATCTAGGGAATAGAGAAGCATCTAATTATTTTTTTAAAAAGTATTCTCAGAGAATTTGAAAAATACTGCATCCATAAAGTAAGAACAGGAAACTATAATAAAGAAACATCAGAGAACAAGTTAGGCTCTTAGAAACTAAAAATATTACTGCAGGAAATTTAAAAAATTCAATATAAGCTTGGGAAGTAAAAGTCCAGGTAGTCTCTCCCAGAACATAGACCAGGAAGATAAAAAGAAAATACAGGGAAGGAAAAGATAAGACATGGGGGACTAGGTCAAGATGTGACTAGTGGAAGTTCTAAAAAGAGGGGAGTCTTTGGATTGAAGGGGCTCACTAAGTGCCAGGAAAGTTGAATAGAGAAAAAATACTCAAACCCCACATGTAGCACATCATGGAAAAATTTCAGAACCCCAGAGATTTTATTTAAAAAAAAAAAAAAAAAAAATTCCTGAGAAGATGAAAACAATACCTCTATAAAAGAACCAAAATTCAACTGTCATTATATTTTTAGCAACAATAGATGCTAGACAATACTGGAATGAAGTCTCTAAAATTCTAGGGGAATTAATTCATTCATTTATTTGTTCAAGTATTTATTGGGTGCATATTGTGGGATAGGCACTATTTAGGCATTGTTATGTTGAATAAAACATGGGAAAAATCTTGCCTCTCATCGAACTTACATTCTAGTACAGCAAGAAAATAAATAAATAAATAAATAATGTGTGTGTGAGCAAGAGAGAGAGAGACAGAGACAGAGCATGAGAAAGAGAGACCAAGCGACAGAGAGAGAAAGAGAAGATTATGACTTAAGAGCTAGGATAGAAGTAAAATGAGAGGAGATAGGAAGTGCTGGCTAAGAGTATTATTTTCGAGTTAGAGTTCTATATTCAGCTAAGCTACCATTTTACATAAGAGCAAAATGACGAGATTCTCAGATATGCAGTGATTTTAAACAATCATATCTTGACCATCCTGAGAAAGTTATTTTAAAATGTATTTCAGCAAAACAAGGGTGGTAACTAAGATAAAGGAAGATAAGGGATTAATAGAAATTTTAGAACTGATGGTTTGTCTCTGTGTCCCCACCCAAATCTCATCTCAAATTGTAGTCCTCACATGTGAAGGGGCAGGGCCCTGGTATAAGGTGATTATGATTAGATCATGGGGGCGGGTTCTCCCATGCTGTTCTCATGATAGTGAGGGAGTTGTCACGAGATCTGATGGTTTAAAAGTGGTAGTCTCCCCTGTGTGTGCTCTCCCTCTTTCTCCTGCTATCTTGTGAAGAAGGTACCTGCCTCTCCTTTGCCTTCCACCGTGACTGTAAGTTTCCTAAGGCTTCCCCAGCCATGTGGAACTGTGAGTCAATTAAACCTCTTCTGTTTATAAGTTACCTAGTCTCAGGTAGTATCTCTATAGCAGTGTAAACACAGAAAAGAACAAACCGAGAACAGTGTAAAAGAATCCTGAGATAACAGCTGTTCATCAAGACTATTTCTTTACCCTATTAAAAAAACAACAAAACTAGCTGCTTTGTGTTCTATAGCACCTTATTTGTCTGCTATCTCTCTACTGGATTTTTTTGAGTTGGAAGTATTATTTTTTAAAAGAACAGTCTTTCCTAATCTTTTCCACTTGAAGTGCCTGCCTTCTTAGTTGGCCGGGTGTGGTGGTTCACGCCTGTAATCCCAGCACTTTGGGAGTCCGAGGCGGGCAGATCACGAGGTCAAGAGATCGAGACCATTCTGGCTGACACAGTGAAACCCCGACTCAAGTAAAAAACACAAAAAATTAGCTGGGTGTGCTGGCGGGCGCCTGTAGTCCCAGCTACTCAGGAGACTGAGGCTGGAGAATGGCTTGAACCTGGAAGGCGGAGCTTGCAGTGAGCCGAGATCGTGCCACTGCACTCCAGCTTGGGCGACAGAACGTGTGTCTCAAAAAAAAAAAGAAGTGCCTTCTTAGTCATGAGATAATGGCTATGACCTAGATTTTTTGTTAATGTTTCCTCCTGTTTCTTATGTTTTAAAAGGGGACATTTGTTCAGGTTAGTCAGACTCATCCTTTGTATGATCTAAGTCCTTCTTATGTCTGAAGGGTTTTCTTTTTTTGCTCTTATTTAAGTGTTACTATTTGCTAAGATTCTGTCAGTTTGTATTAAACCTCTTCTCAGATCTTTCCAACTCAGAGGGTGAAAAGTTAGATTTATGACCAATTAATTTGTTTTGCCAAAGTATTGATGTATTTACTGTAGAGAGAAGGATCTATAGCCAGAAAAAGCAGGTAACAAGATGCTTTAGCACAAAGTCAAAGGATGTTAGTTTATTGCAGCTCCAAATGAGCTGGGGCCCTGTCTTTTTTCTCTACCTCTAAGACCCCGCAGTAAGAGCTGAGACTTCTTTATCTGTTTGCTTGATTGGTTTTTCTTACTCAGTCTAAGCTTGGTCTGCTGCTCTCTGTGCTACCTTCAAGTATTCTTCTAAAGTAGAGTTGACATTTGCTTCCTACTTACTGCTTCATGATTCTTTCTTGCCTCCCACTCACCTTTGAGCTTGTGAATCTACTGGGGTCCAGCAGGGAACCCCTTCCACCTACTCTTCAGATAGGTTTTCTCCTTCTTATGCAGTGACTTGGTTAGCTTTTCTGTACCCATTCGCATTTTCACTGTCTTTGAAGTTTCCAGTATGGTGATTATATCTAGATTCTAATACTGATTCAGACTTTTTCCCCCCATTTTATATTTCTTTGGCATTTTCAAATGGTAATTTGAATGGTGAAAGAATTCTGAACTTGCTCATTTTTTTAAAAACTGATCTTGCTAGCTGTGAGTTTATTAAGTCAGCTAGCTTCACAGGACACTCATTGTACATTGTGTTTTATTGAGCCCAGAATCAGATTACTTCCTCCTGAACAGACAGAGCTGTTTTCATAGTTAAGTCTTTGTAACATTTGAGCATGAATTAGTCAAATCATTATTAAATGTAAATGACCCCTTAGGGAGTTTTTAAAGCTTACTCTTTGTTTGGTATTTATAATGTTTAGAAGTTGTATTACAGGTGGTATGAAATGCCTTTATATGGCTCATTGCAAAGTTTAAATCATACCATTGCTTTTATAAAATCAAATAGTGTAAAACATAATCAGTGTTATGCATCTGTGCTTAAATCTAGGCTATAGCTAATTTTCACAAATAAGTAGAGCTATTCAATTAAGCTCTCAGAATATGTATCCTACCTGAGATCTCATTCTATCTGTCCTTCTTTCTCATTACACAGTAGGCTCCATGAAAACAGGGATAGGGTTTTAATTTTTATCCCTGGCCTTTAACACAACTTGGCTGTAGAAGCTTTTTAAAATAATTATATGCTTATTTAATAATTTAAAGAATTGCTTTATTTTTAGAGGTGGAAGAGGCTTTAGAAATTCTATACTCCACTGATTTTAAGTCTGTATTCCAAAGTCCTAGAGTACTGAGGAGGTACCTCAGGGTCTTCCACTGGAGTGAAGTGTAGGAAAAGTGAGTAATTCCACACCATTTGAACCAGAGGATTTGTGTTTTTATCTGTTACATAGTTCTGTTTTACTCCCAGGCACTGTGTGAGGATGGGAATCCAGGATATGTCCGTCTCAGACAGGCAGGCCTCTTACTTACCCTGGACAGTACTCCTGCTTCCTCTTCTTTAGTCACCATCACCATTGACTCCAGAATGACTAAACAACAGAAATGTATTCTGAAACCTGCTCTAGATACCTAATGGCTTTATTCACAGTTTATCTGAGAAGGTTTTCTGATTAAATGAAATAGACCTCAAAATATCAACTTCACATCTCTTGGGAGGCAGCACAGGGTCTGCAAAGATAAACTTTAAAGATAAATAACCCTTTCACTTACTAGCCATGTATGCTGGAAGGAAAGGTGTATCCTAACCTCTTTGCACTTCAGTTTACTCATTTATAAAATTATCACAACCTATTTTCACAGGTACTAAAATACCTGGTAAAATGCCTAGTATATAGTAGGTATTCATTGTTTGTGTACTTCCAACCTGATATTAATGATATTAAAGTTTAATATCTTTGAGGTGTCTGCCTCATTTTTCTGTATTTCTTTTTAGGCAGTTTTATACAATGACAGATCTGTTCTGGAAAATCATCATGCTGCGTCAGCTTGGAATCTGTATCTTTCTCGCCCAGAATACAACTTCCTTCTTCATCTTGATCATGTGGAATTCAAGCGCTTTCGTTTTTTAGTCATCGAAGCAATCCTTGCCACAGATCTTAAAAAGCATTTTGATTTTCTTGCAGAATTCAATGCCAAGGTTTGTTATGAAAATTAGTGCCTGATTTAAAAAATCTTTATTGTCAGTGTTACTGATAAAATATGATTTTTAATGTTAAGTTAGAATTATTACTGCTTAGAAAGTAACAATAAATAGTTGATATAAAATAATATATATGCCTATATTTTAAAAAATAAACATTTTTATTGTTATGGTAACATTTCCTAAAATATTATTGCTTGCTATATTTTCTTTCAACACATAAACTTATACTATTGTGACTTTATTTCACATACTTTCACCTAGAAACAAACCAGTTATTTCAAATGAGTTTAAAGAGAGATTTGACAAAGCCATGCTTAGTGTCAAGTAAGGCATTATATAAAATTAATTTTATGTGTTTCCTAAGAATCCAGTTAATTCTAAGAATCCAGTTAATTATGCCTACCTCACTGCACCTGTTATACCTTCTTTATATTAGTGATTCTTTAGCTGGCTAGTGTAGGGAAAAGGAAGCACCTTCTTCTACTTGAGAATAATTCAGTCATTCAACAAGTATGTATTGGGATTGCCCACTATGTGCAGACATTGTACTAGGCCAAAGAACTCATATTCACCAGGGGACCAAGAATCACTGCCCCAGTATGACAGTGGTACTCATGGGACTATGCTTTATCCCTCAGACATTTGAGGTGAAAAAAGTTGAGGACCACCGCTTTAGATTCCCGCTCTGGCTTGCAGGAAGCTGCTATTTTCTTGATGACTTTTGTGACCTAAAAGAAGCTGTACCTGCAGGGTAGAGAAACTGGTAACAAAGGAGTACTAGATTAAACCCACTGGAAGGAGACCCTTATATATGTTGTTGTCATGACATTAATGAAATGCTTATGAAAATCAGTGAGAAATCAGGGTACCTTTAAAATTATTTCATAGTTGTATAGTTTTATTCACTTTAATTTTTAAATAAAATTCATTTAAGTGCTTAAGTCACCTTTTACAGGTAAAAGATTATCTAACACAATACTTTGAATGTGTATTCCGTAAAGACTTCTATTTTGAAGTCTCTCAAAAAAATGCCATATGAATGGGGCTCTAGACCTCCTATTAAGTTTCAGTCAAAAGAGCTCTTCTCTCAAGTGTTTTCTATGATGGTGTTCTACATAATTTTTTTTTTTTTTTTTCTGAAAGAGTTTGGTGCCAAAAAGCAACCATAACACTGAAGTTCAAAAGCTATGACATGGCTCATTCTTTTCATTTTTTACAAAATGAAATTTTAGTTCTTGAAAGGCTTTTTTTTCCAGCTAATAATGACAATTATCATTTATTTAAATAACAATATTTAACACTTACCGTGAGCAAGGCATTTTTTCATTTATTAATCCTCATAGCAGCATGGCTAGATTGGTATTACTTTTCCTACTTCATAGATGAAGAAAGTTAGATTCGAATAGATTAAGCAGTTTTTTCACTGTTACACACTGAATTTTTGATTCAGAATAGAGCTTGCTGATTCATGACATTCTGAGTCAGGATTTAAAACTATAGGGCCAGCTTCTCAGACTTGCGTTCAGGTCACTATATCATTGCCTTTCACAGCAAGAGCAAACTTCTCTAGCTTCTTAAGTGTTCTTTTTTGAGGTAGAAATAAGTAGTTATAATTCTTATATGATTTTTTTGATATTGTGTATCTACTATACTTAATATATATGTGTATATATACACACACACACACATATAATTCATGATTCTTTGTGGTAATCACAAATATTGAAACCCATGGTTATATGTTTTTCTAGAAAGCATTTTTAGAAAGGAAATTTAACCAATAGAAGTCCATATTATGGAATAAACTGATTTTAAAAAGAACTATTTGCTGAACTAACTTTCTGTCATTTAGACAGGAAACAGTTTTAAGATAATTTGGTAAAAGCAAACAAAAACAACAATTTTTTTAAATGCCTTCAGAACCTAAAATGAGTTTGTTTTTCCAAAATAGGCAAATGATGTAAATAGTAATGGCATAGAATGGAGTAATGAAAATGATCGCCTCTTGGTATGCCAGGTGTGCATCAAACTGGCAGATATAAATGGCCCAGCAAAAGTTCGAGACTTGCATTTGAAATGGACAGAAGGCATTGTCAATGAATTTTATGAGCAGGTAAGTTGAAACATGAGCTTGGTGGGATTTTTAAGAGCTGTCATAAGAAGACACTCCTCTTTGGGTTTTTGGATAGCTTTATTAAGTGTTTGAATTCTGAGTTGCTTTGACTGGGAAGGGTTAAAAATTGTTGCATTTGCTTTGGTTCTTAGTATTTTCTATGTTCTGTTTGCCATTGCTGTTAAAATTTTAAAAAATAACCTATTCCCTATCTTGAGTGAGCTGAATATACTCGTGAGTCTATAGGTAGGGCTGTTAGCAGTGGCAAATCTGTACGAGTCTGCAGCAACCTCAATTCTTGCCCCCTCAGAAGAAAGAATTCAACTGAGGGGCATAAGGCAGAGGGAGCGATTGAGGCAAGTTTTAGAGCAGAAGGGAAAGTTTATTTAAAAGCTTTGGAGCAAGAATGAAAGGAAGTAAAGTACACTTGGAAGAAGACCAGGAGGGCAACCTGAGAGATCAAGTGCATGGTTTGATCTTTGACTTGGAGTCTTATGCACTGGCATGCTTCCAGGGTTGTGTTACTTCTCCCAATTCATCCCTTGAGGTGGCTGTCGGATGTGCAGTGGCCTGCCAGCACTTGGGAGGGGCCACATACACAGTGTGTTTACTGAAGTTGTATTCATGCTCACTTGAGGCATTTTTCCCTTACCTGTCCAGAGTTCATGGAGGAAGGCTATATACCAATTAAACTTCACCATTTTGCCTCTTAGTGTACATGCTTGAGCCCACTCACCCAGCTCCTGAGATCTTATCAGGATGCTGCTGATGACCAGTTTCAGGTTTTTCTATCTATTGGGTGACTGCCTTACCCTGGTGCCAGCTGTGACCAATTATTATTTTAGAGAGACAGCTTAACCTATCACCTGATGGTCACCTGACATTTCTGATTGGGTTGGGGGCAGGCCCTCTCCTGCTCTGCCCATGTCTTTCTGACTACTTTCTATAACAAGGCTAAATGACATTATGATTCCAAGGTCTCTCTCAGCCCTGAGATTCTGTAACCTAGAATAATTATTTCCAGATGAAGTGGTTTTTAAATTATTCAGGGTATGCTCAGAATATAAAGAATATCAATCCATTTTCAACTCTGCTATAAAAAGACTAACTCCTTGCCATAGGAACATCAACTGGGAAGAAATCTGGACAGAGGGCTACAAATGGAGAGAATAGACACTTAGTGGTTTTCAAGGATTCAAAGATATAAGCATGCTCTTTTGTTCTTAAATCTTTTTTTTGAGACAGAGGCTTGCTCTGTTGCCCAGGCTGTAGTGCAGTGGCACAATCTCGGCTCACTGCAACCTCTGCCCCTGGGTTCAAGCGATTCTCCTGCCTTCAGCCTCCTGAGTAGCTGGGATTACAGGCACACGCCACCATGCCTGGCTAATTTTTGTATTTTTAGTAGAGATGGGGTTTCACCATGTTGGTCAGGCTGGTCTCAAATTCCTGACCTTGTGATCCACCCACCTCAGCCTCCCAAAGTGTTGGGATTACAGACGTGAGCCACCATGCCCAGCTGTTCTTAAATTTTAAAAATTTTTTTTCATTATTATTCTTTAAGTTCTGGGGTACATGTGCAGAACATGCAGTTTTGTTACATAGGTATACACGTGCCATGGTGGTTTGCTGCACTCATCAACCTGTTATCTACATTAGTTATTTCTCCTAATGTTATCCCTCCCCTACCGCCCCACCCCGTGACAGGCCCCCATGTGTCATGTTCCCCTCCTTGTGTCCATGGGTTCTCATTGTTCAACTCCCACTTATGAGTGAGAACATACAGTGTTTGGTTTTCTGTTTCTGTGTTTGCTGAGAATGATGGTTTCCAGCTACATCTATGTCCCTGCAAAGGACGTGAACTCATCCTTTTTTTATAATTGCATAGTATTCCATGGTATATATGTGCCACATTTTCTTTATCCAGTCTATCATTGATGGGCATTTGGGTTAGTTCTAAGTCTTTGAAAAGCGTTCCTATTTCTCCACATCCTTTCCAGTATCTGTTGTTTCCTGACTTTAATGATCGCCATTCCAACTGGCATAAGAGGTTATCTCATTGTGGTTTTTATTTGCATTTCTCTAATGACTAGTGATGACGAGCTTTTTTCATATGTTTGTTGGCCACATAAATATCCCAAGACGCATAATCGTCTGATTCGCCAAGGTTGAATGAAGGAAAAGATGTTAAGGGCAGTCAGAGAGAAAGGCTGGGTTACTCACAAAGGGAAGCCCATCAGACTACCAGTGGATCTCTCTGCAGAAACCATACAAGCCAGAAGAGAGTGGGGCCAATATTCAACATTCTTAAAGAAAAGAATTTTCTTTTTTTTTTTTTTTAAGAAAAGAATTTTCAACCCAGAATTTCATATCCAGCCAAACTAAGCTGCTTAAGTGATGGAGAAATAAAATCCTTTACACACAAGCAAATGCTGAGAGATTTTGTCACCTCCAGACCTGCCTTACAAGAACTCCTGAAGGAAGCACTAAATATGGAAAGAAAAAACTGATACCAGCTACTGCAAAAACATGCCAAATTGTAAAGACCATCGACACTATGAAGAAACCGCATCAACTAATGGGCAAAATTAACTTGCTAGTATCATAATGACAGGGTCAAATTCACACATAACAGTGTTAGACTTAAATATAAATGGGCTAAATGCCCCAATTAAAAGGCACAGACTGGCAAATTGGATAAAGAGTCAAGACCCATCAGTGTGCTGTATTCAGGAGACCCATCTCACATGCAAAGACACACATAGGCTCAAAATAAAGGGATGGAGAAAGATATACCAAGCAAATGGAAAGCAGAAAAAAAGCAGGGTTTGCAGTCCTAGTCTCTGATGAAACAGACTTTAAACCAACAAAGATTGAAAAATACAAAGAAGGTCGTTACATAATGGTAAAGGGATCAATTAATCAAGAACAGCTAACTATCCTAAATATGTATGCACCCAATACAGGAGCACCCAGATTCATAAAGCAAGTCCTTGGAGACTTACAAAGAGACTTAGACTCCCATACAACAATAATGGGAGATTTTAACACCCCACTGTCAACATTAGACAGATCAACGAGACAGAAAATTAACAAGGATATTCAGGACTTGAACTCAGCTCTGGACCAAGTGGACCTAATAGACATCTACAGAACTCTCCACCCCAAATCAACAGAATATACATTCTTCTCAGCACCACATCGCACTTGTTCTACAATTGACCACATAGTTGGAAATAAAACACTCCTCAGCAAATGGAAAAGAACAGAAATCATAACAAACAGTCTCTCAGACCACCGTGCAATCAAATTAGAAATCAGGATTAAGAAACTCACTCAAAACCGCACAACTACATGGAAACTGAACAACCTGCTCCTGAATGACTACTGGGTAAATAACAAAATTAAGGCAGAAATAAATAGACACAATGTACCAGAATCTCTGGGACATAGCTAAAGCGGTGTTTAGAGGGAAATTTATTGCACTAAATGCCCACAGGAGAAAGCGGGAAAGATCTAAAATCGACACCCTAACATCACAATTAAAAGAACTAAGAAGCAAGAACAAACAAATTCAAAAGCTAGCAGAAGACAAGAAATAACTAAGATCAGAGCAGAACCGAAGGAAATAGAGACACAGAAAACCCTTCAAAGAAATCAATGAATCCAGGAGGTGATTTTTTGAAAAGATTAACAAAATAGACCACTAGCTAGATTAATAAAGAAGAAAAGAGAGAAGAATCAAAGAGATGCAATAAAAAATGATAAAGGTGATATCACCACTGACCCCACAGAAATACAAACTATCAGAGAATACTATAAAATTTTTGGCATTAAAATAATCTTCCCACTTTGCTGAATCTGCCATTTTTGGGGTCCACTTTTGAGGCTTCCTACAGTGTAGGAGTACATGATTTCCTGACATACCTAACATTTTGTTATCTCCAAAATAGCAAATACACCTTTTTGACTTTGGAATTACATTCCTTAGCAATCCTTGTTGGCCCTAATTATCAGGAAAGGTCAAGATATCTACCAGGTGAGGGCTTTCTTAACATGAGTGGAAAGTGGGAGTAATTGAGCCTATGTAACCATGCACCTGGTATATTTTGTTACTTCCAGATTATATTGAAAATGTGCAGTGTTTTACAGCCACCAGCTAAACATCCCAACACAATAGTGTGTACTCTGCTGTTTATAAGTTACAAAATGCCATATTGTATAATCATGGAAACATTATTAGTATTTTACTATTCTCTGATATGTTTAAATTATATTTAATTTGGGGTAGTAAATGGCTGTATTTACCTAATTTGTAAGATTATAATATGCAGTTTGCATATTCTCATCTTCATTCTCAGTGATAATTGAAACTTGCTTTATTTAGAGCTCGCCCATGGATCTCATGTTTACAAATGAGGAATTTTATCCTAAGGAAAATGTTATCTTTATATTATATGTACAAATAGGTAATAAAAAATAATGGTGTATGTCAGTTTTAGAAAATTCACTAGTTCAGTGAGATAACATTAGAAATATTCATTTAGACCCTGCATATTATTTTAAAAGCATATAGAATTTTACTTACTAAGCAAACCTGGAAGCCCTGCCCGAGGCTGAATCCTGGCTTCTCTTCCTTATCTGCAATATGACCTTGGTTGGGTAAGTTACTTAACCTCTCTGTGCCAGTTTCCTCACTGATAAAATAGGAATAATGATGGTACCTACGTCATAAGGTTTCTGTGACGATTAAATGAACTAATATATGTAGACTTCTTAGAATAGTTTCTTACACATAAGTTCTCAATAAATGTTAACTATTATAATTTCACATATATCACTAAAAATATATTATCTCAGAGAGTTTCACTTAATCTAAGTGTCATTCAATATCAAAGGAGGAAAATGTCATCTGATATCCTACCACTTATGAAAGTTTTAATCATCCCTCATCAGAACTAAACTTCTTTCTCATTCTAGTAATGCTATTAAACTTTCTTCAGATATTGATGTAAAATTCTAACCACGCCCAACTTTTTTCCTGTTATCCTAATTATACTGTCTTTATATGCCTACAGCCATTTAACTGCCATGGGCTTAGGAAAGCCAAACTCCTGGGTTATATCTATGAAATTACAGAGTCCTATAGATAAACCCAACTGTTTTTGGAAAAACATCAATTGTTTTCTTCCTCATAGAAGATAATCTCGTAAAAGATTTCTAATCATGGGACAGTTAATCACGGGGACAGTTAATCACGGGGACAGTTTCTGGTTGTTTCCTCAGCGTTATGTTGGCTCATTACAGAACAGACACTGCTTACCTGCAGAATTTGTACACTGTGGGGAGAAATGTATCCCAAACCAGTTCAGACACTAGGACTAAAATGTTAATAGTACCATTTGGAGAATGCTCAGTACTGTGCTAAACACCTTATATAATACTGCCTTTTAACCTCATCATAGCATCCCTATAAGGTAGATTATTATTCAGATTTTACACACAGTGCATTTGTACATAGAGCTTGCTCAACACCACACAGATAGTAGTCTGATCTCAAATTAAGCCCTAGAAGCCACAGTGGTAGGGTAACAGAAGGCAGGCCATTGGGGATCTAGCCCCAGGAGCCTCACCTCCATTATGGTAGCTCTACTTTATTTGTTTTTCATATTAGGTTTTCTGATTTTGAATCATTAGAGAGTTCTGCTGTTAAAAAAAAAGGGGGGTGGAGGTAGTGTTATTGAAAAGCACTTGCAAAATTCAGCTCTGTACATTTGAGATATAACTACAACAAAAATGTTTCTATTATGCTTTTGCCCCTAGATAAAGAGAATCCATAATTGACACTATGGAATTTTGCAGGTTGTTAGTAAAATATCTGATACTTATTTTTAAAGATCTGTATGTTTCTTATTAACTGAGTATCAGCCATACTGGTTGATGTGGACAGAATGTGAGAATAAAGTTTTGTTTAGGATTTCTCAATATTAAATTCTTACAGTTGAAATGATAGAATAGATTCATTGATGCTTATTTATAAAAAATAGTTTTATATAAATTGTTTATTTAAAAAAAACTCAAGATAATTTTAACAGCAAAGCTCAGTAGTGGTTCTTTCAACAGTTAAAAATGTACTTTTCTTTTTAAAATATGCAGGGAGATGAAGAAGCAAATCTTGGTCTGCCCATCAGTCCATTCATGGATCGTTCTTCTCCTCAACTAGCAAAACTCCAAGAATCTTTTATCACCCACATAGTGGGTCCCCTGTGTAACTCCTATGATGCTGCTGGTTTGCTACCAGGTCAGTGGATAGAAGCAGAAGAGGATAATGATACTGAAAGTGGTGATGATGAAGATGGTGAAGAATTAGATACAGATGATGAAGAAATGGAAAACAATCTAAATCCAAGTAAGAATATAGGGACGTTATAATTTATGTAATGTTATAGGTTGAGTATTCAAAGTCTGAAAATCTGAAATATGAAATGCTCCAAAATCCAAAACTTTTTGAGTGCCAGCATGGTGCTCAAAGGAGATATTCATTGGGACACTTGGATTTCAGATTTTTCAATTAGGGATGCTAAATATAATGCAAATATTCCAAAATCAGAAACACTTCTGGTCCCAAGCATTTTGAATAGGGATACTCAACCTTTAATAACTGCATATATCCATTTAACTTAGATTTGGAACTTTGTTTCTCAGATACAGATTCGGCAGTCATTATATTGAGTAACCACTATCTAAATGTTCAGATTCAATAGTCATGTTTTGAGTAACTGCTGTAAGCTGGGTACTGGGTGAATACTGTAATACAACAAGCATTCTTATTCTTATTTAATTAAAGTAACATCTCTTGAGGTGTTGTCCTCTAACCAGTACTCTTCATTCAGCAGGCTCCACCTGTGCATGCACGATAGGGCCATCACCACATCTGAACATAGGTGGATCCTCATGGCGAGTCCTCCTTCATGTCACTCCTTTTCACACATCTCACCCCCAATCCCACTGGAAAGCTGAGGAGCACAACTTCCATAGCAGCATACTAATCTGCCGTTCACATAGACTTGAGAAATAGATCAAAACAGTGGGGGGTTGGGGGGGAGGGGGAAGGAAAACATACATTCCCTGGTTGTAAAGGGAGAGCCAAGTTTTGTGGCATTATGAATTTGAGTTACCAAACTGTAATGACATGCTTTTCTATATAAGACAATTAGTATGAATGGAAAATGAAATGAAAATTGTCACTTTGTAATTGTGAATGAAATGAGTTATTTGCTCATTTTAAAGTAGAATTTAAATTATACCTACATAAGTATTGTTTTGATTTTCAAGCATGCAATAAATCAGACCAGATAGGAAAACTACAAAGCACCTCCCACTGCAACACACACATGCCTTGTATTTAGGATTAGCATGGCAAATCCTATTAAAATGTATTTAAAATTCTTTTTTTTTAAATGGCATTAGCATCTGAAGGTTGACTGACTTCTAAAAATTATACTCCCCCATCTCTACTAAAAATACAAAATATTAGCTGGGCATAGTGGCGGGCGCCTGTAGTCCCAGCTACTCGGGAGGCTGAGGCAGGAGAATGGCATGAACCTGGGAGGCAGAGGTTGCAGTGAGCTGAGATCGCACCATTGCACTCCAGCCTGGGTGACAGAGCAAGACTCCGTCGCAAAAAAAAAAAAAAAAAAAAAAATTATACTTATCAAAATGTTGGTAATTGTGTTTAATTCAATACATAAGATGCCCTTAAAGGTTGTTTTTTTAACTTTGGGTTATTTTCATTTGAAATTTCAGCATAATTCTTCCCTCTCCACCATACCCAGCCAGTTTTCCCTAAACCTCTTCTCTATTTTGTTTTTATCCATAACAATACCATCTAACGTATTCCTGTTTTGCTTCTTTCTGTTTTCCTAGCTCTTTCCACTAGAATCTGAACACCATAATGCAGGGATTATTTTTATAGTACTATTTCATTATACTATTATTTTATAGTACTGTTTACTTTTGTAACCCCAGTGCTTAGATACCTAGAATATAATAGGCACTTAATATCTGTTGAATGATTAAATCATATTGCTGTGATTAGAATATATTTCTTTTAAATTTCACAGAACCACCAAGAAGGAAAAGCAGACGGCAAATATTTTGTCAGCTAATGCACCACCTCACTGAAAACCATAAGATATGGAAGGAAATCATAGAGGAAGAAGAAAAATGTAAAGCTGATGGGAATAAACTGCAGGTGGAGAACTCCTCCTTACCTCAAGCAGATGAGATTCAGGTCATTGAAGAAGCAGATGAAGAGGAAGAGCGACAGTTTGAGTAAAAGAAAGTCATATTGAAGAAGCCCAGAGGGCTGTGCCCAGGGGCAGAAATCATTGCCTAGTGTCCACCGGCTGACTCTCAACTGACCATTCCCACATGGACAAGCCTTAATACTGTGAGAGGATCCTTGCTCTGCTGGCAGTTTTCCACTCTGTGCACTTTCACAGGAACTAGAAAACTATTCTTAAACCAAGAATACCATCCGTGTTGACCCATATTGCAGAGCCCTTACTTAAATCCTTCACTATTGTATGAATACTTTGTCATAATGCTGCTTTGCTGGGTAGTGAGCTCTTATTTTTCATTGGGGGTCAGCTATAACTAAAAACTCAAGTGACTTATTTCAGTTACCAAAGTGGCCAGAACTTTCGCTTTTATGAAAATAGATTCATATTGTATTTCCCAATGTGTCTTTTATGTCTTTGAATGTTTTGGAAAAAAAGTCTATGCCTGTCTAAAAATGAATCCAGTGTTGCCTTTCTGAGGGTTTTCTTCTCAATGCAATACACTGTTAAATTCTATTCTCCCAGCTAGGTTTATCCATGAAGGACTGAGTGACCTTTGTTATATTTAACAAAATCCAGGTGCATCAATTTCTGATGCTTTTTACTATTGTGTATTATCTACTATGTGTGTGTTATTTCTGCTGAGAGTATTCAGGTTTGCCATGGACATCAGAAGTTTGAATTCCAGTCTTACCTTCTTTATGTTCCATGACTGAATTTTAAAGCTGTTTAGGCTTAACAATGAAGGGATTTATTCTTTAGTCAAAATTGTTATTTTTACTCTAGCTCAGGATTTGTATTTTTAAAGATTTAGTTAATATAAACACAGCACAGATTTGTCAGAAGAAAAAAAATTTGCCGTAATACCAAGGTTCACCTTTTATGAAATGAGCAACATTTTCTCTTCTTAGATGAATTTGAAACTAATTAAAACCAAAGAAAAGGAGATGTCTGTCTTTTGCCTTAATGCAAAATCAAATGAAACTAATCTCATTAAAGATAAAGAAAAAAGGAATATAGTGAGCCCTAAAGGACACGTACATTGAATAAATAATTGGAATATGTGGTTATCTTTAGATCCATATCTTAGTTGTCATTTGTTTACTCTCAAACTGATGTTCATCTTTCTGTTAATTTCCCTCTGCCTCAAGACTACATGACAGAAATGACCTATCACTACTTATTATTTCTGAAGCCCAACTGCAAGACTGATTTCTGAGATCAAGTAAAGAATTGGAATACTTATTTTTCATATAAAAAATCTAAATATGTTAATAAATCATTTCATACAAAAGTACATTATTAAATAACCATATTATCAAAATAATCACAAGAAAATGGACCATATTTACAATGTTTTGTAAACTTGCCAGTGTGTGGATATGTACCCTACTTGTGAAATACATTTGAAGATATAAAGACCAGCCAAAATGATGGCAAAATGGTAGGCTAATATCTTCTATTATTATTGGAGACCATATCATATTTTAGATTCATGCAGTTTTGCACACAGTGAAACCATTAATTTTCCAAGGTAATTCCTTTAGAATATGGTATTGGCATGCAGTTTCTTACTTATCTAGAATATTTGGCTTATCTGAAAGATATCAATTTAAGATCTCTGGAAGTGTTAGAATTTTTGATCCTTCACAGTATCAATATTTAATTAATCACTAAGCTTTATTTATTAGACATGTTGAGTGAGTGCTGAGTTCCTTGCTGCCACTTTTGTTACCATTGCCACACACTATTTGTAAACCAGTCCCACCACTTATTACTGATTAATAAAATTTTAACTGATAATTATTTGCACTTAAAATGTATACTTAAAATGTATATATCCTGTCCTTATATTTCTCTAGAGTACATTTTCCATCATGTTTACGTGTATTTCTGTTATTACTTCCTCTCCTGCAGAATACATACAAGTGTATGTGTATAAATTCATACATGTGCAAGCATGCATATTGAGATTCAATCACATTTCCATACTGTCTTTTATTGGGTTTTATATATATATATATATTTTTAGTTTATGTTATTTTCTCAAAAGCAGCATTTTTAATTACAAATACTGGATTTACTGGATTTAATTGTAAATCCAATTACTATTGGGAACTCATTTTTACATAATATAGTCCTTAAATTATTTAACCCTTGCTAAGTAATTGACATATGTCAAAATAACTAGCCTAAAGAAACCCAAAAAAGTATCACTCCCGAGCTGAAACTTAAAAATTCATACGTGTAAGAAAGAATGTGAGAGTATATTAAATGCACACCATACTATTAGATGAAATCTTACTTGAGAAATTGCCATAAGCCATATTACAGATCTTTTTTTTGACTGCTACTGAATCAGATTAATTTCTTGTTAAAATAATTTTCATCATAAATCTTCTATTTTTAAAGCCACTGGTATTAGAAATATTCTTTTAGTGCTGTATATATGTATCTACTGACACATTTTTCTCCATAAAAGTACTTTTAGAAATTATTTCATGATTTGAAAGCTGTTTCCTGCTGTTATTTCATTACTTACTTTGTTGGTGCTATTGGCTTTTTCTACTTATTTTACAAGAAACCTGGAGTTTCTGGCTTACTTAAGTCATCACAAATTCCCTGTATCTAGATTGCATCATCTCATAGAAACAAACTTCACAAAGGATATGAATAGATACAACTCTGGTTCCTTCATTATAATTGCCAGATTAATATAAGCTCTTCTAGTGTGTAGGGGATAGGAGTGGCAGGTGGAGCAGAGATGCATCACTTCTCAAAGGAATGTGACTTTTAAGCTCAGAACTGAAGAATTAAGAGTTAGCTCAGAAATGACTGCTTGTAGAGAGAGAATAACAGCGTGTACAGAGGCCAGAAGAGAAAGCATCCCTACACTGGAGGAGCCAAAGAGATTTAGGGTGGCTGGAAGATAAAGCACAAGAAGAGGGAGTGGTAGAGAGATGGTGGTTAATGAAGGGCCTTGTAAAACATGACGTGCCACTTTAAACTTTATTCCTAAAGGAAATGGGAAACAATGAAAAAGTTTCAATCGGAAGAATAACATGATTAGATTTACATTTTACAAGGATCAAATAGCATACTTCAGTTGTCCTTTGTTATATGTGGGGGATTGGTTCTAGGACCTCCTCAGCTATAAAAATTGTCACATATTCAAGTCTCACAGTCAACCCTGTGGAACCCGCAGATACAAAAAGTTGGCCCTCTCTATACGAGGGTTACACATCCCACTAATACTATATTTTCATCTGCATTTAGTTGCGGATGCAGAACCTGCCAATACAGGGCCAACTATATTTACTGAAAAACTCCACATATAAGTGGACCCATGGAGTTCGAACCCATGTTGTTCAAGGGTCAGCTGTATTTTGAATGGTTTAAAACTATTGTTTTGGACTGAGTTCCTGCACCTAGGCCCCAATAGACCAGACCAAAGCAAAATGGAGTCATTCATACTAAATGCCACACAATCAAACTGAAACTTTAAGGAAATACATTGATCCCCAGACTAGTTTTTTCTCAAAACAGGAGATTCCAGTCTATCTGAGCATAATCAAGGAAGTCCCCGCTGCTTTAACCTGTACAAAGACGTAATCTGAAGTAACCTAGTGATAACTGATCAGTTTTTATTTTTCTATTATTCTGTTTCCTTGTTCCCATCCTTACAAAACCCACTGTTCTGCCATTACCCAGTGGGAATTTCATTCTATTTTGTAGAATGCAAGTTACCTGATACATGAATCTAGAATAAAAGCCAATTACATCTATAACAATTTGTTGTTAATTTTGTCTTTTGACAGAATGGCAGAGCAAGATTTAGACATAGGGAGTGCTTGGCGATATTGACTGGAATAGATTGTGGACCACAGCGACATGAACAGAGTTATGATTTAATATGGAGTTGGTATGGGGATAAGAAAGATTAAGGGTGGCTCCCAGATTTCAGATTTAGACAGCTGTCAATATCATTCACTGAGTTAGGGTATATCAGAGGAATTGATTTTGGATGTGTTAGAGAGTGAAGAGACGAATTCAGATTAGAGCAAAGTGAGATTAAGAGGCTTGAGACAACCAAGTGTATTTCAGTGTAGGTATGGAATTCAGAAAAGTGATATGGGCTACAAGTATGGATCTGGGAGTCAACAGCAAATAGTTGGAAGTCTACTTTGAGTATCAAGCTTTTCTCAAAAACTGTGTCATAGTATTGGCTTCTGGTACATTGACAATGAGCCCTTTTTGCTTGCTAACACTGCTGCATTCTGTATCTTTGTTTCATTATCCTGGACATCTCACCATATCACTACACAGAAAAATTCCTTATTCTTGGCTGGGTGTGGTGGCTCACACTGTAATCCCAGCACTTTGGGAGGCCGAGGTGGGTGGATCTCTTAAGCTCAAGAGTTCGAGACCAACCTGGGTAACATGGCTCTCAGTATTAAGGTACTTCTACCTATTTGTTTTTGCATGTCTTATAATTTCTGCCTTATGAAAGTTGTTATTTGGTGTGGTATTATAACTGTTATAAAGTCCTTATGAATTATAGTACTTAGAATTACAAAGTGCACTTTTTTGTCTTATGTTTTCTGACTTGAATTCTGCCTTGTTTTATTAAGATCATGACTCCTGCTTTCTTTTTATTTGTATTTCCTGGCATGTCTTTAACCGTCCTTTTATTTTTAACCTTTAACCTATGTTTTAAGTATCTCTTCTATACAACAATAATATAGCATTGGATTTGGTCTGAAATCAAATTCAATGCTATATTATATGAACACCTTTTTGATAGGTGAGATAAGCCCATTTATATTTATTCATGTGACTGTAAGGACTTAATTCTTCATATTATTTGCTCTTTTCTTAAAAACTCATTTTAATTATGACGTTTAAGAAAGTGTGTATCTTTGATTCAGTGGCAATAGTTATACTATCTTTGGACCCCATTTCTTTATAGTATCTGCTTCTCATCTATAAATTAAAAAATTAGGTTGTACATATTCTTCTCTATCTCCCACTACCCAATTTAAGGCAATATTATCCTTTACTCTTGTACTGTTAAATATTCTTAAACGTCTACTACTTGTCACTTTTAAACTATATCTTTTGAATTCTAACTATATGAAGCAAAGAACTTATTCTGTGTTCTACCATTTCTCCTCTTCTCATTTTTTGTTAGATGCATTATTTTTATGAGTATAAAACAGATAGTATTGTCACATTTATGCCACCATTGTCTTAGTTCTATACTTAAATTTATTCAATGCTCAAAGCTAGTCCTTTTGTTGATGTTTCCCCAGTCATCACTTGGTTCACTGAAACTTGTCCTCACACCTGATTAACAGTTTAGGCGCTAGAGAACTTACCGTTTAAAGCAGACAAAATTAGGGAGCCCTCAATGTAGGGCACCAATTCCAGGTAGGAGCACCACCATCTCCTTGGCATAGGAACCCAAACTTATTTATACTTATTTCAGCACTTGGAGGCAAATTCTACAACTGCACAAACAGGAGAAGAAAATGAGACGGGGCAAATTGTTCAGCTGTTTATCCCAGTAAATCTGCTTGATTTCTTTCCACTTTTAGAAAAAGTTATCCTTACCTACTTCTCTCCTTATGTACTGATTTTCTCCATAGCTATCCCATGAAGAATGGGCTCCCATCTCCACCTCTGGCTTCGTCTATGCATGGTTTTGTTTGTGGTTTTCTATATTTTTCCATTCACCTTCCATCTCCTAAAATTTCAAAGTCTCTGATCCACTAACATTGCCCTCCACCCGTATTCTCAATGCCTTTATTCCATTTTCTATCCTTAATGGTTATTTCAGTGATAGGTGAGAAAAAACAAGCGTGCTCACTTGTTGAATCAGAAATTAGATCTCTAACATTTGAATCAGTAGCTTAGCACTAACTGATAAGAGAGAAGGCATCCTATTGCACAGATCCAACGTATCTGTTACAATGTAATTTCAAAAAACAGATTTTTCCAGTATGGATTACTTACTAATTCATGTTAATTTATATTTTTCCAAAAGTGTAGCATTTTATTTTTACCACAGCTAACTGGTTCCAAATAATCAAGTTGAAAGTATAATGAAAAACAGCCTTATAAATTGTAAAGTGTAAGATAAATTATTGGGTGTGAATAAAAGGAATATGGAATGAAATAAGGCATGCCTCTGCCGTGATCTAGAGAATTCACTTCCCCTGTGTAAACCTCTATTTCCTTGGCTATAAAATGAGCACATTAAGTGAAGTTAAGGTTCTTCTACCTTTAAAAGTTGATGAAGCTACATCTTTTATAATTTGTCTGGCTTGACAATTAACCTGTGAAAATAGCATGATCTTCATTCTGCATAGATTTATGGAGTTCCTAAATTGTACTAGCAGCAGTAGTGGTAGTACTCAAAAGCAAAAGAAAGCCTCCTCAACTTTTATTATAATCTACTTCAGTTCACTAAGTTGTTTTACCCAGTAAAACTACCTTAAAGTTCAACTTAGGCTCTTATAGCAGATATGACAGTAAGTAGGAGACCCTGGGATGACAGATTTGCTATGTCAAAGAGCGAGCAAAGATTAAGGAGCAACCTGAATATGTCTGTCAAGATTCAGGAAGGTTGGGGCTGGGTGTGGTGGCTCATGCCTGTAATCCCAGCACTTTGGGAAGCCGAGCTTAGAGGACTGCTTGAGCCCAAGAGTTCAAGACCAGCCTAGACAACTATCTCTGAAAAACTAAAATAAAATAATTACAGAAAGATTCAGGAAGGTAGGTTGGAAAGTTGCTTGGCTTAGCAAGTGAGGCAGACACTATAGTTGGTCTTCGGACTTATAGTTCCTCTTCTCTTCATAATTAGCCCTAGTTTTGTTTAGATAACTACACCACCCATATGTAGCACATGTATTTTGGAAGAAGCCAACTCCATGACTACTTCTAGTAGTCAGGCATATGTTCAGGCTAAGTGAACCATAATTACACTCACAAACCATAGTTTTAAATTAATGGATGGGCACATAACTCAGAACCTATAGGACACAAAAAACAGTTTTCTGGGGGCATTTAAAAAATTCTCTTGCTCTCCCAGAAATGATCTAAGCTTGCTTTCTCTGTATGGAGGTGGGCAAAGCACATGTACTCCATGAGCTAGCCTTAAGATAAAGCTGGTATCATCTGGAAGGCAAAATTGAGAAGTGGGAAGAAGCAGAATCTTTACACCATGTAACATCTAAGCCATATGGACCCTAAAACTTCCACCCTTCCTCCAAATTTCCCTTTTATTATTTAAGTGAACTTGCAAGGATTTTCTTCCCCTTGCAACTGGAAACATCTGAATATATCCAAGATGCAGACTCCTGATGTATAACACACAAACTTGAAACTGTTCAACAGGTAAGTCCAAACTAAGGTTAAATCCATATTCTTAATAGAAGTCATTGTTGTGTGTGCTGACTCTGAGGCTGCAACTATTCATGAGCCATGTTACAAGAACATGTACCCATAATTTCACAACTTTATAAGAAATGATGATGTAAAAATAGCTATAAATGGGTCAATATACATTCCAGTTTGTTTAGGGCAGTCACAATTTACTCTTGTTGTCCTGATATAACTATGAATAGGAGGACCCCATTCACTCTCAAGAGTCCCAGTGTACACAGTTACCCTATCTCTAGAGCATGTTTTTGGATTTGAATATAATTATCTTTAGAAAAATAACACTAACCCATGGAAATGCCTAGAGACCTCTAAAAGATATAAGTGAATTCAATCTTTAATCCTTGTGATTAGTTTTAGAAAGAAGTGGTACCAGGGAAAATGTGCCAACAAAGATTCAACAACCATGTATCATTTAAAATTTTAAATATATTATTGTAATGTCCTATCTACTTAACTGCTGCTATGAAGGTGGACACTCAGGACACACAGACCCTCATTTATAAGAAGAGTGACACAGTTCTTATGAAGACAGAGCAGGGAGTAAGATACGAAAGCACTGGCAGGCTCTACATTAAATATATATTTCTTCTACAATCTCCCACCATATCTAAAATACCTCTAAAGTCCAAACTCATTTATTTGGGTTTTAATTTCTTCTGTAGTCCTCTATTAAACTGTACTGGTACCACACAGTTCATTAATGACAATACCTGATCAGAAGGGAGCTGGTTTCTGGAACCAAGGCCCCCCAGGACAGAAGCCAGATGAAGTCAGGAAGGGATAAAAGTACCTGCTACTAAACAAGATGCTCTGCTTAGGGCATCCATGACTCTTCTTAGCATTTTAAGCAACACCCATCATTTGCACCTTTGTGTCTCTCAACAGAGAATTTTACCCCAGAAGTCATAAAATCTTGAAAAGCAATCATGACTAGTGCTTGTTTCTGCTCCAGTACTATTTTAAGACACATCTGTGTTCATTTGGCTTTATGATGCTGTGACTTTTATTCTAATACACACATTGATTTGATTAAACCAAGTTCAGGGATAAGGCAAATATACACCCTTGCTCCCGAAAACATCCAGGCACTTTCAGCGTCTTTCAGCACAGATGAGGTAGGGTTGGGGCTGCAATGTCATGCCTAACCTGGGCTTCAGATCTGGAACTAGTTCATGTGGAAAATGCAAATGAAACCTCTGAAGCAATGCTGTGAAAAACAAGAACATTTCCATCCGAGCCAACTGTTCTCCAAGACAATGTCTTCTCCCTAAACAGAAAAAGCAGATATAATAATTTTTTAAACCCACAATCTTTACCAAAATTAATGTCTAATATTTGGGTGTCATTCAGGAAATCTGGAATTTAAAGAAAGTAAGAGGGAATTATGTTTATTAAAGGATTCTCTTAAATCTCAAAGAATAGGATTTGACACTTCAGCTCCTAGAACCCATACATTCACCTCCTTTTGTCAGACCATGGACTTTTGTAAGACTTTAGTTCCATCTCCCACTTCCCTCCCATGCTGCAACAGAGCCTAAGATATGCCACAAAAGATCTAATTTGAGGTGAGACATTTTGCTCAAGAAAAGTCTGCTTCATTTCAACTAAGTGTGTGTTCTTCCCCCAATGAAGGGGAAGAGTTTCTAGTCCATTTTCCATGGGTCTTTTGTACCTTTTCACAGAAGCAGCAATATTTTCCTAGTTGAAGATGAAATACAATAACCAGAAGCCAAGATAGTGAGATTCTAGTTTTACTTAAGTGACTGTATCTTTTCCCTCTCTGGGTTACTGCCTTCTCATTCCACAAGTTTTGATTATGGGCAAAAAAGCCACAGGCAAAAACAGTTTTAGAAGAAGCCAGGGGTTCTCAAAAGTCCATCTATAGTTGATAAATTAAGGCTTATATTAAGCAGAAACAGGTGTTAATTACTTCCAATTAAATCATTCTCTCCTGTAAGAATCAGTTCTGTGTTTTTAGAATTGGGATATTTAATTCTACAGGAGGATGCTTCAGATTAAGATGCTATATCTAATGAATTATCATTATCCTTTATTCTAAAGTTACGCCCCTGTGAAAGTTCTCTTACCTAGGGAAAAAGGAACCAAAGCTTCCTTCTTGGCAAAATATCCACTGCTGTCCAGAAATCGCTCAGGATGGAACACTTCTGGGTCTCTCCAGTACTTTTCATCAAAGTGTACAGAATAAAGATTTGTAATTACTGTTGTGCCTTTAGGAATGGAATAACCACGTACAACTGCATCTTCAGAGGTTGCATGGAAAATCCCTAATGGAACTATATTACAGAATCTCAAAACTTCATGCAAAACTGCCTCAGTATAAGGCATTTTGGATTTGTCGTCCCAAGAAGGCTTCCCATTGGGGCCCATAATTAAATCAATCTCTTTCTGAACTTGTCCTGTCAGAGAAAAAGTATTCAAGTTATTATGCAATTCTTAGAATTATAGCTAAAGTTATTTCCCTCTGGAATAAAATAAATGATAACCAATAACAAGCCAATAGGATACAGATACATCCAGATTCAGATTTTTTATTATCTGGGCATTCTGTTGAAATATATGCTATATATCTTGTACTAATAGTACCCAGTGCTCTGGGTAGCTCTATTGTGAAAGACATAAGTAATAAGAATAAACATCAAACAAACCTAGAATTGGAGTAAGAAAAATAGTAAAACATAAAATTAGTTTTTTAAATTCTATCAGAGTTCAGGTTCCAGCTCTGCCACTTGCAGATACAGCGTTTTTTCTCATTTATAAAATAAGCATAATAAGACCTCTTTCAGAGATTTTTTTTACATGAATTGAGATAATAGATTTGAAAACTCTTTTTTGTAGCTATTAAATATTTCTATCCTTGGCTGGCATAGCAGGAGTTCCTAAAGAAAAGGTATTGTGCATGGCTAAGACTCAAAAACATGTATGAACCCTACATGTAAGGATAGACCCTGAGATCATCAAGAGAATCCTCACCTTGAATATTAGGATAAAGGGCCATGAAAAGAATCGCCCACCGTAGCACATTGGTTGTAGTTTCAGTTCCAGCAATGATGAGTTCACCCACTGAGAAAATTAGGTTTTCTTTGGAGAAAGTAGATGATGGGTCATTTTTACCTTGATCCATCTCATCAAAATAAGCATCAACAAAATGCTGAGGTAGCTGAGGCTTTCTGTTGACTGAAGCTTTTTCAATGAGTCTGGAGAGAAAATCATAGACCACAGATGCATTTCTAAACAGCTGTTGATGTTTTCCAAAAGGCAGGATGCCAATCCATGGAAAGGCATTATACAAGAAGACCGAGGCACTGGCAGCTAGTTCCACATTTTCACTAAATAACTCAATCATGTGCTGAAAATCGGTGTCTTCATAAGTGAATCGTTCTCCAAAAATGATCAGATTGGTTATGTTTGACACAGCATTCGTTATTAATTGTTTAAAGTCAAAAGGTCTACCTTTGTAAGTTTCAATAGCATCAGTAAAAAATTTGGTTTCTTCCAAGATTTTAGATTCAAAAGACTTTTGGCCATATCCAAAATATCGAAAGCTGTTTACAGCTAATCGTCTGTGATCGACCCATCCTCGGCCATATCTGGAATTGAGTAGGCCTGAAAAAAAAATTAAAATATTGTATAATTCCTACCTCTCTGTATCTAAAAAATGAAAGGGAACAAAATTTTTTAATGGATGGTTAGTCATCCTTCTGCAAATTATACTCCTATATAACTACATGGTTGGGTCCTGTTCTCAGCAACTCATTAGCCAGAGTATTATAACAGATAAAGGTTTTCTACTCCTTATCTGTGGACTGGTAGAAAAGACCTATAATTGCACCACCACAAGAAGCTAGTCAGTCTTGTGTAATTTAACCTGGTGAAATAGGGCCAGGTGACTATATATTATCCAAATTTTACCATAAGCCTAATTTACCAAAGAGAAATGACCGCATGTTCAATGGGCAAAATTTTATCTTAGACTAAACAAACACCTAAAAAATCATCCTTCTAGGATTAGAAATTTTCTGCTTAAAAGAGAATGGATTTTAGAATATAAATTTCCTCCTGTTAAAGGGATATGGTAGACAATCAAGTAACTATGACAGGGGTAAGGGAACTCTGAATGAGCTGTCAATATAGTCAAAATGCTGAAGTCAAAAGAAGGGCAAACATGAAGCTCAAACTTTTCTAATGCTGATATTGCCTACCTTAAAATTTCAGAGTCTCCACAATGTATCTGCTGTTTTGATGTGGCTACTATGGAAAATTTCCCCCTTAAATTAATTCAACATCTTCAGTGCACATATTTATGTAACATGTACTTTACTCAAAATTTCACTCATTACTGGGACACGGTTGTACCTATGATAAATTTAACACTGATATGTGATTCCCAATGTTGGAGGCGGGGCATGGTGGGAACTGATTGGATCATAGGGGCAGATCCCTTATGAATGGTCTTACAACAGCCTCTTGGTGATAAGTGAGTTCTTGCTCACTTAATGTGAGATCTGGTTGTTTAAAAGTTAAGGACCTCTCCCTACTCGCTCTGTTGCTCCCACTCTTGCCATATGACATGCTGGCTTTCTCCAATGCCTTCTGCCATGATTGTGAGCTTCAGGAGAAGCAGATGGCCTCAGCAGAAGCAGATGCCAGCACCATGCTTTCTATAAAGTGTACAGAACCATGAGCCAATTAAACCTCTTTTCTTTATAGGTTACCCAGCCTTGGGTATTTCTTTATAACAATACAAAATGGACTAACACAACCCACAATGAAAAATGTCACATTCTCTTGTGTACATGAGGTACACACAAAATTTACATTCCAACAACTTATTGTGCAATAATTTTTGAATGTAGAGCTTATTAAAAAGTTACCATATGTGAGGGGGTCATTAGTGCTGTGTAGCAATCTTACATTCCCATAGTCCATTCTTTTTTCTATACTCCCAGATGACTATTCGTTCAACAAATATTCATTTAACATGTATTTGTGGAACACCTACTATGTTCCAGGCAATGTTCTAAGTGTCAGGAATGTATCAGGGAACAAAAGAAGCAAAGATCCCTACCCTCACAGAGCTTAGACACTAGTAGGAGAGACAGACAAAACAACAAATAAATTATATAGCAAGTAAAAAGATATAGGGTAGTCAGCAAAAGGCTCACTGAGAAGATGACACTGAGTAAAGACTCACAGGAGATGAGGACGTGAAACAAGCAAATACCTGAGGAAAGACCACTGTAGTTAGAAGGAACAGCTAGTGCAATGGTGCCAAGATGAAACCAGCCCTAGAGAAATATGTGCACATGGGATATATACACAAGAAGGTACAGAGGAGCACTGTTTATAATAACCCTACACTGGCCAAGCTGTGTGCCTGGGCATGACGCTGGGCCCACCCAAAGGGCAACTTTTTTCCATTCACACAGTGGGCTGATAGTGGCCATGATTTTCTACTTCCAAGGTCAGTACATAGTAACTTAAAGCAACACATAATTTCCTACCTGGTTTTTAAAAATCTTAAGTCAAATGCTTTATGATGAAAATAGTCTAAACAATAAATTTACAGCTTTGAAAAATATATACTTTGTCTCAAATATTACTGTGATTGCATCATCTTTCATTTTCATCATCTTTTTAAAGGTCTATTATAATTGTGGCTTCTTATTTGGTCTAATTGCTTGTTTTTTTATATTACTGCTTTCAAGTATCATTATACCCTGGCCTGAGAATTCAGTCTTTTACAATTTGTGCTTTCTCTGCATTAGTTGATTTCCTTTGTGATGTAATATAGGAGTTTTATTTTTGTCTTTTCAATCAATGTCTTTAGTTTTTGCCTATGTAAGCAAGATATTGTTAAATTTTTCTTTGAAATTAAATGTGAAACTCATATTAGAGAATTTAGGATACAACTTTAGTAAAAAGTCTTATACTATTAACTATTAAAACCACTGTATGTGATTTGAACATTCTATTTTAGGCTGTCTGTTGCTGCTTTCTTCTTACCAATTTTGTCAACTTTCAGTCTCTCCCCCTGTTGAATATGGAATCTCCGACACTGATCAATACTAAACCATACAGAACGCTAGTCCTTTACACAAGCCATGCAACTCTATACCTACTAATCACAGTGATTAGTAGTCAAGAAAGCTGCTTCGAGTTCTGTAAGCTTTTAAGTAAAACGATAGTAAAAATGTCATCAAGTACTCAAGACTGGGTTCAAAAGGGCACTTTGGATTCAAGTGCAAGTATGTGTTTATTCCTAACTTGTTTCACAAAATCTGCAGATGTTATTAGGTGCTGATTCTTTAAAAGTTTATAATACTTATTAGAGCTGAACCACAACAGAATTAGCAATGTACTGGTCTAAAATATGAAAGTAGTACAGCCTGAAAGGTCCTCAGATACCAGGTTCTATAAGTAAATAGTTTCTTATTAATCAGTACAAAATAATCCCAACTCTATGCACTAAAACTTAAAATAAGAAATGTGATTTAAAATAGCTTAGTAAATCACTAAATAGGTGCAAATAAACATACCTCCCATTTTTGTCATCTTCATGAATAAAGGAAGGCATGGTCTGTCTGCAAAAATTCCACTTTGATGAACAAGACATTCCTTTACTACATCATAGCCATTTAGAACCACAGTTGATATGCCTCCAAGATCTAAACTGAAGATCTTTGAGAAGAGAGAAGAAAAACAACATTTAAATGGCAGAATGTATGGAGAAATATAACCATGGAAATCTACAAGTGGTAAGTGTGGCTTTTCCAGGATTTGTTACGTCCCTGAAAATATAGGCAGTTATTACTCACCTCATAATGTTCAGAGTGCCCTCCTTCTATAAGCCATGCAAAACTGTGTGATTTCATTATGCCATTCAGTGCCTGAAGTCACAATCTTACCAACAGTATAATGAAAAGGGTACTGGACTTGGGAGGCCTGAGTCTAGTTTAAGGTTTGCCATTAAAGAGATATAAGACTCTGGGCAGAACACTTAACCTATTTGGGCTTCAGTATTGCCACAGAAAATATATTTGATATACATGCTGTCTTATGATTCATTCTACCTCAAAATGCTCAATGATATCTAGGAATCTCCTTCTATTTCCAAGATGAATGAGGCTAAGTGAGGGAGAGGATTGTCAAAGACCTGAGAGACAACTTTGAAGTATAAACATATTGTAACTAAGCCCATTTGTATTTGGCTCTCTGTATTCCACAAAGGGAATGAACAGGGCTCTAAGGGAACCTAACCTTGGAGGAAAGGCATTTACCACATAGGTTAGGTAGCTGCCTCTCAGTTAAGGGGAAGGCAAAACAGAATCCATTCCATGCCTTGCTGGAGTTGTCTGCCCTGTGCCTCACCTCAGGTTCACTTACAATGTCACACCTCCTGTAGTCTATTCTAGCTAACCCAATGTAAGAGCCTAGTCCAGTGAGAGAACGATACTTCCTTAAGACTGCTTATTGCCATCCTTTCTGGATAGCTTTTTACAGCCAAAATACTGAGACAAGCCTTATCCCTGTGCAAACAAGTCAAAGAGATTTAGCCATGGCACACGCTACTTCAGAAGAAAACAGGAGGCTTAGCAGAGAACAAAAGTTCAGCAGAAAGTTATATCAGCAAAGGTCATGAGGACTGCCCAGTGGTAACAACTAACCAGCTGAGTAATGGGGCCACCAGAGTCTTTGGCATAAGGGTGGGCTCTGCCAACTGAGCAGTAGGTATATCCAGAACCTTGGGAAAAGAACATTGACTGCCTGCCATAAGCAGTGGTATTAGTCAAAAGTGACAACAGAAGAGTTCTAAGTAAAAGGGAATGGCTACCAGCTGAGCAAAGAGGGGACAATGCAGTAATGTAGTCCTATTAAAGGAAAGTCTCTTCGCAGAAGTGAACTTTAGCAGAGACGATAAAAAAGATGGCATTCCACAAGGATAGTAAAAGAACCATGAACTTAAAGTTGTGTCACTATGAAGGCAGAACAGAGGGCAAATGTATTTCAGGATAGCGCTTCAGGGTAGAACTTCAAACTATGGACACCAGGGACCATAAAAAGCAAGGAGGAGCCATGGCTTGAGAAAGTTGTTACGCAATCCACCTTTACTCAAGAATCTGAAATAGTCCTGTATTTGAGGGTAGAACTGGAGAAATTTTTACTTGAACTAATATGTATTCCTGTATACACTGTTTTCAAGGACTTTGGTAAAGGTTTGTAACTCAAATTGTGAAAACTTATCCTTAAACTGCTTTGATCTATGGAAGGGTACAGATTAGCTTATATATTATTTGATTTATTCAATAATTTTTAGTGCCAATTATGGGCTAATTATAATGCTGGCAGAGATGTAAAGAGGAATACACAAAACATTTTCCTTGCCTTCTTCTAGATCACTCTGTGATCTCCAAGTCTCTTTCCCTCGCCCAAACCAGCCCTACTCATAATTTTTCACTCTCCCAGTTAATGACCACTCCATACATACTTCAAGTTGTTGAGGCCCAGAACTTTGCAGTCACCCACACTGACTCATTATTTTCTTCCAAACTCCACATCCAACTGCTCAGCAGTTATGCTGTTCCAGAATATAAACAGAATCAGACAATTTATTATAACCTGCAGGTGACCAATCTAAGTCACCTGCATTTCTCCCTTATAACAACAATCTCCTAACTGGCCTCCTTAATTTCATCCTTGTCTTTTTACAGGTAATTCTCAACATGGCATTCTCTTGCTTTATGGCCTTTGTTCTTGCTCTTCTCTTAGTCTAGAATGTTCTTCCTTTTCATATTCCTATAGCTTGTTCCTTCATTTCCTTTAAGTCTTTGTTCAGATGCTACCTTTGTGGTGAGACTGTTCTGATTAAGCAATTTAAAATCTGACCCACTAACATTCTCCATTCCCTTACCCTAATTTAGTTTACTTCCTGCTCTGTACTCTTTGAACATATTATATAATTTACTTAATTGTGTTTATGTATATTGTCTGTCTTCCCCCCACTAGAATATAAGCTACATAAGGGCAGGAATCTCTGTTTTGGTCACTGCTATATCTCTAGCACCTAGGACAGTGCACAGCATATGACAATAGAAATAGACGTTGAATTAATGAATAGTTGTAGAGATATACATTTAAGCATATTATTATAACATCATGGGCTAAGTGCTAATAACAGACAAATGTGCAAAGTGCTGTTGATGAAAACCATTAGGTGACTGCCACACTTTTCAACCTTTGCTTGGTTTGTTCCCTCATTTTGAATGCTTCCCTTGACTGCCATACTATCATAACCATACCAACTCTTTAGGGACGATCCTCCATGATGCCTTTCTTGGGGCACTCTTTTTCTCTCTGCTTTCAACCACACATGGGAGTTTAGAAGCTCCCATGGCACTTATTTAACACTATCTTGGACCAGAAACATTCATATTCTTGTCTTCTGCCTGCCTGCTAAATTATAAACTCCCTAGGAGCAGTGATTTCATCTTTTTCATCTTTGAATCCTTACACAGAATCTCATTCAGTGCCATGCATAAAGTTCTCAATAAATGCTGTAAAAATAAATTAATACACTGTCAATTCTACTTGCCTTAATGGAATAATTTTATTGTCCTTAAGTCCATTACCTGAAAATAATCTGATAAAGCCACTTGTATTGGCTTTGCTAGCCAGGGAATGCCTCTCTAAATCTAGACTAAGATTAAAGTTACTGCAGAAATTTAAACATTCAGAATGAATCTCCAAGGAAATGGTAATTTTCAGTGTGATACACTTCTATATAAGATTGCCTTTAAAATGAATATATAAGTCCTGAGGACTGGCTGTTTAACTTTCAAGAATCACAAAGCAGAACTGAATTCACAGATTAACACAAAGGCGGGTATCACCTGAAGTGACTGTCCTAAGTAATTTTAAAGTCCAGTGTTTTCTGGGGTTTTTGTTTTTGTTTTCTGTGAGCATACATCTCAAATTTAAAAGACAGTGGGAAACTAAGATTTTATTTAGAAATAAGTCCTAGGAAGAACTTTTCATAACCTTTCAGAATTACAGGAGGGAACAGTCTTCTTCCACTTCCAAAAAAAGGTATAGTATTTTAACAATTTATACCAACTTTGAGAGTTTGTCAGAATTGGAATATATCTCTAAAATAATGGGAGATCTTTAGAGATGTTTCATACCAGGATAAAGATCAAATGCTGCTGTAGCCTAGAGTTAATATGTTTGGTGGTTATCAACTAAACCTAAGGCATAGTGAGGCAAACAACGTCTATCTACTCTTTGATGCATATTCTATTTCATGTTTGCTCCTTTCAGTTTTTCCTCTGCCCCACTGCAGCTAGTAACAGTTTAGTCCTATTTCATTTGTAGTCAAGAGCTTTCTCCGTAAAGAACCATGGTTCCCTCAAAAGTGGTACCAGCAATAAAACTAGCTGTTCATGCCCAATTCTTATCTATTGAACCGATCTAAGTATCTCAAGACGACAGTCTAGTACGTTTATAATTTGTAACCTATGATAGGGGACTTAGACAATCCCCTGCCCAAAATAAATATTCATAGTAATACAGAGTGTCTTTCAGTTCAAATACTTATATAAGAAACGTTTAATTCCCTTTTCTGTGAGAAACCATTTCAAATAACTTGTTTAAAAATACTTTCAAACTTGGAGGTCGAACAAACCTGTTCTGGGTATAGAAACTAATAACATAGGCCGGGCGCGGTGGCTCACGCCTGTAATCCGAGCACTTTGGGAGGCCAAGGCAGGCGGATCACAAGGTCAGGAGATCGAGACCATCCTGGCTAACAGAGTGAAACCCCGTCTCTACTGAAAAATACAAAAAATTAGCCAGGCGTGGTGGCGGGCGCCTGTGGTCCCAGCTACTCAGGAGGCTGAGGCAGGAGAATGGCGTGAACCCGGGAGGCGGAGCTTGCAGTGAGCCGAGATGGCGTCACTGCACTCCAGCCTGGACGACAGAGTGAGACTCATCTCAAAAAAAAAAAAAAAAAAAGAAAGAAAAAAAAAAGAAACTAATAACACATACAATAACCAAGAACACTTGAGTAGCACTTTACTGTTTTCCGTTGTTATTCTCACTAACGAGATGAAAAAAACACTAAGTCTCAGAACAGGGGTCAAGTTTTGTCTGGCAGAAGACCCGATCTCTAGTCTTATGCTTTCACATTTTGAATAAACTCAATTCTGGGAGAACTGTCGGCTGGAAAATAAGATCTAAGAATTATACATACTTTTGTTACCTCGTCCAGCTTACCTTTAACAACGTAAACTATTAGTGAGTCGTGAAAGGAACGTAAACCATTAGTGACTTTCTATTCTAGAAACCTAGACCAATTTTTTTTTTTTTTTTTTTTTTTTTTTTTAGGAGTCTTGCTCTGTCGCCCAGGCTGGAGTGCAGTGGTGCGATCTCGGCTCACTGGCTCCTCCTCCCGGGTTCATACCATTCTCCTGCCTCA
>NW_012106463.1:1647117-1679615 GCF_000951045.1 Mandrillus leucophaeus | reverse complement strand
GAGAAGGAGTCTTGCTCTGTCGCCCAGGCTGGAGTGCAGTGGCGAGATAGCTCACTGCAAGCTCCTCCTCCCGGGTTCATACCATTCTCCTGCCTCAACCTCCCGAGCACCTGGGACTATAGGCGCCCCCACTACGCCCGGCTAATTTTTTGTATTTTTTTAGTACGGACAGGGTTTCACCGTGTTAGCCAGGGTGGTCTTGATCTGCTGACTTCGTGATCCGCCTGCCTGGGCCTCCCAAAGTGCTGGTATTACAGACGTGAGCCACCGCGCCCGGGCACCTAGCCCAATTCTTGTAAAAATTGGTTTAAGTAAGGATTTAAGGTCAAACCTGAAATACCACAGTTGCCAAACATCCCTGTACTTTTCCTTCAAAACACTGACCACAGCCTGTGGTCGATAAAGAGATTAGTTTTCTCTCCCACTCATCTGCCAACTCCTTAAAAGGCTGTATCTGCCTTTTTCACTGCTAGCGTCAGGCCTGTAGTTGCATATAAATAAGTGTAATACAAAACAAAACAGGTAAAGCTCTGGTCAGGCCCCGTGGAAACTCCTGCCCCCTCCGGACTTCAGGACACCCACACACATGCGGGGGTCGCCTTTTCCGCTGCCAGTCACAAGGCATTTCCGTGCTGCTTTCTCCTCCGCAGATTGAGGAGGAGCTAAGTACCGACCTCACGGGCTGGTTGTGAGTTTTAAATGAGTCACCAAGTTGGCAGTGACAGTGGCACACAGAAGGCGCCTTTTAAGTATCTGCTAAGGGGCCGTTCCCAGCCAGTCAGAACGGCATTGCCATCTGTGCTGTGGGACCCCCGCAGCGGATTTTAGTCATCAATTCATTCACGCGTTCACAATCATTTCCCAGGGCCAGCTTCTCAGTTAGGGGCGTTCCCCTGCGTTCTCCATTCTCACAGCAAACGCCTACACCAGTAGTTCATCGACTGCAAACACCGAAGAACCTGTTATTAACCATCTAGAATTTAGAACGCCTTAATTTTCCGACAAGCCGCGTGCAGCTTCCACAGAGTTGCGAGGCCGACTCGCAAGACGCCCGCCCTGAGGGCAGGGGTCCAACCTGGACCTGAAGTGGCTCCGCGGCCGGCGAGCCAAACGGCGCAGGCGCAGAAGCAAGAACTCGAGCGGTAGCGGGAAAATCAGGCCTGGATCGCCTCGGGGCCTCGGCCCGGAGTGGGTCACCGGCAGGGGCGGGGCTCCCCTTGCAGGGGGCACGGCGTCGAGGACTTCTCCCTTCCACAGCCTGGAAGCGGATGTCCCTCAACGGGCAGCCGGCATGTGGAGAGGTCCCTATTACTCGGCTCACGAGCGGCCATAAGTCCAACCAGGAAGGCCCTGGCCAGCCCGGGCCAGTCTAGCGGCCCTCCCTGCCCGGGACCCGTCGGAGCGGTACCTCTCCGTACACCTGGCTCTGCTTTCTCATGTAGACATGGGGAAGCTCGGCTGAGGCGGCCAGGGAATAGATGTTGCCGATAAATGGCAGCCCCGGCGGCCCCGGAGGGAAGCCCATCGGCCTCCTCAGCTTCAGCAGCTGGCGGACCCCCAGCGCGAAAAGCAGCAAGAAGAGCGCGCCGCCGAGCGCCGCTGCGCCCTCTTCACCTCCCCAAAGTTTCCACATCTGCCCGAGCTGGGGGTGCGAACGCCACGGCCGCCCTGAGTCCCTGGCACTCCAGCCTCCAGCCCTGCCGTACTCCCATTGGCAGGATACTCTCAGGTCCCGCCCTAGCTCCGTGGCCATTGGCTGACTGAGTGAGCGCTCAGGTCCCCTCGGGACTACGACCCTCCAGCTCTGCGCTGCTCGGAGTCGGCTCTGCGGAGCGGGTAGCCGGTGCTACCCTTTGGAGGTGGCGCGGCTCTAGGCGGAGCAATGAGCCTGGAGGCCGTTTTCCAGAATGTTGACACCAGAATGTTGACGAGGTGTCAGGACGGCCTCACTCACTGGGGTAGGCGGATCCTGCCTCTCTGGGGCCAGCCCTTTCTTAAAGTGTCTTTTTAAGTACCAGGTCTGCTTATTTCATTTCAGACTAGGAAAACTGGAGAGGTGATCAACACTGCAGTCTTTAGCTGAACCTGATACTTTTCAGAATTTCCAGTAGAAAACTGCCCCATCAGTAGTAAAAGAAAGTAATTTTACTGTTTTGTCCTGTTTTACTATTTTTCTTCTGTTAATGTATTTTTGTGTGTGATCTTTTAAGAATTGTGATGATTGAGCAGTTTATGTGATTAACTCAGTTTACCTATATTTGACCCCTCTCTGGTCTTTCCAAACTGATTACTTACTGGCAATCACGGAACTCTTGTCTGCACTTGTTCACGGAGAGTATTTACTATTCAAGATTTCTGCCTCCACTGCCTGGAATTAAGCAACTGATTTCATATTATTCTTGCTAATTCTGTTTTTATTCCTGTTTTCTACTGGACAGTTCCTTGCAACACAGGACTTACTGGGTTTGGGACTCTTCTAACAGCTGCCCTCTAATTGTGATTTAGAAGGGCATGAGTTTTATGGTCCTCGTTACCTTACGGCTCATTCACACAGCAAATATTAATTGAATGTCTACTATGTTCCCATGTCCTAAGCGATGGAGATACATAGGTGAATAAGAGCAACAAAATCCCACCCTTTCTAGAACTTACATTCTTATGAGAGGGAAGAGCGATAAAATGGAAATACAATAAATTTAGATAATCATCAGCAAACAAAAAGTGCGTTATAGAAAATGCCTGGTGGTTTGGGAGATATTTTAGCAAGCAAGGGCTGTCAAGGAAAGTCTTATTAGGAAGATGATGTTGGAGCTGAGATCAACTGCTAAAGAGGTGTATTTGTTTCCTACCACTGTTGTAACAAATTACCCCCAATTTGATGGCTTAAAAACCACACAAATTTATTTTCTTACAGTTTTTGAGGTATGAAGTCCAAAGTGAGTCTTCCTGGGCTGACAGAGAGGTGTTAGTGGGACTTCATTCCTTCTAGAGACTGTAGGAGAGATTCTATTTCCTTGTCTTTTTCAGCTTCTAGAGGCTGCCCACATTCCTTGACTTTCATCCCCATTCCTTCCTCTTCAAGGCAGTTAATGTCAGTTCAGATCCTTCCAACATGGCTGTCTCAACGATCTACTTATAAGGATCGTTGTGATGATATTGGGCCCACCTGGATAATCCCCGACTCAGGGTCAGCTGATTAGCCCTTTAATTCCATCTGCAACCTTAATTCTTCTTGCCATGAAACCTAACATATTCACAGTTCTAGGGATTAGTATGTGGACATATGGGGGGAGGGGAGCATTATTCTGCCTACTATAGAAGGGAAATTTGAGGCAGATATAGGGGAAAATATTCCAAACAGAGGAAATATCAAGGGCAAAGGCATCATGTACTAAGCAAACCTTGTCCTCTGAGAGTGTTTCCAATTTCTCTACATCTCCCATGCAAGGACACTGCGGAAGTCAGCAAGTTAGTCAGGGCTTTTAGTTTTTCTGTTTAACTGACTTGTGACCATCCCCAGGGGCTGAAGTTACCCGCCCAGGGCATGTGTCACAGGATCTCCAGCCACAGAATATCTACTTACTGCCTATTACAAATGCCTATTAAGAGATTCCTTAAAATTCTTATCAATCAATAATCTAATAAAATGAAAAAATAATTGTGAGAGATCGTTACTAAACTTGGTCTCTAATTTCTTACCAAAGGCCAGTGGAGATGACACAGGATGGATATTGGGACTGTGGGTGGGAGGCAATGCTGCTGAGGCACCAGGAGCTGGGGAAGATCACCTATGGGATGCCTGAGATCAACCCTGCCTCTGCAGCACCAGGAGGCTTACAGATTTTGGTCTGGCCACAGCCGTTATACAGTACAGGTACTTGGTTCAGGAGTGGGCCCCCTGCTGTCATTTATTTTCAGAAAGGATTAATTTTCATTACAAAAATATCCTCCAATTCACTTAAATTAAGGAGCATTCCTTCTTTGGCATTCTTTCCCTGGCTACGTAGCAGAGGAGAGCTGAGTTACCCCAAGGCAGCCATGTCTGACTGACAGCACTGATGAAATGTTCCCCGCCCCACCCCACCCCAGCGCTCCTTGAGGGATAATAGGTGGGGGATTCTCAGGAATAACTGTAAGTCTTTCAGGACACAGAACCTTCCCTGTAACAGTTTATCATGTTCTCTCAGCTCAACAAAGATAAATCTCTCCCTTATTCCCCCTCCTTGCATTTGCTCTTTGAGTGATAGCAAACAATCAATAATGTTTGTCTATGGCTTTTATCATGACAGGAAGGTTTAGGGGAGCAGGAAGTTAAGTATTTCACTGTTTCATGGCTGAGATCTCATCTTCAGTACTCGGGGTGGAATGGGTGAACACCCTGTATAGGGCTTTGCCATTTATATATGTAGAACAGTAATGGTTTTAACAGAGAACAGCAGTGCTGTGCCAGAATCAGAACCTCTTTCTGGGCCTTTGGGAACTGAACCAAAGCTCCAGGACTCATCCTGAGGGGCAGTATCTCCTGGGGTCCCTTTCTGTTCTTGAAAGGCTGCAGCCCTGGCCTGGGCCATCAGTGTTGTCCCAGAGAGCTCCCAACACAGAGTGATGCAATCAGCGCAAATGTGCCTCCTTTGCACGTTCCATTATGTGCACTCTCAGTGTGTTTCATCAGAATTGAAGGAAGTGAGAGTCAGAGGAAGTACCAAGCTGAGCCATATTGGAGCCTGAGCTAAAAGAAAAAAGTCAATAATACTTATCCTGCCTTATTAAAAATTTGATGTCTTGTTCATAATGGGTTTTTGCCTCAATTTTGATTTTAAAGTGTTGCATTAAAGTGTTATCTTGATTCTGAGCTTCTTGGAGCCCTCTTAAATTCTGTTCCCAAGGTGAATTCCTCACTTGCCTTATCCTAGTCCTTGTGCTCAGAGGTAGGGTACCCAAATGAAGACTTTGATTACAAAATGGTGTGTAGAAACTGAGTTTGTGCACTTGGATATTCATTATGCTCTTGGGAGCCAGGCACTGAGGTGGGGCTGGCAGACCAGTAGCACTTCTGGGTGAGATTAAGAACCTTATGAAAGTCTCCCTGTGACCACTTTAAAAAGTCCTCCCCACCCCACTTGCCTGAAGTTCAGTCTTTACAAATTAAATGATATGAATGGAACATTCCCTATAACAGGCTAGTTGGAAAATGCAAAATCTGGTGTCAGGAGAGTACAGTAATAGGAAGTTCCTAAAAATGCTTATACATGAATGAATTTAATCCCACATTTACAGGCAAGGCCTAATGGGAGATATGATGACATGGATTTATTGGAGGTGGTGGCATGGTGATGGTGGTGGTGGTGGGTGTTGGGACTTAAGAAGAGGATGCAGAAGGGGAAAGGAAGTTTTACGGAGAAACTTCTTTCCCTTCACAGTTTTTCCAAAGGCTAGATCAACTTAGAGAAATCACATTTCTCAGAACCAGGAGTTATTCCTGCCATTTCCTAGGGATACTCAGCCAACCAATCCTTGCCACTTCCTCCCATCCAGCTCCCCAGTGAGCCATCTTCTGTCATGATATCTTGTATTCCTTTCCTTGTGTTACAAAAAAATAGAAATCTAAAAGTGCATGAACAATTCATGATCTTGTTGAAGACCCTCTTCCAAATGCAGTAACAGAGAGTCAGAGGAAGTTTAGTGTTCTGTCCAAGGTCACACAAGATAGCACCAGTAGAACCAGAATTCTGGGCTCTGGACTTGCCATGTGTTCTTTCAGTCATTCACCACAAATGTATTGGGCACCTACTAGATTAGATGCTGGGGATATAATGGTGAGCAAAATCAGTCATGGTCCCTATGTTCCTGGGGTTTACAGTCTACTGGGGGATGCCAACACCAGTCAAATAATCACAAGTAAATTTATTATTTATGTTTGCAAGTATTACTATGTTTTCAAGATGCCAAACATTTCTGTTTTCTGAATTAAAGAAACAGTTCTACAAGTGTGCAAAACATAGGAAATGTACTCAGTCTTGGGGGTCAGTAATTGTAGTCTGCACCAAACAACCAGCTTATACCCAGGGACTTCCTCATGATTGTGTTCATTGAAGATGTTACTACAATTCTTCCCTACCAACTGGTCTCATATGGGACACTGAGTGAAGGGAAAGGAAAGTAATAAAATTCTCTATTTAAAATTCATGAATATCACTCAGAGAGACATTTAAGTCTTAATTTAAAGCTTTCTTCTGCTTTGCAAATGATTTTCATAAACATTCTTATATTGTGCTTCTGAAAACAGTAGATTTGAAGAAGCAAAGTAATAGTAGATTGAATTGTTGTTAGAGATAGCCACACCAACCATTCTGGAGACATCTGACAATCTGATAATGAAAAAGGAAACAATAATTATAAAATACAGATGTAACGAACCAAGAAGCTTAGGAGTCTGAGATCATTTCGGGTAGAGAGTATCAATACCACACATCTCAAAGCCTGAGAACATCACGTGTATGACAACAGAACACATTAATTCATGTTCTCATTAAATGAACATCCTCATCAAAGAAGTTTAAAATTATTTAAGAACATTCTAATTTGAGAGTACAGAGGAAGTATATATGTATTTTTGAAAGATTTGGCTACATTTCAAAAACAGAAAAAATTCCTAGCACTTGAATAATTTAACTTTGGTTATTTAGAAAATGTTCTTTGGGAGCCCTAATACCCTGATGATGATGAAGGAGGCCCCTAACTTTGGCTTGAAAGTTTAGTGAGGATGCCTCTGGCCCCTCTCTAGCTGGTTTTACAGGTCAATGCCCTCAGAGGACACAAGAAGAGAGTCATCTGGCCTTTGCCTCTGAACCCCAAACAATTTTTAATCGTTGTGGAATATAAGTTGAGAAATTATTTAGTATCATTTGTGGAGGTTGTCCACCTCTCAGAGTGAACAACCTGGGCCTGTATCTGGGTACTGTGTCTTGGGTCATCACACTCAGATCATGTTCTTCAACAACTTTGAAAATTATCTTCTGATCTTCAGAAGGGGCATCTGCAGATGGTTGGTGGTACAGAGGTTTATTTCTCTGGGGTCTTAGAGACTGGCATTTTAAGCATCAGAGAGAAACCAGAGCATTTTCTGGGCCTACAGGAGATGGTCAGTCAGACTTTCCACAGGAATACCCGGCTTACTAATTTCTGTCCATCCTCAAACCCACCCCCCTCAGGCCTGCTCCAGACCGCCTCTGTTGCAGAGCCTTATCCAAATGCTCTGGCCCATAATGCCTCTCTGCCTGTGAGCCCCTCCAGCATTTATGCTTCTTATCACCTAGCTCAGCATTCACTTTGCAGGGCTTTCTCTTTTTATTTATCATTTAATGAGAATGGCCCTAGACTTCTGGAGAACAGGATCCCTCTATTACTCTTTTTTGAACCTTAATACCCTCATATGTGGTTAGACCCATCAAGGGCCCTGAACCCATCCTGGATGATTGACTGGGTCTACCTGGGATAGTCTCTCCCATCAAGACTCCTCCTTAGAGGGCCCTCTGGGGAAGGTATTTCAAGTCAGTTTGTAGGCTCCAGCAGAAGATGTAAAGTTTTGCCTCTTGGTGGATTCATCAGACAACCACACTGGGAAGCTTTTGTCTACAGAAACACGTAGTGTTATCCACAGAGAACTTGTTCACAGAGAAGCAAGGGCCCAGACACAATGCAAGTCTGTTTTAAAGAAAAAGGAATAACCCCTACTGGTCTGAAGCATATAGTGCTCCTCACCTCCTTTTCCTGTCTCTTCTGGGAATTGTATACTTCTCCTGTCCAGGGGATGAGGCAGTAATTTTTCTGATTATGCCTCACACCACAATGACACATCCTTGCACCTCTTAGCTATACTTCTAGAAGTCATAGCCTGACCTGATATTATAGAAAAGTAGTGTAGAGTTCACATGGCACAACATTTACAGCAACTTTATAGAATTTCAAAATTTGAAGAAATATCCAAAAGCTATATTTTACATACAGATGTGGAAGTTGAGGTCCTGAGAGGACAAATGATTCACTCAAGGTTACCCACTGAGCTGGTGGCAGAAAAAAACAGCACAATGTACTGACTCCTGGGGCTATGCTCTTTCTTTCGTTCTTTTTTTTTTCTTTTTCTTTCTTTCTTTTTTTTTTCTTTTTCTTTCTTTCTTTTTTTTTTCTTTTTCTTTCTTTCTTTTTTTTTCAGGCTGTCTCAACTGTGTGAGAGTGAGTATAAACCTATTCAGATTGGATATGTAATACCGTTCAATATGAAATCAAGTTGCTTGCTTCTTTTTTTTTTTTTTTAACCCATATAACTGAAAGCCACGCTACTAAACACTATAACTTAGCCTTCACTAGCTTCCTTTTAAATAATACCTCTGACATATATGTCTCCATGGTAATGATTGCTTAAGATGTCTTTCAGGAACTTGCAGCAGCCCCTGTCCAGTTCAAACCAGTTGAGACCCTCTGGCTGAGCTTGCACATATGTCTGAAAAGTGACCTTTTGATGTCAGAGACCCCAAAACTCCACCCTCAGATCATGCTAATGCTGCCATTTTCTGAACATGTGGCCCGTGAAGAGCCATGAACCCTGACTATGCTTAGTGCAGGATCAATGATTACATTTTTTTCACATTGCCAATTACCTTTCCACATGCTCTTTATCACCCTACTTCTTTATTTAATAAATATTCCTAAGTCTTATCTTCAGGAAGGTGGATTTGAGAGCTGTTCTACTGTCTCCTTCCCTGGCTGTCCTGTGAATAAATTTTTTCTCTACTACAAAACTTGTCATTTCAGTAATTGGCTGTCTGCATGAGGGCAGAATGAACCTGGTTTGGGATCAAATCTAAGTAAATTTGCAGATGTTTGAGTTCCAATTTAATCAAAACAGGTTGATTTATTTAAGCAGATTTGTCAACATAATAAAATGAATAGAGAATAAAATAAAATTTGGTGTTGCAAATTTATCCTTTACTTTAATGAATTTAGTTATTTAAAAATTTCTATGATTTACTCTGAAATGAGTGAGGAAATACATATTTTTCTCCTGTAAAACTGGAAGTTTCCCGCACAGTATCTTTGGATAATTTATATACTGTCATGATGTCTTTCATTACAAATCAGTCTGGTCCAAGCAGAAAGACCTGGCTATATTTTCTCTTGAGTACATTCATTGCCCTAGGGAACCAGGTGTCTTAGCAAATATGGCAGGAATATGAGGAGTCTGTGGGCTATACATTTTAGTTAAAAGTCTATGGTGAATATTATTACTGAATTCAAGTTTAACGATGAATAAAACACAAATATCTAATGTTTTGTTTCCAGTTTTAGTTTGGGTACTTTTCATTATACTTATGTGTTGATATCTTTAGAACACCATCTTACAATTAGGCTTATAGTCAAACTAAAATCTCCTTGGGTTTTCTTGTGGTAAAGCTACATAAATAGTGGTATAATAAACATCCCTTTCATACAGTGTTCTCTATGTCTGAAATAATTTCCTTGGTGTAGTTTTTCAAATTCAGAATTATTAGATCACTGCCAGATCACTAAGCAGAATCTTCATCTTGGTACCCTGCTACCTGGATTCGATGTCCACCCCCGCTCCCCGACCACCAAAGAGAAGTAATACAGTTCTCTCTAATAATAACTGAATACACAGCAGGCTAGCAATCACTTTATTTCCTTTTTAAGTTCTCTCTTAATAGGCCTTTTAACAGAAGGCTTTTGGCTGTCTCCTTCAAAAACCATAATCTCTGTGCAATTTGGAACACTCCAGTTAATTAGAGATCTTTAAACTGTGCCAAGATACAGAAAGGACCAGGCTTTAAAAAATATTGTCTTCCACGTGGCTTGGTCTAAAAGTGTATTTTAACCTAAGGTCTGAAATACAGTTTTACAGTAACTATTATCCTAGGGCAAATGAAAATTTTGAAAGAATGCATTTTGACTATGTGACATATTATTCAATTTCAGAACTTCACAATATGCTCTCAGCTATGAATCTAATAATATCCTAGAACTTACATATAAATTTAAAATCAAATTTAAACCACTTATTTTTTCTTTGTAAATATTTATGTGTGAGTATGTATGTGTGTATGTGGTATGTATTCTGGCAATAGTGGTATTAAGTTTCTGAAGAGAAAAAAAATTTGTTAAAAATATTACATAAGTAATCCTCTCAGATTATTTCAGAATACATTAGAAAATAGGACCTCTATCTTATAATTAAATATTGAGAATTAGCCATCACTGACCAAATAAAAGTTATGAAAATAGTTAAATACCAAACTACAAGTAAGATAGTTATGGAGGTAATACACTTACTATTTATTTTAATTAATTTTTTTTTTTTTTGAGATGGGGTTTTGCTCTTGTTGCCCAGGCTGGAGTGCAATGGCGCCATCTTGGCTCTTTGCAACCCCCTCCTCCCAGGTATAAGTGATTCTCCTGCCTCAGCCTTCTGTGTAGCTGGGATTACAGGTGCCCACCTCCATGCCCGGCTAATTTTTTGCATTTTTAATAGAGACGGGGTTTCACCATGTTGGCCAGGCTGGTCTCGAACTCCTGACCTCAGGTCATCCATCCACCTTGGCCTCCTAAAGTGCTGGGATTACAGGTGTGGCCACTGCACATGGCCATACATTTACTATTTAAACAGTTCTTAAACACATATAAGACAACCTTTGAAAATCCAAGAAATTATTAAACAAAGGCCATGAGTAGATACATAATTCATTAAAGAGGAACTAATAATGGCTAAACAAACATGAAAAGACACAGTTTCACTCATAATAAAAACACAAAATAAAATATCTCTGAAATTCACAGCAGCTTAATTCAGAAAACCCAAAAACTGGACGTAACCCAGGTGTATATCAACAGGAGAATCAATAAATAACTGGGTGTATTCATGCAATAGAATTCTACTCAGCAATAAAACGGGGGAGGAAAATCTGCTGGTACATCAAACAATATGGATGAATCTCAAAAACATGCCAAGTGAAAAAATGTGTATCTCAAAGCATACATACTGTATCTGTCCATTTACATGGAGTTCTGGAGCTCCCTTTAGTAAACTATGATTTTTTAAAAAGCTGAAAATGGCAGTTGCCTTTGGGAAGGTGGGGGCAGGTATTGGGGGCAGAGTTTGATGGAAAGGGGCATGAGGCAACTTTTTGGCACAATGGTATCATCCTGTATTTTCTTGTAGGTTTATATTTTGTAGGGGTATGCATTTTCAAAACCCATCAAACTGTGTACTTAAAATTTATGCATTTCATTGTATTGAAACTTTTTCCCTAAAAAGGACCAGCAAGCAAATATTGAACTCTACAATACGCATACTAAAGTGTGTAGGGTGAAGTGTCCTGTTGAATGCAACTTACTTTGAGATAAGTTAAAAATAATACACATTAATGCATATACAGAGGGATAAATAGATATCTAAATATGTGTTACAGCAAATACAGCAAAATTTTAAAGTTTAAGTATTGGGTACATGGGTATTCATTGTACAAGTTCTTCAATTTTTCTGAATTTTTCAGTTTTTTCTTAGTAAATTGCTGACAAACTCTGAAGTACTATTTTGCCTATTAAATAAGAATAATATTTTAAAAAACATGATAAGCAGAAAACATTTTAAACCCACAATAATGGCCATGATGCCATGAAAGAGATACTCCCTTGTCTACTGATATTTGATATTGATACTAAAATATCTAATTGATTTTTTTTTTGGGAGAACAATTTAGCAATTTCTATCCAAAGCCACCAAAATGGCCTACCTCATCTAATAATTCTATATATAATCTACACCAAGAAATAATCTCAAACATGGAAAACTCTGAAGAAAGAAAGATATTCATTATAACATTACTCGATAGGAATAAGTTAGAAACCTAACTGACCAAGAATAAATCAATGGATAAGTTTGTATCCCTTGTTGTCACAGAAAATTTGAGGTTCTGGTAATAAAATTACATACAATGAAATAGTAAAATAGATATAGAAATAATGACTGATGAGGGAAATGAAATTGTGAAGTAAAATACATCTTGAAATGTCCTTGAAATATTATAGTCAAAAGGCATAGCTATGAAGACAACGCAGTTTCACTGAAAATGTCTGTGATGTGATAGGTACAAAGTAGACAAGTGTGTACATAGACACAATAATTACAGCTGTGTGAGAGTGGTACATGTCTGAAGCTGTTTGTAGTGGCTGCTGTTGTGTACTGCCCAAATCTCACTTTCAGGACTGAGTCTTGCATTCCTCCAGCCCCACTGGAATATGGTGGCTGAGAGCTCTCAGATGAGTCACTTTCTGAAAATGGCTCTCAGCCAGAGGGAGTTGTGTTGATCAATATCTAGATCCTTCCTGGGAAAAAATCTCATTGAATGCATGATTGAGGGCAGGACCAGCTACATAATTTGCAAAGTCCAATGAAAAATGAAAATATGGGTGCTCTTACTCCAAAATTATTAGGAACTTCATGACAGTAATAGCAGAGCATTAAACTAAGCATGGGGCCCTTCTGAGTATAGGGGCCCTGTGTGATTGCACAGGTCATATGCCAATAAAGCTGGCCCTATTCCGATGAGGCATAAAGGCTCAGGCTCCTTGCCTGAAGCTGGTACAACTCTGAAGTCCTAGCCCAGCTCTAGGGCTGCCTGTGAGATAGGTCTTTCCTGTACAGTTCAACTTTTCTCTCTGCCCATTCCTACTTTCTTCACTCCCTTATAGGTGTTGATACGAGGGATTCCTCCCAATTACCTTTTGGCACACAAATCTCCAACTAAGTTTGCTTCCCCCGGAATCTTACATAACATATTATTGTTAATGCAAAATAAATGAGCATAAAAATACAGGAAGAAAATACACTAATTGTATAAGAATAATTTCTTTCTCTTCTGAATTTTAGTGTATAAGTTTACATGACATTTAAAATAAAAATAAGTTCCAATTTTAAAAACTATATTTTAAAGAAAATACACAAAAGAAAGCATAGACTCAAATCGATAATTGTACACCAATTTCATAGCAGCATTATCAACAATAGCCAAAAGGTGAAAACCACCTAAATATTCATCAACACATAAAATAATGAACCAAATGTCATATATACATATGCAGTGATATATTATTTAACCTTAAAAAGGAATAAAATCCTGTCACATACTACAACATGATGAATCCTGAGGACATTATGCTAAGCGAAAGACAGACACAAAAAGACAAATATTGTAGGATTTTACTTATATGAGGCACCCAGAATAGGGAAACTCATACAGACAAAAAGTATAATAGAAGTTACCAGAGGCTGGTAGAAGGAATAGTAGGGATTATTGTCAAATACAGTTTCCAACTGGGATGACAAACAAATTCTGGAAATGGATAATGATGATGATTTGCACAACATTGGGAATATAATTATTGCCACTGAACTGTATGATTACAAGTGTTAAAATGGTGTTAAAAGGATTCTGTTCCTACTTACAATTTCAAAAGCAACAGAAGCATATCACTCCTACCCTAACAATATGGAAAAGCTGGATAATCTATACAATCATAATTTTTTGGACCCACCAGAAAGCTGAAGAAGTCAGGCAAACTGAGTCACAAAATACACTGATTCAAAAACGGTAACAAGCTCCTCCAAGAAGAAATGGATCACATGAATTGTTTCAACTTTGGAAGAAGAGGTGGCACTTGTAAAAGCTGGTAGGCAGGACTGGATTTGAGCGAATGAGTGTGTAGGCATCATCCCAGAGAGAGATTGATAGAACAAAAAGATCGGGGAAGGTTGGATTCCTGGCCCTGTCAGATTCTATTTCAAGTTTAGATATGTTGTTTGTCCTGGATGTTTTTGTATTCGTTTTTATCATTAAAGACATTACGTTAAAATATTACTCTGGATTCCTGAGATTTTTGGCACCTCTTTATATTTTGCAATGGAAACAAGTGCATCACTCATCTCACCCCAGTTCGGGCCTTGCAGGGCACCTTTGTAGAGAAACTGATTTTGTTCACCAAATAAAAAGAAGCTAGTCTTTGCCCCAGCAGTTTGCTTTCTCAGCTAAGGAGAGGTCAGATATAAAATGTAGATATGCTCTGGATTTATTCTTGGTTGGGGATTGCACCAGGCAGCAGCAACAAAACGATTTTGATTTGCTGAGTCGGAATCTAGTTGATCCACACAGGTTTCGCTATTGGCTCGCTATGCTTAGGTCTGGCGTGGCCCACTGACTTCTGACAGGGTGGCTTTTATTTCGGAAGTCTGAGGACGCACTGGATGGTCACCACACGGGGATTTCTGGTTGAGCTGTTTTCAGAGAATGAAATCAGTTCCTTCGCACTCTTCCTGGGAGCAATTTGCTGAGCGCCAGCCTTAGAACTAAGTTTGCCTTTCTAGGCCCAGATCGCACAAGGGGTAAGCAAAGCGTCAAAACAGCACCTCCTGTCGGCGGCGGAGGCGTGGCGGCCAGCGGACTGGCGGACCTCGGGGCATACCCGCCATCCAGGTGCACAGGCTCAGGGACCCCACGGCCCCTGAGTGTCGGGACCGTGGGCTCCACTCAGGAGACCACCGAATTCTTTGGCTTGACCAGGCGGGAGGTCTTCTTCCCAGTCCGCGGAAGCGAGGTCCGGGAGATGGCGGGGCTCTCTGTGCCTCCGACCTACGCTCAGCTCAGGGGCCCGATCCCTGCAAAGCGTCCACTTTGGAAAGAAGTTTCACTTACAGGGAAGGCGTGTGTACACAATGATGGTCCATGTGTTCGATATGTGAATGCCAACCAAGACTGCGTCCGTTGGTGGAGTGTGCGCGATTCCTCCGTGAGGGTGCTTCTGGCAGTCACAGTTCACGAGTTAGCTAGAAGATGGCTGCGACGCGGCGAGCCCCCGCCCCCGGGGCGCGCATTTCGAACTCCACAGGTATGGGTGAGTTCGTTAGCATTGGATGAGAGTGCTTGTCCTTAGCTGAGTACAGACTCAGCTAAGGACCTGGTAACCTTCGGGCCTGAAGAAGCCCCTGTGTTCCGTTGGAGGGCGCTGCAGGACGGACTGGGGCGCGTCCGGGCCTTCACCCCAGGTAGCCGGCAGCAGGTGAACTGGCCTGGACTGGCCGGCCCAGGGCACCCCCACAAACAGAGCTGCGCGTCACAAGGCAGCTGTGCAAAACGGTCTCCAGAGTGGATGCCCTCGCCCTGATGGATAAGCAGGAAGGCGTGTGCATGCGTGTGTGTGTGTGTGTGTGTGTGTATATGTGTGAGTGTGTGTGCGCGCGCGTTGGGGTGCAGCCGGCCGGTCTTAGGCTGCGGTGAGAGGTGGCTTGTTATTCTGGGCGGGGGTACCGCAAAGGGTTTCACTTCTCCTGGGTGAGCCTTCTGGGCGGTGCTGTCTTGGGCAAAGCGCCAGTCCCAGTGGTACCACTGCTGAAGGGCCCGATGGGGTCCGAGTCCGCCCACTGTGGGTCTGTTGCCTGCTCTTGCCGTCAGCCCCGCCCGTTGTCTGCATTTCCCCTGGTCTCTCCCCTTGATCCGGAGGCGCTGTTTCAACGGCTGTTAGTCTCTGGAAGGGTAAACTCGGTTCCGGTCATTTTTCCAGTGGGCCCTTATCCCTAATCCTCCCTCTCCTCTCGCCTGCTCCCTCGGAGGCGAGCTTCCTGTTTGGGGCGGTCACGGCGCCGTGGTGTACCCTGTGCTCGTGCTCGGAGAGGCCCACTTCGGTGGCAACCTGAGCTTGGTCCAATGCTGCGGTGTGTGTGCCCCTTAGGGAACAGTCCCTAAATCAGGGCAGGGCAGCCGGCTACCCCAAGGAGACGGGTTTGTCCAGGGGTCTGGCCTTCAAGAGAGGGATGAGGCACCCACATCTACGTTCAGGTGAAGCTGCAGAGCTCAGTCCTTACAGACGACGGGGCTGTCTGCAAGCAAGAGCCTTGGGCTCTGTACCTGCCATTAAATATTCCTGGGACTAGGAACGTGCAGAGCAAGTGTGTGTGTGTGTGTGTGTGTGTGTGTGTGTGTGTGTGTGTTTTTTTTTCTCTGGGCTATTGAAATAACGACCTTGCCCCGGGAAAGATAACCCCAGCTGTCTCAGTGCCTAAGGAGGGAGACAATAAGCCCTCCTTCTTCAGCCATATTGGGCAGAACGCCTTCCTGGTAGACTAGACCCATAGGATGGGGCTAAGGCCCTTCGACCCCAAGTGAAACCCGGTGCCCTCAGGCCTGGACATCTCTCCCTGCTCTGTCAAGCTTCCAAACCATTTACATTCATGAATGCCTTCAAACCTGAAGGCACCCCACTGGGGCAATGAGGCCTAGATAGTGTCCAGTTACTTGCCTGAGGTTACACGGGAACAGAGGCAGCACAGGAAACCTGGCGTCTAGCCACTCTGCCACACCAACCTCTTGGGGAAGGGCCCCAAAAGACACAAGGAACCCTAGGAGACACTCTAGAGAGCCCCCTGAACAAATGCAGAGCTGTGTGGATCTTGGAGTTTTAAATTCCTATGAAGAACAAAGCCAAGGCAGACTACATGTTGTCCCCAGCTCTACATGTTGTTCTAGACCCTGGGGAAGGGTGCGTGGAGAGAGATTTCATGGGGAGATGTGAAGGGATGGAAAGACTTGGAAATGGGGCCTGAAGCCTGAGGAGACTTGGGTACTCCTAGTTAGGAAGTGCCTTTGGAAAAGCTATGGAAAATAGGCAGAGCCGGAGACATCTCTAAAGAGTCCAGGATAGATGGGAAGAAGAATCTAGGCTGGTGGGCATGGTAGGGAAGAAAGCAGGTATTCAGGGCAGAAGCTCTGTGCAGTAATGGGTACCATGCTTTCGCCTTTAGATCCAGGTGTGAACATACCGAAAACTTAGCTGTAGCTGGCCTGGCACCGCTCAATAGAAGGTGAGGGAAACCCCTAATATATCAGGTTACCTCAAACGACTGAAAAAAACTGTGACAGTGACCCCAGCTGGGGAGTAACTGACTATGCCTAACGGCGGCATCATGTTTCTTGTTACATAGAGCCAACAAAGGCTCCCAGAAGTTCTCCCGCTTGCTGGCTCTCCGTCTTGGTCCTATGCCAGGCGGGCAGCCTCCAGGCAGCGCCTTTCAGGTGAGACAGCTTGGAGCCAGGGGCGCCTCCGCTTCCACTGCCCCGGGACCAGGCAGCTCTATGCCTCTGGAGTTATGCATGGCTCCCGGTGAATCAGTGCCCACAGGTGGACCCTGACCTCATGCCCTGTCCCCGGTAGTCGCAGTGGCCACATCCTCAGCGGAAGAAGCAGAGACGAGGAAGCCTGGATGCTTATGCTGGGGAGGGGCAGGCAGGGACTCACAGCCTGCACTGAGTTTGCTTTCCCTCCACAGGTCTGCCCTGGAGAGCAGTCCAGACCCGGCCAAGCTCAGTGAGGAGGAAGCGCGCCTCCTGCTGGCTGCACTGGTGCAGGACTATGTGCAGATGAAGGCCAGTGAGCTGGAGCAGGAGCAGGAGACCGAGGGCTTCAGGTGAGGCTCCCCAAGCGTCCAACACAGGGCCTCCTCTCCCCGCAGCATACCAAGAAGGCGGATCCCAGGAGATAGGAGAGAACACACTGGCCAGGAGTCCAGTAGGCTGATTTGTTCAGGAGGACTTGGAGCCCAGCCTTTCTCAGGCTCCAGGGGAGATAGGGGTCCCAGTGCAGCAGGAAGGACTGTGATTAGACACAATAAAAAGCTCCGTTTCTGAAATCTGTTAGGAAGTGAAATGCGAAGGTGTGGAATCGCTCACTGTGGGAATTGCTCTTGCAACAATAGCTCTCATTAGATGGAATAATTGTGAAATACATATACTTTGTTTAGTGCTGATTATGAGCTGGTTACAGTTGTAAATAGTTGACTAATGATTTTGATCCTCACAACAATCTGTGAGGAAACTAAAACAAGTAAGGTTAAGTAATATGTTAAAAAGTCATAAACTAGTAAATTGTAAAGGTGAGCTTTAAAATCCGGGTAGTTTGGCTCCAGACTCCATTTTCTTAACTAGTATTTCTACTGCTTCTAGTTAGTGAGTCCGTGAAGACCTAGCATGGGGGCTGGAATACAGTAGGTGCCCAAATGTGTTCGGAGGTTTTAGACTTGCTCTTTCTTACACTTTCTCCTTCCCTTTCAGTCAGTTCGATTTCTGATGGCTGGTTCTCCCCATTCCTTCCCTTTCTAAGGTGGAGGGTAGATTTCAGGTAGAGCGGCTGATCACCAGCAGATGGCAACAAAGACTGTCCAGATAAGAGCTAAGCGCCCTTTACAATGTGATGAATTAGTTCATCTGTAAAAAAGAAAACTGAAATAGAACTCATGGAAATGTTTCTCGTTTCTGAATAACCAAATACACAGGAAATTAAGTAAAATCCTTAGGCTTAATTGATGTTGAAATGCCTTGAGAATATTTGTTGACATCCAGAGTAATATTGAAAAGAACTGATTGAGGATAGTGAACATCTTCACTGTGTTTAAAACTCAGGAGGAAAGGCCATTCAATACGATGTTAACAGTGGGATTTTTCATATGTATCTTTTCTCAGAATAAGAACATTATCTTTATTCTAGTTTTCTGACAGTTTGTGTCAAGAAGGTTCTTAAGTTTTATCAAATGCCTTTTTAAAATCTATTTAGATGATCATTTGGTGTTTCTCTTTTATTCTGTTAATGTGGTAAATACATTGAGTTTTGGAGGTAAAACCAATATTATATTCCTAAGATAAACACCATTTGGTCACTATCATCATTTTTTTCCACATTGATGATTTTTGATTTACTTTTCTTGTTTGTTTAGGATTACTACATCCATATTTATGACATATATTTGCTTGTATTTTGCCTTCCTGGTGATGTCCTTATAACTTTTTGTGGGATTCTACTAGTTTCATTAAATGAATTGGGAAAAGTTTCTTCTTTATTCTCTGAAAAAGTTTCTGTTCAATTAATTATATTTCTTCCTTCTTGGAACTTCCTTTGTGAGAGAGATTTAAGTTATGTATTTAAGTCTTTATCAGATACAGGACTATTCAGATTCTCCATTTCCTCTTGTGTAAATTTTGGTAGCTTGTCTTATTAAGAAACTTGTATATTTAATCAAAATTGTCAAAATTATTGGCACAAAATATTCATAATATTCACTTATTTTCTTTTAATGTCTTTAGGATCGCTAGTGGTATGCCACTTTTTATTCTGGATACTGGTAATATGTATTTTCTCTCTTTATCTTGCTCAGTTTTGCTAGGGGATTGTGAATTGTATTAATCTTCTCAGCTTTTGGCTTTGTTGATTTTCTCTCTGCTATTTCATTAATTTCTACTGTTATTATTTTATGTTTCTCCTTTTTTGGATTTAATTTATGTCCTTTTTTTCTATCTTCTTTGGATGGAGGCTGAGGTAACTGATCTCAACCTTTTGTTTTTTCAAATATATGTATTTAAAGCTATAATAACTTTTTAAAAGAATGGTTTTTAACTGCAGCCCATGAATTTTGATGTCATATTTTGATTTCAATATTTCAATTGAAAAATATTTCAATTAAAAGTGTTTGTTATTTTCTTTATGATTGCTTCTTTGATACATGGGTTATTTAGGTATACACTGCTAAATTTCCAAATATTTTTCTGTTATTGATTTCAAATTTATTTTTACAATGGTTAGATAAATTATCTCAATGATTCCAATTCTTGGAAATTTATTGAGAATTGCTTTATGATTAGCATATGATCTATTTTGGTAAATGTTCCACGTATCCTTCAAAGATTGTATATTCTGGAGTTGTTGAATGTAACATTGTATATAGGCCGATTGGGTCAAGATGCTTAATTGTGTTGTTAAAATCTCATAGACCCTTTTTTTTTTTTTTTTTTTGAGACGGAGTTTCACTCTTGTTGCTTGTTGCCCAGGCTGGAGTGCAATGGCGTGATCTTGGCTCACCACAACCTCTGCCTCCTGGGTTCAAGTGATTCTCCTGCCTCAGCCTCCCAAATAGCTGGGATTACAGGCATGAAACACCATGCGTGGCTACTTTTTGTATTTTTAGTAGAGATGGGATTTCTCCATGTTGGTCAGGCTGGTCTCGAACTCCCGACTTCAGGTGATCCACCTGCCTTGGCTTCCCAAAGTGCTGAGATTACAGGCATGAGCTACAGCACCCAGCCATACAGTATTTTTTTTTTTTTTACTGTTTTTTCTATAAGCTAATAACAGATATAAGTTAAATTATACAATTATATAAATTTGTCTAGTTCTCCTTTAGGTTCTTTATTTCTATTGTATATATTTTGAAACTATGCTATTAGGTGCATTTAAAATTTAGGATTTTTTTTCTCACTGTTGAATTGATCTACTTTCAGATCTTGAAATGTTCTTTATCACTAGTTATACTATGTATCTTAAAGTCTGCTTATTTGATATTATATAGACACGCTATGTATATTATGTTAGCGTTTTTATAGTATATCTTCCCCATTTTCTAACTTTCATATTTATAAACAGCATATAGTTAGCATTTTTTAGACAGCCTGACCATTTTCATCCTTAATTGGTGTGCTTAATCCTTGTACATTTAATATAATTTCTCATATAGTTGAGTTTGTCTTCTACCTTCTATTTATTTTACTTTAGTCCCATCTGGCCTGTTTCTTTACTTTTTTTTTTTCTTGTTTTCTTTTGTACAAACTAAGTTTTTTGTTCATTTTTTCAGTCTTTCTTTTCCTTTCTTTCTTTTTGCTTTTCCTTAATTGTAGTAGTGACTTTGTCAAAGCTTGACAAACTATAAACGTAAATGCATTTAATTGTATGTAAATTATACATCAATAAAGTTGATTTTAAGAAAAGATAATAAAAGAATAAAATAGGAAGAAAATTTAAATTTCTTTCATACTTTTAATTGAAAATGTATCCCTTTCCATTATCTATTTCTCTTTATACACTCTCCATTGCGTTTATTCACTAATGTATTACTTCTCTCCATTTCCAAAATATTTTTTCTTTTATTTCTAATGCTTTCCTTGGTTTTGTAAGCTCCATTTTCATATCTTCCTGCTCTCTTTCTTTTCTCCAGTAATATTATTTCTGAATTATTTTGAACCTAATTTAAGTTGTTCTTTTGATCCTAATTTAAGTTGCTCTTTTGAAACTTCTATTATTTTCTTAATTTCTTTTAGCTTCTCTGTTTAGAATACTAGCATATAGTTTTTCCTTATTTTGTGGGCATGTCTTTCTGGCTTGTTTACATTGCTTGCAAGAATATTATTCTGATAATAATTTTAAGGTTTGATTAATTTTCTTTCTGTTACTTGTTTTTCAGTAGACAAGTTTTCCTGCACTAGAAGGGAAGACAGCCAGTGTAGTTTTCCTAGCTTCAAGGTTCTAGAGCACCTTCTTCTGCAGTTTATTTGAAGTGTTAAAAAAATATTGTGCTTTCTGAAATGGGCTGACTCTTCTCCCCTTTTTTTTCTTTGCTCCTTTTTCTCCTGCTAAGTACAGGGGCTTTGTCCTATAACTAAGATTTGGGCCCAGAATCCAGATCACCCCAGCATTCTCTGACTTAATGTGGTCCCCTTGCACTCCCTTACAAATTTTAGTCTACAAAGCTCCTCCCAGTTTTGACTGATATTTTCTGAAAGAATATACCTGCAATGCATATAAAAACAAATCATTTCTAGTAATATCCAAATCATAGATAATAAATAAGGAAAAGAAGACTACCCAATAGAATAATGTATACAGGTTACAAACAGGCAATCTATAAAGGAGGAAACCTGAATGTGAGATAAACATATGGAAGGGTACTTCATCTCACACATAGTTGCAAATGCTTAATCTCACCCATAATTGGAAACACATGGAAAGGTTCTTCATCTCACCCATAATTGGAAATAGAGTTTCATCTGATTTAGCACTAAAAACTTTATAATTATCTCATATAATAATTACCAAATTAAAAAAGGAATCAAACCTTGGCTTCTTTTAAAATAAATCTGAAAAAAGAAAGCCGGAAAAGAAATCTGATGACAAGAGAAAATTGCATCTCTAGTGCTCTTTCTCTTTGATTTCTGGGCCCTTGCTTGTACTCTTCCCACATCTCAGAATATTCGTTATCCATCTTTTAATCTAGCTAATTCCTACTCATCCTTCAGCTTTTATTTTAACTATCATCTCTTTCACAAAATATCTGACTCCCTTAGCTAAGATAAATGCCCTTACTGTCTCATCAGATCTGAGCAAGATGTATGTCCTTGGCATTTTATACTACCATAGCATTTTCCAAATATAAAAAATATAAAAATGATGTTAGTTTTATACATTACCTTGGCTAAGCTGTAGTACCCAGTTATTTAATCAAACACAAATCTAGATCTTTCTGTGAAAGTATTTTGTAGATGTGATTAACTTGTATAATCAGTTGACTATGTAAAAGAGACTATTCTCCATAAGCTGAGTGGGCTTGATTCAAGTACAGCCATCCCTTGATATCCATGGGAGATTTGTTCTAGGCCCCCAGTGAATACTAAAAGTCATGGATGCTCAAGTCCCTAATATAAAATGGAATAGCATTTGCATATAACCTATGCGTATACTCCCATATACTTTAAATAATCTCTAGATTACTTATAATATCAAATACAATGTAAATGATATGTAAATAGTTGTTACACTCTATTGTGTAGAGAATAATGACAGGGAAAAAAGTCTGTACATGTTCAGTAGAGCTGCAATATTTTTCCCAAATATTTTCAATCTGCTGTTGGTTGAGTTGACGGATATGGAACCTAGGGATACGAAGGGCTGACTGTAGTTGAAACGAAGGGCTGACTGTAGTTGAAAGGCTTTAAAAGCAGAACTGAAGTTTCCCTGAGGAAGAAGAAATTTCACCTGTGAACTGTAGTTTCAGTTCTTGCCTGAGAGTTTCCAGATTTCTCCTCCTGATGGCCTGTTCTATGGATTTTGGATTTGCCAAGGCAGCCCTCAGAGTCCTGTAAGTCAATTCCTTGCTATAAATCTCTTTATATTCATATATATGGATATATCCATTTATAGTTATATATATACATACACACATATACATATATATATGCATGACAGAACCCATAGAATAAATAAAACATTCTAAAATTATGTAAATAAAATTATATATGTATATGTGCTTTAATTTTATTTATTCTACTGGTTCTGTTTCTCTGGTGGAACCCTACCTGATACAATTAGTATACCAGATTATGTAATTACCTGTTTTCTTTCACATCAAGCAGTAAATACCATTAAAGCAGAAATGTTGTCTTGCTGATCTTTGTATTTCTAGTGCTTAGAATATACTATATACTCTAGCTGACCTTCTGGAAAAAAAAGGAATATAGTATATGCTCAAAAAATGTTGAATGACAAATTAATTTCCTACTGAGATTGAAGAATATAAGTGGCCTAATATGAAAATCCTCAATATAGCCGTGGGAGACCCTGCTTAGTGCGCTATAGGATTGGAGAAGGAATGGGCTAAGAAACTGCTAGATGTTTCTAGTAAGTTCTTTGGAATACCAGATAGTAACAATTCACTCCTTAGAGAAATCATCCATTTGGTAAGTCACTAGAATATCCATTAAGTTTTCACAGTTGTCACAAACATTGGAAAAAAGTAAGCTGATTCTAGGAGTTAGTAATTTCTGTACTAAAAAAGAAGGTTCAACAAAACACTACTTGCATAGTTCAGTGGCAACAAACTTTGATATTTAAAGAAAATGTAAATGTTAATATATCAATTGTCCCATAATTGCATATTCTAGGAGTCTGATTCCATTTTTAAATTCCAGTGAAAGCATGAAAATAGAATTTCAACTGATTCAGCACAAAAGATTACAGTAACCTAATGTGATAATTGGAAAAGAATGAATCAAAATCTTGGCTTCTATTGAGGAACAGACATTACTTTGTAGGTATTCCCCCCAAGAAAAGCCAGAAAAAATCTGATCACAATAGCGAATGACAAAAATTTTTTTAATACCAAAGATTGAACTGTAAAAAACCCTCTTGAATTGTGCCCTAAACCTATGTGTTCCAAAAAAAGTTTGAAGGCTATTCCATCTGCATCATCTGGATACTTGTAAAGACATATACATATCCCTAGGCTCCATCCTATGCCAACTGAATCACCAGGGGTCAGGTCTGAGTATTAAACATTTACCAGGTGATTCTGATGCACAACCCTTTTGGGAAGTAGCACTAAAACTGTCAGTCCTTACGTCACATCCTTTCTTTCCTTCATCTGATTGATCAAGGTCAACTTTCTGCAGGAAGTTCTCTGTGTGTGTGTGTGTGTGTGTGTTTTTACCTATTGGCAAAATTTCTGCGGTTCTTTTTGTTTACTAACTTCCTTTTCTTAATATGGCATTTAATCAGAGTATATTAGTTTATGAAACCATGAAATTGGGTTTGGTAAATAGTGGAGAAAAGTAGCACAATATTTAATTTCTTCCCATATTGGATCTTTAGATCCTGCTTTGCTACATTAGTTCAAGCATTCTCTCACATAGAACAACAGGCATATTAGTATTCAAATGCAAATCTGAATGTAACCCACATCACTGGCAAGAAAGATCCTAGCATGTAGTTTCCTGAGAAGATATCATAGCTCACTTGGATTAAACAACAGCTAAGGATTTTCCAACTGATAAGCTTGATATAATAAAGTTCCTGACCTAATGCTTTAGAAAGAAATTTAATTAACAGTACCACTTTAGGCTTAGAACAAAGGTCTAATCCTCAGGATCCAAAGTTCAAATCCCAGTTTTACTATTAAATGTGATTTTAGGAAATTTGCTTCACTTTTTCACATCTAGATTTTCTGATTAGTAAAATGAAGATACAGTATTTCATACTGAAACAATAACAGTAGCTAATAGTCACTAGATGCTATGCTAAATGGAAGGCAAGTGGGAAAACAAAATGAATTATTTCTCATCCATTGAAGAAATATTGGCAAGGTGTGGTGCCTCATGCCTGTAATCCCAGTGCTTTGGGAGGCTGAGGGAGGAAATTGTTTGAGGCCAGGATTTCGAGACCAGCCCGGTCAACATAGCAAGACCCGTCTTAACAAAAGATACATAAAAAATTAACCTGATTTGGTGTGGGCACTTGTAGTTTCAGCTACTCAAGAGGTTGAGATGGGAGGAAGTACTGGATCACCCGAGGCCTCTGCACTCCAGCCTGGGTGACAGAGCAAGATTCAAGACTCTGTCTCTTAAAAAAATAAAAAGAAGGAAGGAAGGAAAGAAAGAAAGGAAAGGAAAGGAAAAGAAAAGAAAAAAGAGAGAAGTTGGTGATCATGTAACTACCACAACTTTTAGTCATCGTAGGGATTAGCCTGATTATTATATCCACAGGAAAGAATGTATAGTTCTGGTAAAAGAAATTTTTTCAGAACCAGATAAAAGGAAAACAATAAAATGTGGATATCCTTGTTTTAAAAAGTCAACAATATCATTATATTGAGATCTATCTCTCCGGGTCAAAGAAGGATCTTTTGGCTGTGGCAGATCATATTTTTCCAGTAGTGGCTGCAATAATATTTCCCATCCTGCATGTTTTTTGAGAACCTTGACAAATTCTCATCAAGAGACTGAGTTTGTATTCTCTCCTCTTGAACTTGCATAGACCTTTGTTGTTAGCTTAATGTACTACGAGACTTTCGAGGCTAGGTCACTAAAGACAGTATAGCTTCTGCCTAGCTCTGTCTTTCGGAATTCTTGCCCTTGGAATCCAAGTATAATTCCATGAGGAAACTCAAGTCACATGGAGAGACTGGTTTAGAAAGAAACCAAGTTTCCTAGCCCTCCATGCCTGCTGACCTTCCAACTGATCACCAGGACCAACCAGTTGAATGAGCCATCTTGGAAGTAGGTTTTCTGGCCCTTAGCCAAGCCGGATACAAGCGTTCCCCACCAATCCCTGCCCAAATTGCAGATTTCTGAGCTAAAGGAATGATTGCTTTTGTTTTCTACCACATAGTTGAAGAGTGGTATGTTATATAGCAAAAGATTACCAGAACATTGCCTAATTTTCTAGAACATGTATACATTAATACCACATGTCAGCATTTCTTTAGTTACCCCATGGGGTGTTAGGATGGAGTAACTGGGCATCCAATTCAACTGCAGAATGTTATTCAGAGCAGTGCTAGAATTCCTGCTTGAAATTCATGTAGTGGGTATGTTAGTATTTTTGTGTGGCTATAATAAACTACAACAGACTGGGTAACTTTAAAACAATAGGAATTTATTTCTCACAGTTCTAGAGGTTGGAAAGTCCAAGATCAAGGCACCTGCATGTTTGGTGTTTGGTGAGGACTGCTCTCTGCTTCCAAGATGACACCTTGTTGCTGCATCCTCCACAGGGGACAAGCTGTGTCTTCACATGATGGAAGGGAGGGAAGGGACGAACTGGTGCTCTCAAGCCAGCTCTTTTATAAGGCGTTAATCCATTTATGAGGGCAGAGCCCTCATGGACTAAACACTTCCTAAAGATCCCATCTCTTAATGCTTGCACTGGGGATTTAGTTTCAACATAAATTTTGGAGGGGACATAAATATTCAAACCATTTCAGTGGGTACATTTTCTTAAGTTGGAAAAAAATTTGTAGATGAATGTTCATTACAGTCCTATTTTTAATATCAAGAAAGAAAGACAAAGAAACAAGGAAATGAAAATGGAAACTAAGCAATCACTGATAGCTAAAAAAGATATGGTATATCTATATAAGGAATGCTATACAGGCACTAAAAAGAAGAAAAAGATGTACATGTACTGACCTACATTTTACGGTAAAAACACAAAACGACCTGTATAGGAAGATCCCATTTGTGGTAAAATATGTAAAAGATATTCCATTTATGTAGTTGTATAAGGAGAAAGATTTCTGGAAGGAGATGAGTAATGATACTTCTGGGGTTTGGGAATGTGGAATTGAATTGAGAAATAAGAACTTATATTTCCTTTTCTATATTATCTGTATTTTTCAATTTCTTTATTTCAGTATAGGTTTTATAATAAAAATGCTTTTCAAATGCATCAAAATAATACAGATTACCTATAAAGTATTAGAATTAACCCTCTGAGTTTCCTTTAAAAAGGAAAAAGATACCCTGAGGGGCATCTGGAGATATTAGATATGCATTTGGCCTCCCTGAATGATCATATTTGTGTATGACAGCTGTCCCACACAGAGCTGTGCATTCCAATGCATTTGATGCCAGGCAGCCTTGGATTTAATCTGGAATAGTAAACTTCTTTAAGAAAAAGTAAGCAATTTGATCAAGACTATTCTACCATAAGAATCTGAAGTACTCCAGGTGAGGTGGCTCATGCCTATAATCCCAGCAGTTTGGAGGCTAAGGTCAAAGGATTGCTTGAGCCTAGGAGTTTGAAACCAGCCTGGGCAACATGGTGAGACTTTGTCTCTACAAAAAAATGAAAAAAAAATTAGCCAGGCGTAGTGGTACACACCTGTAGTCCCAGCTACTTGGGAGGCTGAAGTGGGAGGATTGCTTGAACCCAGAAGTTTGAGACTGGAGTGAGCTATGATTGCACCACTGTACTCCAGCATGGGCGGCAGAGTGAGACCCTGTGTCAAAAACAAATAGACAAAAGAATCTGAAGAACCATAAATAAAAGAATAAAATAGTTTTAACCTTTAACTTTCCCATAGTAATGCTAAGTGTTCCACAGGCAACATGCCACCCTTACCTCATTTTTCAACTTGTGCTAAAATAAAATACATTATCATAGTAACTGGGACAACCATATATGTTACAAAGAGGAACAGTGTTGGGTATGACCCCATGGTCATTTACTTTACCCAACATTTTAGGACTCTCATATCAGTTCACTGGTGAATTGCTGGATCTAAGGGTAAAAGTACTCTGATTTTCTAAACACACGTCAGCTAAGCGTTAGATTAGGTGGCCAGAGTGGAGATAGGTGGTGGGAAAAAGCAGTAATAGAGAATGAAATTTGCCTCATTGTAACACAGATGGAAATACCATTGATAATTAATTATTTGTAATATTATAAAAACAAGCATCTCAGTATAACTTTGATGTTTTCATGTTATTATATTATGTTTCATGATAGGAAAGTTTTGATTTGAGATTAAGCAATCACTATGAAGAAACTTTCATGAAAAATAAAAGACAAAGCAGGAAGCATGCTAACAATTATCCCCAAACCAGTAATCAATGAAATAGACAGAAAGTGACAGTGTTCAATTAACCTTATTAAATCTCAAAATATTAAACTTTCAGTGCATCCAATCTTCCTGCTCCTCCCATCTGAGCTCCAAGAGCATGCATTCATATGGCTGACAAGCCTGTGTTGAGCCCCCTGTGTTACATATTTTGGCTGACATTAAGGACAGAGAGGTAAAGGATGCTCTCCTTGCCCTCTGAGAGCTTGAACTCATGTCATTGTGTGGTTTATATCACATCATGTCATTGCTTATTGTAAATATGTCTTATAGAAAGGCCTGGGTCTTATTCATATTTGTTCACAGTCTCTACCACAGTTATCAACTGTAACCACAGCAAAAGGTTTAAATGCTGATATAGTTTAGATTTGTATCCCTGCCCAAAACTCATGTTGAATTGTAATACCCAGTGTTGGTGGTAGGACCTGGTGGGAGGTGACTGGATCATTGGATCATGGGGGCAGTTACTCATGAATGGTTTAACACCGTCCACCTTGGTACTGTTGTCACAACAGTGAATGAGTTCTCATGAGATCTAGTTGTTTAAAAACATGTAGCACCTCCTTCCCCTCTCTCTTGCTCCTGTTCTCACCATGTGAGATGCCTCACCCTTTGCTTTCTGCCATGATTGGAAGCTTCCTGAGGCCTCCCCAGAAGCAGAAGCTGCTATGCTTCCTGTAATGCCTGCAGAACCGTGAGCTAATTGAACCCCTTTTCTTTATATATTACCAAGTTTTAGGTATTTCTTTATAGCAAGGCAAAAATTGCCTAATATAAATGGTAATTTTCTTTCCAAAATATGGTCAGGGAATAAAAAGAAAAATGAGAGTAGATGAAAAAGAATCAGAATTATTGGACAAAAGAAGGCACTAATGTTTCCTGATTGCCTGCCATGTGCCAAACTTTTGGGTTTTGTATGTGTTCCCTTGTTGAATCCTTCCTCCAATCCTGTGAGGCAGAAAGGAAGCTAAGACTTACAGAAGCATAACAAATATAGAGGTCTAACATCTTCATTTCTTCTCTTTCATTCTCCCCATTGCAGCTAGGTTGTCTGGTCTGATCATTGAGTTAGCAGCCATCCATGGCTCCCCATTACCCTGGGAATAAAGTTCAAAACGCTCCACTGACTTTTAAGGAGCAATGGGACCTGGTACTTTCCAGCCTCATTTCCTGCCTTGCTTTCTCTTGCTTTCTTCTATGTAGACATAGAACATTTACTTCAGTTTCTTGAGCACGTTTTGCCCTCTTTCATATCCTGGCTTTCCCACAGGCTGTTTTCTCTGCTTGAAATGCTCTTCCTTCCTGTCTTCTCAATAATGTTGAATGAATGAATGAACGAATGAATAAAGGGATATTGGAGAGAATAAGGGTAGGAGCCTGTTCAGAGGAAAGATTAGGCATAGATAAAGGGATTAGGGAATTAATCATAAACCTATGATAATAGATGCATTCTTTAAGGTTTAAGCTGGTCTAAGACGACCAGATCTTGATTTCTTCTCTTTATTAGCTTCTTCTCCTTCTTCAAGCCTCAGCATTGCTGCCATTTCCTTTAGGAAGCTTCTCTCACCCCCATGATAGTTAAATTCTCTTGCTGTATGCCCCACAGCTCTATGTACTTTTGTCTATAACGCTCATCACAACAGACTAAAGCTGCTTGAGGACAGGGCCTTATATTTCTTGTTTGCTTCTCTATTCCCAGCACAGAGCGGTTGTTCTAAATATATTTGTTCATTTGAATTATGAGCAGTTACTCAGGAACATATAGTTGGTTTGTGTTTCTCATTGGTTTTGGTGTTGTATGTTTTGGACCATTAGTTTCTTTCATGCAGTGTTACCAGTGGTTAGCAATTTAAGAATTTCCCATTCTTCCAGAGTGAGTGCAACTGGTTGGGGAGTGGGGCTATTCTCAAATACAAAATGATACTCTCTAATTTATAACATAATTAAAAAGCAACTATTCTGAGTTTTCTACATGTCCCTCTGGGCACAGGCTCTGGGGACACATGTTTATTTTCCATTCTTTCACCTCAGCTGCCTCCTTTTTTCCCTTTGCCTGACTAATTCCTATATATTAGGTCTCGATAGAACCGTAACTTCAGACAGCATGCATCTAGACTATGTAGGTGGCAGTGGCATCTTAATGCGAGGCACAAGAGTACTTGACATATAATAGCTAGATAAATGATGTCGAATGAATGAATGAGTGAGTGAGTGAATGAAGGGATGTTGTTGGGGAGATTCAGGGTAGAATCTTGTCAGGGGAAAGGTCAAGAGGAAAAAGTTAGGGAATTAATCACAAAGCTATAATAATAGCTGTGTTCTTTGATTTTTAAGCTGTGTTCTTTGACGTTAAACTATGATAATAGCTGTGTTCTTTAACGACTACTATCAAAAGATGCAGCATATCTAACACCCAGAACTTAAATCATAATTTTATATTTATATATTGTATATTATTCTCCAATAAAAGGAAGCAGGAATCCCTGGATGAATGGATGGGGTAGGGAAAAGCTGGGGTAGGGAAAATACAAAGTAAATTTGGAGCATCTTATAGTGCAGAAAGTAAGGAAGTGCTCAAGTGCCTCTAAATGTGGGCTGCATTTACTGACTCTCAGATGTGAGAAACAGAATATGGAAAGGGAAAAATAGCAACTCTGGTAACAGGAAAAGCTGGCAGACACTACCTTAACCAAGTGATCAAGATTAACAACACCAGTGATAAATATTAATAAACATCGTGACCTTCTCTATATGAGGCAATGAAAAAGACACCTCGCTTCTGGGACATTTCCCCCCAAGATCTATAACCTCAATCTAATCATGAGATAACATCACTCAAATTTGAGGACAGTCTAAAAAATACCTGACCAGTGTATTCCAAAGTGTCAAGGTCATGAAAAACAAGGAAAGACTGAGAAATGGTTAAAGACTCAGGGAAGACAAAGGAGATGTAACAACTAAATTGCAACATGGTATACTGGAAAGAAAAAGGACATTAGTGGAAAAACTGGCAAAATCTGAATAAATTCTATAGTTTGTTAATATTACTCTGTACCAGTGTTAATTTCTTAGTTTTGATAAAGGACCATGGTGAAGAGTATATGGGAACTCTGTATTGTCTTTGCAACTCTCCTGTAAATCTAAATTTATTTTAAAATAAAAAGGTTTTTTTTGGTTGTTTTTTTGTTTTTTTGTTTTTTTGTTTTTTTGTTTTTTTGTTTTTTTTTTTGCCATGCAAGGCTTGGCTGCAGGGTTTGTTTGTGGAGAATACTAATGCATGGAGTAGGGAAGCTTGTCTGATTTGGGATTCATGAAATCTTGGCCCTCTAGCAATGCATATATAATGCTACCTTTTTTGCATAGCTTTTTTGATTTTTATGGAAGGATTTCACATCTTTAAATTCATTTTACCTTCTCCATCAAGAGGAAGAATAGGAAATGAAGTACATTAGTCGCTGTGGGACTAGAGTGAGCTTCTTCCAGGACCTTAGGGTAAAATGAATAACTTCACATATAATGTGCAAGATTAGGCATCTGTGGAAACCAAAGTGTGGTCTCTGAAACAGACTGATCTAAAAGAAGACTGTGACATAATTAACACACTAAGGGAAGAGTCTGACAATGGTGGCAACCAAATCCAGAAAAAGAATAGCCAAACACTATATATTTGTTAGCTTTATTCTAGCAGGGCCCAGGGGAAAGTAGACCCTAGCAGTCTCTCATAGACTCAACCAACAGGATCTTCCGTTTGGTAGAGATCAATGCCTCAGACTATTGCAACTCCTTTGTTCTGATTCTACTCTCTCTAAACAAATTATTAAGCGCAAAGAAAAGGAAAGTGAGTACGTATTTGCTTTTCATTGTGCTAGGTAATTTAAATGCTTTATGTTTTTAAATTGTCTCAAAGCACTATGAAGTTGGCATTCTTGTCCCTTAATTTACAAGTGCAAAGCAGAGAGAGATTAAGCAAACACACTTGGTTACACAGGAAGTGGCAGAGCTGGTATTTAAACCCAGATGATTCAATGCCTTGGCTCATGCTGTTCCTACACCCAGATGGTAAGTAGAGTCCTCCCTTGGTATAAGTGGAGGATTGGTTCCAGGAATCACCGGGTGTACTGAAATCCATGCATACTCCGTTTCCGAAGCCCAGAACCTGAGTATACAAAAAATCTGCCCTCTCTATACCCAGGTTTCACATCCCGAGAACACTGTATTTTCCTTTTTCTTT